>NC_056744.1:1678352227-1678432227 GCF_019279795.1 Protopterus annectens | reverse complement strand
ATTTCTGGACTTGTGAAACTGACCTCTGTCTTGAAAGTATTTCTGTTAATACCAAAATCTTGAAAATTTCCTACCCAGATTTACATACCTCCTTAACCTTGGCTCCAAAGTCTTGTACCATCTAAATAAGATATTCTTGCATGTGCCTGTCTCCAATCTGTCTGTTTTTGTATCTTTTGCAAGATCTTTGACACTCAACAGAATGTTCCACACTCCTCTTAAATGGCATATTAACACATTTTTATTACTTTCTCTTGCACAGCTTTTTCCTCTGACTCTGGTATTCATAGGTTGGTACTAGGCTATCACACCTAGGGCCTATACAAGCCTAGCCATAACAATCCCCTGGATATTTCTTCCAACAATATTTACTTCCCTGGACCCCTGTCTAGCAGGGTGACTGACGTGATCCCCAGGGTGAATTTCCTATCTCCTATCCAATCATCAAAGTTCCTTTTGAAGAGGGCCAAGGAGGCACTCTGTTGGACATGTATGGGCAATATATTCCAGAGTATGGGGAGTTTCTAGGTCAGGAACCTATCCCTCCAGCATGTTTTGTTCATTGTGATGACAAGGGTTAGATCCCTGGTGCATGTGGCTCTGAAGGATTGGGATTTCTTTAAGTGGAGTATGTCCAACAGCTGAGGGTTTCACATGGCCGTGTATGTTAAGCAGAGATCGCCTCTGAGTAAATGATGTGCCACAGAGTATAGCTGGAGTTTTTTTAGATGGTCAGCATAGGGCATCTGCTTTAGGCCTGTGATTCTTTTAGTGAAGTATTTATGCGACCTTTCCAGCTGTTGTAGATGTCTTGTGAGGTACATACCAAATGGGGCATTGTACTCTATAATGGGTCTAATGAGGGATGAGTACAGTGGGACAATTACCTCCTTTTTTCTGGATGAAAAGCCCTTAGTGATGAGGTGTGCCACATAGAAGGATTTCCTGACTGTTGTGGCGATGTGGTTATCGAAAGTGAGACCACTGTCCAACTGTGTCCCTAAGTCTCTCATCACAATTTCAGTGTTTAGTGTACTGCCACCTATGTGGTAATTCATGGGTACATGATGTTCTTCATACCACATTGCTGCAGTCCTAACACTTGGGTAGTCCGCTGTCCCAGTCGGCCCGAATACCAAAGTATATGGCTGACGTCGGTCAAGGCGCATTAGTCTGACGTCAGGACGTCAGGGTACAAATGCGCATGACCGACGTCATATCCTCAGTCTTTTTTGCCGCATGGTCCGATGCAGAAGCAGTTTTGCAAGTGCAGGTTGGCGTTCTGAGATTTTCCGAAGTCGGAGTTACAGACCGAATCCAAGTTGGCTAAGTACCCCGTTGGGGATTATTTTTTTTTCTTGCCTCAGTATTTTACCGGATGTCAGAAAAAGTGAATAACTGTATTTCTTGTGGGAAACAGATACCTCATAGGGATTACCATACCTTGTGTATACCTTGCTTAGGGCCTGAGCACGACGTTGTTGGCTGTCGCTCTTGTGCTAGATTTAACAAACGCACTATTAAGAGAAGATTAGATTGTGCCAGGTTAGTTTTTGGGAAGCGGTGTAATTATAAAATGCCGTCGGATGCTCCGACGCCCGCTTCGTCAAAAAAGCGCAAGGACAAAACAGCAAAGCCTAGGCTGGAAGAACCGTCCGTCCCGGACGTCGGTTCTTTAGAGGGCTCGGTGGAGCCAGGGTTCAGCCAGAAATTTCTTTGGAATCCCAGGAGAGACTTTATTACTGCAAGATGTGACCTCTCAGGAGGTAGGCCAGGCGGAAGGGGCTTCTCAGGTAGCTGTTCTTCCCTCCCTTCCTAAGGTGGTTAGGCCCTCCCCTGCTGTTTCTAAGGCTTCTCCCAGGGGCAGGCCAGGTTTTGTTTCAGGAGTTACCCCTAGTTCTTCAGGGTCTGTACCTAAGAAGCATATGCTTAAGATGGCAGAAGATTTGATTACAATGATTAGAGGTTCTATGCCCCCTCCTGATAAGAGGCCTAGGGTGGAACCTGAGCTTGGGAGTTTTGAGCAGTGTTCGGATGCTTCTGAGTCTTCGGCTGAAGACTTGCAGGAGTATTCCCCTTACTCTGATTCTGATGTAGATGATTCTACTCCTTCTGCTTCTCCTCCTGAGGATTTTTCATTTTCAGAGACTCTTCATTCCATGAGGGAGCATTTTAAATGGGAAGGTCAGGATTTCTCTGATTCCAGGAAAAGGCTTAGGGAATTTTTGTTTCTACCCCAGCATAGGCCTTTAGCTATACCTCCTGTTCTAGATGTGGTAGAGGATGTTTTGCAGAGGCTTCTCTGAACCCTGACTCTTTGCCTCCTGCTCCAGTTAAACCGGATAGATATTATAGGGTGCCTGAAGCTCATAAGTATCTTTTTAAGAGTCCTAGGGCAGACCCAGAAACTGTTTCACAGGGGCCTAAAGGTGTTAAGGCTTCTGTTGTTAAAAATCCTGTTCCTCTAGATAAAGAGGCTAGGGCTTTGGATAGATGGGGAAAGAAAGTGTATACTTCTTCCACTTTGGCCATGAGAGCTTTGAATTGCCAGTTTCACATGTTGAAATACCAAAATTATCTCCTTTCACAATTAAAGTCTAAGGTAGATGCTTTGGTGGAAGGTATTGAGTGTAAAGAGTTGCAGGATTTAGTTCATGTTTCGGAACAGGTGGGTAAGCATTCTTTGCAATGTGGTTTTGATGCTGTGCAGGCCTCTTCGAGGGTGGCTGCCACTGGTTCGGTTCTTCGCAGGCACGCCTGGTTGAGGGATCAGAATTTAGCTGAGCATGTGAAAACAAGGATTTTAGATGCTCCTTTACAATCTGATGTGTTGTTTGGTTCGCCTGTGGAAGCAGTTCTAAAGAAAATGGAAGACAAGGCTAAGTCTATGCAGACTGTTAAAGATTTTTTGCAGGTTCAGCCTCCGAAGTTTAGTAGAAATTGGCCTACCAAAGGGTGGACATATCCTGCTTATGATTCCCAGTCTAGGGGTAGGTCTAGACATGGTAGAGGCAGAGCTCAAGGTTCTTTTAGGCCTAGAACAGGGAGTTCACCTGCTCAGTCTTCTGGTGAGGGCAGGGGTCAGTCCTTTCGTAAACAGACACAATGACCTGCCTTTTCAGCTGCCAGAATCTTCTCGTCTGGCAGCACCTTTGGGAGGAAGGTTGGCACTTTTCAAAGAAAACTGGAGTTTAATTACCCAAGACAGATGGGTATTGGATATCATTCACCACGGTTACAGGTTTTATTTCCATACCTTGCCTCCTTTCAAAGGCATGCCAGACATTCCTCCTCAACAAAGGAAAGAGGCTCACAAGCAAATTTCTCTGTTGCTCCAAATAGGGGCCATTCAGCCGGTTCCTGTGCCAGAAAGGGGCCTAGGATTTTATTCTCGCCTGTTCCTAGTACCAAAAAAGGGGAACACGTGGAGACCAATTTTGGATCTGTCTATCCTCAACACTTATCTGGACATTCCCAAGTTCAAAATGTTGACGTTACAACAGCTTTTACCTCTGCTGGGCAAAGATCACTGGATGGTAACTTTGGATCTCAAGGAAGCTTACCTTCATGTTCCTATCAGACTAATTTGCAGGAAGTATCTGCGTTTCGAGCTGGGAATTCTCATTATCAGTTCTCTGCATTGCCCTTTGGCTTATCTACTGCGCCCAGAGTATTCACAAAGGTTCTGGCTCCAGTGATAGCTTTCTTCAGGCTAAAAGGAATACAAATCTATCCTTATTTGGACGATTGCCTGATTCTGGCTCAAGGAAGGACGTGCTTCTTCAGCATTTGGAATATGTGATAGCAGTGCTAAGATGCCTAGGGTATTCTGTGAACGAAATAAAGTCCAGTCTAGTACCCTCTCAAGATATGTGCTTTCTGGGTGTGAGACTGAATACAGCAACCCAAATGGCCTTTTTAACCCCGGACAAACAAAAGAATCTTTCTCTTTACTTCCATCAACTATCTCATCAGTCCGGGCTGACTGCAAGGACAGTCCTTCAAGCCTTAGGGTTCATGGCATCTTGTATTCTGGTACTTCCCAATGCCAAACTGCATATGAGGAAGCTACAATGGTATCTCAAAAATGTATGGACACAGCACTGCCAGGATTTGGACACTGTCATTCAAATAATACCTTGCATTCAAAAGGAATTTTTGTGGTGGGCTCAGGAATGTCACCTAAACAAGGGACTCTCTGTGACCCGGCCAGAGGCGAGTCAGATTCTAACGACAGATGCCTCAGACACAGCTTGGGGAGCTCATCTGAATGGAAAGTGGATACAAGACAAGTGGCCTGCCAGACTGCAGCATCTACATATCAACATGAAGGAGATGTTAGCAGTCCAGTTTGCATTACTGGCTTTCAAGGATTTACTTCTTCCAGGGCAGGTGTTGATTCTAACAGACAACACAACTGTCATGTGGTACATCAACAAACAAGGGGAACACATTCTTATCCTCTATGCAGGCAAGCAATGATTTTGTGGGAGATCATGCGTTAAGCTTGCAGCTGAATCTTCAAGCAAGGTTTCTGCCAGGAGCACAGAACTCCTTAGCAGATGTGTTAAGCAGGCAAATCATGGATCCCCACGAGTGGAAACTGGATCTTCATGTATTTCAGACATTGACAGTGTCATGGGGAACTCCAGACATAGATCTGTTCGCTTCTCCACTAAACCACCAGCTGCCAAAGTTTTGCACAAAAGGTTTCATCACACAGCCTGGAAAGTGGATGCTCTTTCTTTCAGTTGGAAAAATCTTCATGTGTATGCCTTTCCACCTCTGCCTCTCCTCCCAAAGGTACTTCTAAAGGTCAGACAAGACAAGCCAAGGATGATTTTAATAGCTCCAGATTGGCCTCGGCAGCACTGGTACCCATTGCTGAGGAGTCTGGTAAGGAAGCCTCCATGGCCCTTACCTTCGATTCCACACCTATTGTCTCAGAAGGACGGGCATCTGCTCAATGTCAAGCTTCACTCTCTTCATCTAACAGCTTGGCATATTCTGTTTTGAACCATAGCAGGTCTCAGCTTCCTCAACAAGTTTTGAATGTGATTATGGAAGCCAGAAGACCTAGTACAAGGAAAGTGTACGCAGGAAAATGGAAGAGATTTTTATTTTGGTGTGCAGCAAAGGATTTGGATGTTTCTGAGCCAAATTTGAGTATGGCTCTTCAATATCTTACTGAGTTATTGGACAAAGGTTTGTCTTTCTCTTCCATTAAGATTCATGCTGCAGCAATTTTAGCTCACTATGATTGTGACCCACCATTGTTTTCTCATCCTTTGTTCAAGCAATTTCTTAGAGGGGCAAAGAATATAAGACCCCCACGTAGAGCTCCTACTCCTGCTTGGGACCTCAATTTTGTGTTGGAGAAACTCACTCTACAACCTTTTGAGCCTGCAGCTACTGCTGAATTGAAATATTTGTCATGGAAGACTGCTTTTGTTAGCCATTACATCTGCAAGAAGGGTGTCTGAATTGCAGGCCCTTATGGCGGTTGAGCCTTTCCTGATTTTTCATAAGGATAGGGTATCTTTACGTACTAATCCTTCCTTTATGCCTAAAGTGGTTTCTAGTGTGGCTTTAAACCAAACTATTCATTTGCCTACCTTTTATGCAGATCCCCAAAATAAGGGGAAAAGATTTTGCACACTTTAGATGTACACAGGCAGTTGCGTTATTATTTAAGCAGGACTAAGGATTTTAGGCAGTCTCAGCAGTTGTTTGTTTCTTTTGCTTTGAGTTCTCAGGGCAAGCCTGTGTCAAAACAAACTATTTCTAAGTGGATTGGGTTTTGCATTGCATTTTGTTATTCCCATCATGGCAAGGAGATTCCAGCTGGGATTAGGCCTCATTCCACTAGGGCTACTGCCACTTCAACAGCATTTCTAAGGGGTGGCAACTAAGGATATTTTGGAGGCAGCTACTTGGAGTTCAGTGCATACTTTCTCTAAGCATTACCACCTTCCTCTCTACTCTAAATCTAGGGCTGGTTTTGCCACGGCTATTTTGCAGGGCATGTTGTCAGCTCCTGCTTCCTTATGATTTGCCAGCCTCCTTACCTCTGCTTTGGGATTCTACCCAAGTGTTAGGACTGCAGCAATGTGGTATGAAGAACATAGTACAGTTTTGTACCTACCATAAATGTAGATGTTCGAAGATCCACATTGCTGCAGTCCAATTTACCCTCCCCTCTGTGTTTAGGGGTGGTTGTGTGGGTGAGGTTATACTCTTGTAAATTTGTATATATTGTATATATATTTGGTGCAGGAGTGTGTGGTGTTTTTTGGTTTTAGCCTTATCTTTTTAGGGTCTTCTGACATCTGGGGCAAGAAAAGACTGAGGATATGACGTCGGTCATGCGCATTTGTACCCTGACGTCCTGACGTCAGACTAATGCGCCTTGACCGACGTCAGCCATATACTTTGGTATTCGGGCCGACTGGGACAGCGGACTACCCAAGTGTTAGGACTGCAGCAATGTGGATCTTCGAACATCTACATTTATGGTAGGTACAAAACTGTACTTTTTTTCCCAAAGGGGATAACTATACATTTCTTGGCATTAAGCTTGAGCCCATTGCTCTGGCACCAATCATCTGTTTCTGTAAGGCCCTTTTGTAGAATATCCACATCATTTCGGGATTCAATAATGGCTCCCAGTTTGCAGTCATCTGCAAACTTTGCTAGCCAGAGTCCCTTAATGTTGGCCTGTACTTCAGAGAAGTAGATGTCAAATAAGAGCGGTCCCAGGACTGAACCCTGAGGTACTCCACTTGTCACTTGTCTGGAGCTGGATTTGGAGTCAACTAATTTTACAGTCTGGGTTCTGTCAGTAAGCCAGTTGGCAACCCATCGAGTGACATAGGGATTTATGCCCAGCTTAGTAAGTTTATCTATGATTCCAGAGTGGGGGATGGTGTTGAAGGCCTTGGTGAGGTTCAGATAGGCTGTGTGGACCACCTTACCCATGTCCACAGCTCTGGAGACTGATTCGAAGCAGTCAATCAGGTTCTGGAGACAAGATCGACCCTTCACAAACCCAAACTGGGTGGGGTCCAGTGTTTGAAGGTTGCCAATGTCTTTGTTTATAAGTTCCATGATAATGCGTTCCATTCCCTTGCAGATCAGGCTCATCAGACTGATGAGATGGTAGTTCCCTGGATCCAAGGTGGATTCCCCCCTTGCAGAGTTGGATAATTGTAGCTGTGCGCCACTCAGTGGGCACGAAGCCTGAGATGAGGCTATGATTAAACATGACACTTAGGTGAGGTGCCAGTTCATTTAGTACACAGCGCAGGATGTCATCTGGTCCCATGGATGCTGTATTCTTAGCTTTGGAGAGTGCGGTTTCTACCTGTGTGGCCGTGATTAAAGGAATTTGGCAATCTTTTGGTATTGAGATGGGCCCTTTAGGGGGTGGGGGGGGGTGAAGTTAGCACTAAATCAATCTGCCAGGATATTGGCAATATCCTTGGGATCAGTATATTTAATGCCATTCTGTTGTAGCTTAGAGCAGATCTGAGCATTGCCATTTAGATTTTTGACATAACTATAGAATGCCTTGTGGTTGTCTTTGGAATCTTTGGCAATTTTATTTTCGTAACTAGCTTTGGAGGATTTTATGAGGGATCTCAGCTTCTTACTGAGGCTGGTAAGGGAGTTTTTTTTTCATTCTGGGATTTTCCTCTTTTCTGCAGCAGTTTCTTCCTTCTGTTGTATAGTTTGTTTATGGCAGGGGACCACCAGATTGGCTTCCTTTTTTTGGAGGAGAGCGTCTTGGTTCTATTTGGGATGGCATGATTCATGCACGAGTAGATGTGCAAGTACAGTGCCTCAGTGTAAGATTCAGCAGTCGAACTTTCGGATCCGGTCTGCATGGGTGTCATGAAGTTTGTCACTTCTGACTTCAGTAGCAATGAAGTTGGCTTTGGAGAGGTTTTTTTTACGGAGGTTTCCTTACTGGGGGGTGGAGATGGGATGTGGATGTCAAGGGTGATTTGCTTATGGTCAGATTTTACACTGAACTACTCATCTGGAAACATCTCAATATGGTGTTATGTCTGTTATACCAGGTAGCTCTGAACACACTTTCTCAGCAGAAATTCTTGTATCTGTTTCTTTGACTTGGTTAGTGTGCTGTCTGCCTGAGTGGCTGGTATAGGGGGTCATTCTTTTCTTTTTTAATCAGTCCTATATATTTCTGCTGTTAAACAATCTACAAAGGTATGTGCTCCATAGTGTCAGAACATTCATGTGTATGCTTTTTCATGTCTTCTCCTACAACTCTCTTACTTTGTAATTTACATTGCTTAGTTTTTTCTGCAAGTAGGGTCTGCCACTCAGATAAAAATGTGTTTTCGTAGAATGGAATTAAAACTAATACTTGTCCCCAGCTTTGAATTCCATGGTCCTTGCAGTCCTGTTATCCACCCCTTGTTTTACTTCTGTAATAGCAAACAGAATGTTTGGCAGTAAAAGGTCCCAGTTTTTACTGTCCTCAGCCGTAACTTTTCTCAGCATGGTTTTCAGTGTTATGTTAAAAAGCTCCAGTAACTCATCTGTTTGTGAATGGCATACTGAGATTTTTAGTAACACAGAAAGAGATGAACCAACTACACTGGAACCAGGACAAAGCAATTATATTTCAAGGTTAAGCACTTTTGTCTGAGTGTAATGAAAGACTTCTTCAGAAACAATTATAAGCAGTGTGAACACATCCATTTAAATACCCCTCCAAAAAATCATGTGATCTTACAAAAAAATACATCAAAAAATTAGACATAACAAATTCAAAGTAATACATAATATAAATACAAAATATATATGTTCAAATGTTAAACACAGTTAAAAGAAGCTAATCATATGTAAAAAGATTTTAAAAAACTCAAACCAAATAAGAATGTAATTTAAGAATACAGGCAATGGAAACACAATCATTTAGCCCTGGATGTACACAGGCATTAAGTCTAATTTGCCACCTAAGTTCTTTGAGCTCAATTAACTTGATTGAAATTTATTTATCATTTGTTAACTAAATAAATAACTAGATCTTCAGAATGTCTCTCCACCAGCTTCACATGTCTGCTTAGATAAGCATCCCACTGGGGATTCTTCCTTTCTAAACTTTTCGCTGTTTGCTTGCTGTTATTAGATGTCAATTAGGATGGGTAAGTGCGAGTGGAGTAGGCAAATTCCATATAAAGATTTGCACACTGGGTGTCTCTTCTGTCTAGGCCCCAAACATGACTATAAAACATGCTGCAGCTGTCAGTCATTGTTCCTAAAATCTTAAGGTGTAGGCTTTCCACACTTAATACCCTCCTTAAATGCTTTTCCCACTCCACCATGTTTGAAGACCCAGATGTCAGACTCCTGTCCAAGACAAAAGCTTAAAGAATCTAGAGGGGAGTCTTCTATCATCTCAGTGGGACATACCCACTGGGATGGATGAATCCACATATCCCAATTGTCTTCTCACAAGTCCTCTACCACTAACTTGCCAGAGGGCAGTACAGATCCTAAGGCCTTGCAGATGACTAAATCCACCGACAAACCACAACTCATTATTTCAGAGGGTCCTTGATGAGTCCCTCAAATTTTAGTGTGGGAAGGGATTTCTGGTACTATGATAGAAATGTGCCAAAGCTCAGAACCCCCTAAGCTGCTACTGGTGGATGCCTCCACTAAGAAGAAAAAACAAAAACGTAAGCACATGATGCCCCTTCTGTGTTCATTGAGAATTAATTGATTAGTTTTTCTCAGGGGTTATTCAAGACAATCATGTCTCTGAAGCCTCCTTATCTTATGAACCCAGCATTTTCAGATCACACCATAGAAACCAGTTTACATTCTTCTTCCTCTGAGGATGAACCAGACTGGGATTCTGACCATTCTTTGGACTACTCTTCCCATTACATTCTGCAGGACAGTTATCCTCAGATGAGGGAGATTCACTTACTCCAGATTCTGCCTTGGAAGAGGCTTCCTTTGAAGAAACCTTACAAAACACAATGAAGCATTTTGATTGGCAATTCAAACATGTGTCTGAGCTGCTTTTTGGCACTAATGTTTTACCCGGTGACAAGAACAGTCAAGCAATGGACTGGTGAGGGGGAAATCAATCACAACCCCTCCAGTCTCCTCTGAAAAAGACTCTATCTTTTTCTTTTCCATTCTGCGAAGCAATAATCTCAGACAAAGGAATCATAAACATTATCAAGGAGGGGTATGTTATGTCTTGTGAAAGCAGTCCATCTACGGGGCATATACCCCCACCTTCTGCCAACCAGATACACCTGCTAGACCATATTGTTTAAGACTTATTGCAACAGGGAACCATAGAAGAGGTTACCTCAACTGTTTTAGGAAAGGGATTTTACTCAAGGATCTTTCTTGTCTCAGGAAAAAAGAGTCTGTGTAGACCTAACTGGACCTCTCTTGGCTAAACACCTTTCTAAGAGTTCCATCTTTCAAAATGATGTCTTTACAAAGTCTTCTACCCTTCTACTTCCTCAAGCTTTTCTGGTATCCTTAGACCTAAAGGACACTTACCTGCATATTCCCATCCATCCTTCCTTCCTGCAGAAATTTTCTCAGTTTCTTTAATGGGTCATCACATTTTCAGTTTACTGCTTTGCAGTTTGCATTTTCTACAGCTTCAATAGTTTTCACAAAGTGTCTGGACCCAGCAATGGCTTTTTTCCACACTCAAGGCATACAAATCTTCCCTTACCTAGACAACCTTCTACTACAGGCCTTATCCAGGGACACTGTCCTCAAACATATTCATTATACTGTGTGACTTCTCTCCCTCCTGGAGTTTACCAGCTACCATTTCTGGGATGCAACCTGGACACTTTGGCCATGCATGCCTCCATTCCTCAGGGGAAGGTCAGGTACCTAACCACAGAGCTCTTATCACTTTCTAGAGATGAGCATTGTTTGGCTAGACAAGTCCTTAGGGCCCTGGGACTAATGGCTTCTGCCATCCCTATGTTATCCCTTGCCAGACTACAAATTAGGAAAATACAGCAGTATCTGAAATCAATGTGGTCCCAGCACTCTCACACTCTAGATACCCACATTCCTCTTTTTCCTTGCATCAAAAAGGAACACCTTTGGTGTAGCAACCAGATTCCTTCAACCCAGGTCTTCCATTCACTGTAGTATGAAACAACAAGGTCCTGTTTACAGATGCCTCAAATAGGGCAAGGGGGGGGGGGCTTAGACAGGAGACTACAGAGTTCAAAATCAGTGGCCTTCCAAAGTATTAAAAGAACACATCAACATAAAGGATATGAGGGTACTATTACTAGTCCTACAGATTCTTACAACTTTGTAAACCAGGACCCTGCTGGTGTACACAGACAATACCACAGTTATGTAGTCAGGACCGGCATTAGGTCAACTGGTGCCCTAGGCAAAAGAGCTCCACAGTGCCCCCCACCATACCACCCAGTGCCCCATCCTAGTCTACCTACACCAAATAAATACTGGAAAAGTGCCCCTACTAGAGCGGTGCCCTAGGCGGCTGCCTAGTTGGCCTATGCCTAAGGCTGGCTATGTATGTAGTACATAAGCAGGGAGGCTCAAGATCCTACCTCCTGGGCAGGCAGTCTGGCATATGGACTCTCATCTGAATCTTACACTTTGTCATGTATATTCCCTCTCATCAGAATGTATTGGGAGACTGTCTAAGCAGGGACATGGAGGACCCTCATGAATTGTCCCTGAACACCGAAGCTTTCATATCTATAACTCTCAGATGGCTGACTCCTCTGATAGACTTCTTTGCTTCCCCCAAGCATCACCTACTCTCATCTTTCTGCACAAGGAACACATCACCCGTAGTTTAGAGGACATATGCCTTCTCTTTCCAATGGACAGGGAAGTTCCTTTATGCATATCCTGCTCTGCCTCTACTTCCAAGGCTCCTACTCAGGGCCCAGAATGAATCTGCAAAACTCCAGCTTCTGGGACCTTTCTGGCCAAGACACCAATGGTCCCTCTCTGTGTTTCACCTATCAAAAGGAATTTACTGGAGAATCCCTCCAAATCCAGATCTAATCACTCATCAGAAAGGGTAACTCCTTCATCTGAATCTGACTTCCCTCAGGCTAACATTCCAGATGATTGGAATCTAATCCCTACAAGATGCACCTTTTCTGTAGAGGGGGTTTCAGTCCTACAAGAAGTCAGGAAACCTAACACTAAGAAATCTTACACAGCCAAGTGGAAGAGATATTCATTTTGGTACCTTAAGCAAAACTCTCTGACTCCTTCTATCAGATACGCCCCCAGTACTTCAATTCTTATGTGAATTATTACATTCAGGGTTAATCTACTCATCCATTAAAGCTCACTTTTCTGCCATTAATATTTGCCTCCCTTTGGAGCCTCCTCTCATGTGCAGCACAGAGATTGATCTTTTTCTGAGAGGTGTTTAGCCTCACCTTGTTGAGCCTATTGCCTCACCTTGGGACCTTATTTTTTTTTTTGAAAAACTTACTTTGCACCAGTTGAACTGGTTGCTTCAGCTATTCTTAAATTCTGCACTTGGAAAACAGCGTGACTCCTGGCCTTGCCTTCAGCCTGCAGAGTCTCATAACTCCATGTTTTCATGGCTATTCCACCCTTCATCTTCCACAAAAATAGGGTGAACCTCAGGGCCAGTCCTTCCTTCTTGCCAAAAGCTAACCCTTAACCAGGCAGTCAGATTCTTCCACAATCTCCAAAATAGGGCAGAAAGAATCTTACACTCCTAGACATTCAAAGATAATTGAGGTTTTACCTGGATAAACTAAGGATATCAGAGAAGTAGACCAGCTCTTCATTCCTTTATGAATTTTGGGTTGGGACAGCCAGTTTCCAAACAATCTGTTGCTTCCTGAATCTGAAAGTCTATTTCCTTCTCCTGCTGTCACCATGGAAATACTTTACCCACTTGACCAAAAGCACATTTCATTTGAGCAGTGGCCTCATCTGGGGCCTTCTACAAGGGGGAGGATACAATGTCCCTTCTAGAATCAGCTACACACTTTCACAAAACACTTTAAGCTAGATGTTTCCTCCAGGTCCAAGGCACTGTTTGCCAGAACTATTTTGTCTGGCCTCCTGGACTCTTCTTTTTTCTTTTCCTTCTCTTTAAGCTTGATATGCTTCTGTCTCTACACCTCTGGGAATCAAACATCTGTTAGGAATATTGCAGCAGTGACTCAGTGAAGACAGTACATTTGTATAAGAACTAACTGTAACAGTAAATGTCCTACTTATCGCTGTAGCAGTATTCCTTTTCTCACACCTTATACATTTTCTCTTATTTTTCTCCCTGTATTGGCAGAAACACTGTGCTACCTTACACTCACAGATACACAAGCATTATCTCAGGGTATTATAGCGTTTATGAGCTGGAACTTGTTTACCCTTTTCAAACTAAGCCCCTCCTAGCTGACAAATCTTTTTTTCCTAAAGTTTTCTTCAGGCCACTGCTGGTTTGGAGATAGACTACGTTTTTATACACCTACACCAATGATCTCAGGTGATTATCTGGACATACATTCTAGGAAGGTGAAGCTTTAGTACCCTAGAAAAATGTCAGCAAACTACAACTTATTTGTTACGAATATCATAGCAGTGATAAGTAGGACATCTACTGTTATAGTAAGTTACATCTTCCAGCACTAAAGGTGAGTGCCCTGTACCTGTTGTGCTACGAACTTTCACTAATACACTGGAGACAGTTACTTATTTATTTTTGTGCAGTTTATTTAGTAGCTCAAACTAAAGTTCATTCTTGGATAGAAAAAGAAAAATAAGCATACAAAAATAAACCTTCTTTCTGTATCATTAAAATTGAAAAAGTTTCTTTTCGTTCTTGATTTTAGTAGCTTTGGTCAAGCTGACCCACACCTGGTACTTCATAGTAAGTCCAGAAGTAAGATCCCAATACTACACAGGTAAATCCACTGGAAAGTGTCTGGTATTCACAAGTAAATGCTCTGGAAAGTTTCTGGTATTCCATAAGTAAGTTCACAACTTCTGCTTATAATTTCTACAAGAGTCTTAACTCGTAGTCTTGCAAATTCCCTTTCTGAGACAGGCAAATGTTTTTACCATCTTGGGCTGTAGACTTTACTTTTACTTTTAACACTGCTTCAGTATGTATTTCAAAGTTAATCTGTGCAATCCTAATTTATATAGTGATGGTATATATATATATATATATATATATATATATATGTATATGCACCACCACTGGATTCATATCACATTATGTGGTGTATACATATCACTTTAAAACACATTTTAACACTTTTGACTAGCCACTGCCCAATAAAAAAAAATCCTGCATTGAATCCATAGTTTTATAGGGAATGAAATCAGTCATGAGACCAGGATGACTTGTCTGCATTCAAGTGGCTACTGCCAGGCCTGTATCAGATAGTGAAATTGAATGGCTGTAATGATATCTCTTCTTTATTTTGTTTTATGTTGACATCCTTTTGTTAGCACAACCACTGTAGGAGTGCATGGTCAGTTCCCAAAGTGAAGCTGCATTCTAATGAGTAATGCTGTGGGGATGCAAGTGCCCACTTAATACTGAGACATTCCCACTCTGTTGCACAATATCTTTTCTCCGACATACTTCAATTTCTCTTTGAGTAGTACAATAGGTATTTCTCACCGTTTAGTTTCCGAGGTAATACAGTATCTAACTCAATGTGAGATGCATCAGTGTATATACAACAAAAAATGTACTAAAGTCAAGGGCAGTCAGGACAGCATAGTTTTTGGGTCTATATTATATCACCGAATGCTTAAAAAAGTGAACGGTTATTAATCGACCCAATGTAAGTGACAGCTTACAATGTCAAACAAAAGAAAACACTTTAAAACATTATATTAAGTGGGGGGGCTTCACCCCACAACCCCTGATGTGGGGGACTGTGCCCCCAACCCCCCCTACTTAAATATACCAACTCCGAGACTGCAGTACAGTGCCAAAAATGGCAAAGTAATGAAGCGGCCAAGTGAATTCTTTCCCAGGGAAAGAATTCACTTACAAGCCGCTTCAATATTTTGTGTTTTCAGCCTTCTAGGTTCGACCAAGACACAGTCTTGTAATATAAGCCCTAGTTTTCAAGTTGTCAAAAGCACCTTACACTGTTGTGTACAAGTGTTTGTGAGCAGCATACTAGTTTTCATTTTCATTTGGTACTAAGTATAGCCCAGTTTTTGATATTTTATATCTGTTTAAGGTCTAATTACCCTCTCACAGTCCCATAGTCTAGGTTTCTGTCTTCAGTCATGCAAAGCTTACTTGTGGCAGCATTAAGTGCTAGTCCTCCCTGTTTTAAAGAGTCTAGCGCAGTTTGTACATTGTCTAACCATGATCCCATTGCTTGAAAGGCTGTCATCAAGGGACATGCATGAGGTTCCAGAGCCTTATTCATGAGCTTTTGAAAGGTGACAGGAGTTCTGTGAAGTGCAAAGGGTAAGACAGCATAATGAAAAAGGCCTTTTGAGTGGGATATGCCATCTTCTCCTTCTGGCTTTATGGGTAAGATGAATATATTAGTAGCCTTTTGTGAAATCTGCGGTGGTTAAAAACCTTGCTTTGCTTAGCCTTTCTCCGAGTTCATCCACTGTAGACATTGGGTAAGTGTTAAATTAGGATATGTCATTTAGATTTTAGAAATTATTCAAAAATATGGAATACAAAAGTGTTAGAAAAATATGTATTAGTAATATGCATGCTTAGTGCATTCTCGGTTTAAAAGGGTTAATACATTTATTCTGTTCACACTGCATGAATCTGCACAGCTATTAGAAACTTAACAAGAAGCATTGATTTCTGCTAATGTCATGAAAATAATAAGAAGTATTTCATTTCTATTAGTGTCATGAGACTTAGCAAATAGTTATTGATTTTCTGCTTATGCCATGAGAAAATACACAGCTGCTAGAAGCTTTGATAAAGAAAACAATGGATGCTTGAAAGTTTAGACCATAGTCAGCATTACTTGTACCTAAGCTAGAAATGTACCTTGAATCTAGGCAAAATGTAACACATATATTAGAACTGCACAATTAAAGAATTGAAAGTGTGTGGTGGGCTAAAATAAGCCCCAAGGCCAGGTTGTTTTTCTCAAATGTTTTGCAAATCAGCAGATATTCTCAACTAGTCAGCAATAAGTCTAGTAACATTTTCTGTAGAACAATGCAGAAAGCTGTATCTAACTACATCAGCAATAGAATAGTAACATTTCTGTATGACATGGAAAGAACTGTATAAAAATACCATACTAATCATTAATGTTCAGACAAACCATTATGCCAACATGCTTTGTCTCCTTAATGCAAGTTAATAAAGGGTGCCTTGCTTGAACCTAACGTGAATTGGTCTTTGAAGTTTTTTCCTTTGACAGATTGGTCCTTTGGACCGTAACCCTCTCTTCACCTCGGATCACACAGGCCAGGTGGTTGAAACCGTACGGGGAAGAAACCAAATCGGTTCTTCTTATATGAAAAGCCCTCTGACTGAATTGTTGTTCAAAAGAGGCCAGCCACTTTCTGATCTGCGACTGAAGGACGGGTCTCCGCGAATCAGTGATCAATCATGTAGGCTCAGGTAAGGTGAATCTACTTTTTTCTGTTTTCTGTTTTAGATCAGGGACTAGATTTGTATTGTTTTTGTCAAGACTGTATTTTTGCTTACAAGTCAGGGACAGAAAAGATTACTGTCTTGTCATAGATCAGGGGAAACAGAATAAGTAGGCAGTCATTCTGAAGAGACTATAACAAAATCCGTGGTACCACGTTAAAAATAAGAGAAGTTACGTAACGATCAAAAGAGTAGAACAAAATGGGTAATAATTGCACAAAAAGACCCCAAAATCCGCCGTTAACAGAAGACGCAAAATACATGCAGTCGCAGCACGCCGACAATATTAAATATTATTTAAAATGGGTTAATAAGTATGAATTCGACGGAAAATTAGAAAAATCCTCGCATATCAAACTTGTCAAACAGCTCAAAACCGATTCCAAAGGTCGGGTAAAAAAGCAACGCAAATTAGGAATTACTCAGGCACACAGGTGGATTGAAGAAGTAAACCGCAGGGAACAAAAGAACAAAAATTCAAAAGCAATGTTTTTAGATAAGGCATATGAGCAAGAATTATTTAAAAATCATGCAAACATGAAACTTAACAAGAAGCATTGATTTCTGCTAATGTCATGAAAATAATAAGAAGTATTTCATTTCTATTAGCGTCATGAGACTTAGCAAAGAGTTATTGATTTTCTGCTTATGCCATGAGAAAATACACAGCTGCTAGAAGCTTTGATAAAGAAAACAATGGATGATTGATATTACGTAGCCTGTACTGGGACACAGAAGGGAACAGTGCAGCCAGCTGTTCATTGCCCCAGGAGTTCTTTGCACTTTATAAATTTAATCGATTACCACATGTTAGCTTAACAAAAACAGAAACATAGAATGGGCAGACCTAGGAGAAAAAGTCATGAGATGGGAGAAACAGACAGAATTAGAACTGTCAGAACAGGGAATACAAATACAGAAGTTGAATTGGATAACTCAGACCCACCCAGCTGTACACTTGCAGTCTAGCAAGGACAGCTGATTAGCGCTCCTATTAAAGGAGGAAGAGAATGCCTTACAGAATATACCAGAAACTCTCTGGTCAACAGGAAAGTCAGATGTAGGACTTATTCGTACAGCGGGACCAGTTACTATCACGCCAAAGTCAGCATTTAGACCACAGAAAAGACAGTATCCCTTAAGAAAAGATGCAGAGGCAGGGATAAAGCCTATTATAGCAGCCTTACTTAAAGGGGGGATACTAGTAGAATCCCCCAATTCACCATGTTAAACACCCTTATTTCCAGTTAAAAAGGCCAATGGAGTATGGCGTATGGTCCAAGATTTACAAGCTGTAAATGACGCAGTAATACCAAGGGCACCCATGGTGCCAGACCCACACACCCTGTTGAACGATTTAAAACCTCAACAAAAGTATTTTTCTGTGGTAGATATCAGCAATGCGTTCTTTTTGATACCGATACACCCTGATAGCCAGTATTGGTTTGCATTCACATTTCAGGGGAAAAGGTATACATATACACAACTACCACAGGGATATTGTGAAAGATCAACAATATTCTCACAAGAAATGGCAAGCAACTTGGTGGGATTTACCCCACCAAGAGGCAGTCAGATTTTACTTTATGTTGATGACATCTTGCTGGCGGCCCCCACCCAGCAGGATTGTAGAGAAGATACGATAGCACTATTATGATTTTTAGCCACTGAAGGACATAAGGTAAACAAAAATAAACTGCAGCTTTGGAAAAAAACAAGTCAAATACCTGGGATATGTAATATCCAAGGAAGGTAGAACATTAGACGAGGACAGAAAAGTAGCAATTTTGCAAGCACCAAAACCCACTACCAAGAAGGAAATGATGTCCTTCCTGGGTACAACTAATTTTTGCCGGAGCTGGATTCCAAACTATGCCTTGGAATCTGCACCTCTGACTGACCTTATATATAAGAAGCCTATGGCAGCACAGGATTTGTTACAATGGACACCAGAGGCAGAATCTGCCTTCTGTAAACTAAAACAGTTAATAGCGTCCTCATTAGTTCTGGGATTACCAAACTACCATAAACGTTTTTTTCCAAACTTTAGATTGTAGGCAAGGTTATATGACATCAGTGTTAACACAACAGCATGGGGATAAGCAACGCCCCATTGCTTACTATTCATCACAACTAGACCCAGTGGCTCGGTCCTTACCCCATGGTGTACAAGCAGTAGTTGCAGCTGCAATGGCAGTACAGGCTTCAGCCTCAGTAGTCTTATTCCACCCTCTCACTTTGAGAGTACCTCATGCAGTCGCAATTATTTTACTGCAAGAGAAGGTAACATATCTTTCCCCTGCTAAGCATCTTTCCTGTATGACCATATTGTTGAGTCAGCCTCATATGACAATTGAACGATGCACGACTTTGAACCCTTCTACTCTGCTCCCAACCCCTGCAGACGGCACACCACACCACTGCCTGCAGGTAATTGAGCAAAAGACACTACCTAGAAAGGATCTCACGGATGTCCCCTTGGATGATGCCAAGGTGACATACTACGTGGATGGCTCGTGCAAAAGGGGTCCTACAGGACAGAACCTAGTAGGATATGCAGTAGTTTCTGATAATGAGATTATAGAAGCAAAACCTTTACCACACAACTTATCTGCACAGGCAGCAGAATTGATAGCCCTGACATGGGCATGTACCTTAGCAAAGGGTAAATGTGTAAACATTTTTACTGACAGCCAGTACGCTTTTTCTACTGTACATGTTTTTGCGCAACAGTGGAAAAAACGGGGAATGATAACATCTACTGGCAAACCTATAAATCATGCACAGTTTATTTTAGATCTTTTAGAATCCATTCAGTTACCTCAGAAAGTAGCTATTTGTAAATGCACAGCTCACACCAAGCAACAAGATAAAATTTCAAAAGGTAATGCAAGAGCTGATACAGCTGCAAAACAAGCAGCTTCTGAAGTATTTCTTTTAAATGAGGAATTGCAACCCTCTGAAACTTTAGATTTAGTCATGTTAAAAACAATGCAGACTCTTACTACACAAGCTGAAAAACAACGATGGGTAAAACGTGGAGCAATCCTTGAAAAGGGGCTGTACATCTCTAAAGAGGGAAAACTGATACTACCCTCTAATTTATTTAGATTTGCAGCTTTGTTGAGCCATGGGCAGTGCCATGTCTCAACAGGGGGGATGGTACAGCTAGTAAACCAAGTGTTCACAACGTACGGATTTACAAACTACTCTAAAAAAATTCTGTTTGATGTGTCAAATTTGTAACAAACATCATGCACAGGGAGCAATAAAACCCAAGCAAGGGATTTTCCCTACACCCCCATATCCATTTTACACTATCTGTATGGATTTCATAGGATTGAACAAATGTGAAAATAAAAAGCATTGTCTTGTCATTATAGATATGTTTTCCAGATGGGTGGAAGCTTTTCCAACCAAAAATCCAGATGCAGCTACGGTGGCAAAAGTACTTGTCAAAGAAATCATTCCTAGATTTGGAATTCCGGAAAGAATCTACAGTAACAACGGTACACACTTTGTAAACCAAACCATACAGCAGTTAAGTAAGCATTTTGGTATTTCTTTAAAAAATCATTGTGCATACCATCCGCAATCTGCAGGGCTAGTTGAAAGGCATAATGGTATACTAAAAAACAAATTGAGAAAACTAATAGCTGAGACAGGGAAACGTTGGTTGTACTGTTTGCCCCTGGCACTGTTGAGCATGAGAACTGTTCCAACTGCAAAAGGATTGACTCCTTTTGAAAAACTATTTGGAAGGGCTTATTATACACCCCAGTAGAAACTTCTCATGTCCTCAGACCAGCAGCTGATTTTACACTAGCTGAATATATGAGGAATTTGTTGAATTCTAAACATCTGTTACAGTTAAATTCTGTTTCAGATAGAAAACAAACCGAGACATCAGAAGTGGCAGTGACACCCGGAGACTGGGTGTGGATTAAAGTTATAAAGGAGAAGAATTGGTCATCGCCAAGGTGGGAATGTCCCTACCAGGTGCTTCTTTCGACACCCACTGCAGTCAAGATAGCAGAGCGAGCTTCGTGGATCCACCTGACGCACTGCAAACTAGTTAAGAACTTTGAACTGGACAAAAATCTTACCTCTCCATTGGGGCCCTCAGCAAAAAATCTGGCTACAACGGGGGGTCAGATCAATAGGACTGATCCGTCTCAACCCCAGTGAAGAAACCATCAGTGCTGAAGGTCCTATTAGGGCAGAGAGTAAGAACATATGTCTGAAATAACCAGTAAGATCCAAATGCACCTACTCGGAAGAGTCCGAGAAAACAGGAATGCAGAACAACCGTTTCCTCAGAAGTATTGCATAATCATCCTGTTGACTGTACTAGTGACAATAATCTTTTTGTTGTGGCCATTCCTTTTCCCAACCACACAAACTGAACTGAATAAGTGTGGAGAGTTGCACGTAGAGTGGCACCCAAACTTCAACACTTACCAGGCAATCAAATATGTGTATGCTGAGACCTTCAATGTTTTGAATTGCTGGATTTGAACAGCTTTGCCAACAGCATACGGGGGGGGGGGTTATTGTTAACTTCAGTCCCCCTAGGAGCCAACAAGACCTGGGAAAATTTAGTCTATGATACATCAGATGTCACATCACAAGATAAAGTAGCATTGCACTTGTCTGTTTGACAGAAGGGGACTGTGTGTTTTTACAAAAATGATACAGTTCAGGTGGGTTGGAGCAATTGCAATGTGACTATTCCCTATAGATGCTACAATAAAACTGATAAAACAGGTTCCTACTGCAACACAAGCTGTTGAACTGATGCATAGGACAACTGATGAAGTAAAACATAATGCTGATCTCTATAAACAACTGATTATAATTGACAAAAAAATTTTCATCCAGAGCCAGGACATAGTAAAGTTACTACCAAAGTAGAAGATTGCTACTTTGTATGTGGCAGGAAAGCATATAAGTGGTTACCTGAGAATTGGTCTGGCAGTTGTTATTTGGGGTACCTGGTTCCGGTCATACGACACACAGCAGTTTTACCTCAGGGGAAAATTTGGAATGTTCGGCGAGAAATCAAGAAGCCTGTCAACCCAGTGGGGCAAATCAATGCAGGCTGGAAAAACCATCATGCTGTGGGCTTAGGGAAAAATGGATTGTCGCATATGGACTTGGGTGATACCATCATCTCGTGGGCAGGTGTACTGCCAGCATATAAAGCAACAAAATCAATCTGGGAACTGAGAACTTCTTGAAATAATGAGCAATGCAACATTTTCCACTCTAGAATTGGTGACTGATGAACTGACTGCAATGAGAACAGTATTGATTCAAAACCGCATGGCTCTCGACTTCACCCTAGCAGTGAGAGGAGGTACTTGCGCTTTAATCCAGGAGGAGTGCTGTTCATATATTCCTGACCACAAACACGAGATAGACAATCATCTTGAGGTAATTCAGCAGGTGTCAGCTATGACCAAACCAGGACCAAATCCATTGACGGACTTTTTCCAGAGATTGTTTGGGGGGTGGGGCAGTATCCTAATGAACATCCTGATTGCCATCTGTGTAGGAATGATCCTACTGGTGGTATGTGTGTGCTGCTGCATCCCCTGCATGAAAAGACTGATTAAAGACTTTATAGACATGTCAGTTTCAGAAACCTTATACCAAGGTGCTGAACTTGAAGAATTGTTGAAAAATTGAAAATACTTTCATAAGTTTAAACTGAATGACACTCTTAACTGCAAATCCTGAGTAGGAAGAGGTTAGGGGAAGAAAAAACTGTTTATGCTTATTTTGAAAGTAGAATAAAAGTATTAAAAGGGGGAAATGTTAGAAAAATATGTATTAGTAATATGCATGCTTAGTGCATTCAAGGTTTAAAAGGGTTAATACATTTATTCTGTTCACACTGCATGAATCTGCACAGCTATTAGAAACTTAACAAGAAGCATTGATTTCTGCTAATGTCATGAAAATAATAAGTATTTCATTTCTATTAGTGTCATGAGACTTAACAAAGAGTTATTGATTTTCTGCTTATGCCATGAGAAAATACACAGCTGCTAGAAGCTTTGATAAAGAAAACAATGGATGCTTGAAAGTTTAGACCGTAGTCAGCATTACTTGTACCTAAGATAGAAATGTACCTTGAATCTAGGCAAAATGTAACACATATATTAGAACTGCACAATTAAAGAATTGAAAGTGTGTGGTGGGCTAAAATAAGCCCCAAGGCCAGGTTGTTTTTCTCAAATGTTTTGCAAATCAGCAGATATTCTCAACTAGTCAGCAATAAGTCTAGTAACATTTTCTATAGAACAATACAGAAAGCTGTGTCTAACTATGTCAGCAATAGAATAGTAACATTTCTGTATGACATGGAAAGAACTGTATAAAAATACCATACTAATCATTAATGTTCAGACAAACCATTATGCCAAAATGCTTTGTCTCCTTGCTGCAAGTTAATAAAGGGTGCCTTGCTTAAACCTAATGTGAATTGGTCTTTGAAGTTTTTTCCTTTGATGAAAATGGAAACTATGATACAAAGAACAACACATGTAAAAACTAAGCACACTGCACAGGCAAGCTTCCAAAGCTTCAGTGTAATTATTTAGTACTTTCCTTCTCAAAATAAATGGACTTTTTCAAATCTAAATTGTAAAATGTAAACATTGCATTTGAAGCATCATGAAATCACATCATCCAAAGCAAACATTTGAAAACAATTACATCTAACTAGTTGCACTTGCAGTACAAAAATGCAACACTAAATTCCAAATATTTGTTATTAAAAACTGTGTTACAGGTAAATAACATCACAAGAACAAAAAGACAAAGTTGTAAAGGACAGATCTGGATAAAATCTGTAGTTTAGCAGCTACAAGTTTAAGCACACTTCTAAATGATTCTTTGTCATTTTCAATTATTCCAGGAATTCTGCAAGCATTCAGTTTTAGCTGTCATAACAGCCCACTGTATTTAACTGTTTCCTCCAAGCCCCCCCCCCCCAGAAAGTTTAAATTGAAGTTAGGTAACTGTATTGGACAAAACAGGTATAAACCTTATTATAATGGTAATAAACATCATGATATTCAAAGCAAAGTGTTGTGAATTTGATTCTGAAAAAGTGAACATGTAACAGTTCCACATTGAGAAGAATGACTGGGTATTTCAGAGTAGTGTCTGTTACCACATAATTGTGTTGGGTTTTCAAATGTATTTTTTTGTTAGACAACATTTAACATTACTTCTACAGTTTGATAGGTACAGTAATGTCTAGTATTGCTCACTGGCAAAATTCAAACGTAAATAGACACACACTCTCATAAAATAAGCAATCAAATATGCATATCTACTGAGAACTACATAGGTATTTCTGAAACTACAATTTGTAAAATGTTCCATTAGAAGTGTACAAGGAATAGAATACTCTTTCTTTAAAACAGACAAAAACATCCTGCAAAATGATAGGACTGTACAATAAAAAACTTGAGAGGTGTACAGAAATTGTTTGTAAGCACAGTAATGCAGCTTTAGGGGTGGATATTATAAGGAAATATGTATTCCTGGAGTGGGAGGTGGGTAGTCCATTCATTTTTGGTGTTAACATGCTGTACAAGAGTGTTGTCAGGTTATCCTCTTATAATGCTGCCAAGAACTATTTATATTTGTGTGTAAAATGAGTGCTATGGCACAGTTCTTAGCATGTTGGGATTACCTACAGGAAGGTATGTGCCCAGCCAGCCCACATCCCAAAGCTCTTTAAACATATAAACACAGACAGACTCCTCTTCTAAGGATGCACACCTAAATCCTTGATAAGGAGGCAGTCAGCCCTTGTCATCTGTTTGTACCAATGAAGATGAAAGCTGTGTTTTGTGGATGGAGAGCTTACATCATAAATCATTTTTGGAGCATTCAAACTGTAGTATCCTGCCCTTCAAAGCTATGGATTAAGGCAGATACATGTAAGTATAAGGGCAGTCTCCATGCCTGATTTATGTACATGTAAGTATAAGGGCAGTCTCCATGCCTGATTTATGTACGTGTAAGTATAACGGCGGTCTCCATGCCTGATTTATGTACGTGTAAGTATAAGGGCAGTCTCCACGCCTGATTTATGTACATGTAAGTATAAGGGCAGTCTCCATGCCTGATTTATGTACGTGTAAGTATAAGGGCAGTCTCCATGCCTGATTTATGTACATGTAAGTATAAGGGCGGTCTCCATGCCTGATTTATGTACATGTAAGTATAAGGGCAGTCTCCATGCCTGATTTACGTACGTGTAAGTATAAGGGCAGTCTCCATGCCTTATTTATGTATGTGTAAGTATAAGGGCAGTCTCCTTGCCTGATTTATGTACGTGTAAGTATAAGGGCAGTCTCAGTGCCTAATTTATGTACGTGTACGTATAAGGGCAGTCTCCATGCCTGATTTATGTACGTGTAAGTATAAGGTCAGTCTCAGTGCCTAATTTATGTACGTGTACATATAAGGGCAGTTTCCATGCCTGATTTATGTACATGTAAGTATGAAGGCAGTCTCCACGCCTGATTTATGTACATGTAAGTATAAGGGCAGTCTCCATGCCTGATTTATCTACTTGTAAATATAAGGGCAGTCTCCATGCCTGATTTATGTACATTTAAGTATAAGGGCAGTCTCCATGTCTGATTTACGCTCTCCTCCCCCCTAGGATGGAATAGAACTAAACCTGCTGAAAGTGCTGGAGTTGAAACTACAAAAGTGATCCGACTCAAACTTCTACAGTCATAGTGAATTGTTCATACACCTGTAAAATGTATTTTTTATCATATGGATCACTGCTGCAGTAAAAGTCTTGGCATATGGGGAGGCTTCTTTCGATATATCAGGAAAGAGAGGAGGAAAAGGCAATATTATGTCCTTCTGAGTTTTAATTAAGACTGGGTGAACTTGGAGAGGATTTGTTGTAAAGTTGCAGTTACATATAGTTACTTGACAGTGCATTAACAGTAGTACAGTAGACAGTACACTAACCAAAGGGAGGTGAACGGGGAAACTATAACGACCAAACTGGAAAACATGTATCTAAGATTACCTAAAACTATGAATGCTGGAAGTTAGATGTGAGGAAGATTATTATTGGAAAAGAAAAAGTAAACAAGGGGGAGAAAAGGTGAGAAGGGAGCCATACGGCAGTATTACAGAATTGTAAAGCAGCCACTAAGTTTGTGATTTAGGCTGCTTGATACAAAAGAGCAGTTGACTGAAATAAACTAAACACCTTCTCACAGAGACCAAATTCTGATAAAAGGTGGAACTGAACTACCTAACCTTATTTTATTAGTGATGTTAATAATAACAGAAAAAATATTTAGTAAAAAAAAAAACAAATCCCAACATTTTTAAATTGCTAAACTGCACATACGTCATTGTGATTAAATACATTGCATATTTGTTTTGTTATTGTAATAAAATACTTCCAAATAATCTGTTTTAAGTATAAAGAGTACAGACTGCAGTGTGAATTGCAGTCGGCAACCAACACTTGAGATCACAGTTACATGACTCTACAAGGAACCTCCAGCAGAGGTCTCACCCTGGAAAGGACATTGACAAGGTTTATCTCAGTCATTTACCACAGCTTCCATCAGAGCATCAGTGCCACCAAACCCCTGAATGTGACAATGGAACACCTGCAGCACATCACCCGACAGAGCATCTACCACCACGTACTCAGCCAGTAAAGGTGTATGATGAGCTTTCTCTTACTCCTACTCCAAGACTTCACTCAGGACGTGGCTGCAGCAGGAGCTCTGAATGTGACACAATTAAGAGATTTTAGACAAAGAAAGAAAGGCACAAATGTGTTGAATGTAGTAAATCTTTCACAAGTGCCAGCAGCCTGAAAAATCATGAAGCCATTCACACAGGATTGAGACCACATAAATGTACTGAATGCAGTAAGTGTTTCACACAGCTAAGCCATCTTCGAATGCATCTTGTTACACACACAGGAGTGAAACGATATGAATGTAATGAATGCAATAAGTGCTTCACACAACGAAACAATCTTCAACAGCATTATGCCATTCATACAGGACTGAAACCATATACATATACATTAAGGGTTTCACACAGCTATGGTATCTTCGATAGCATTTTGCCATTCACACAGGATTGAAACCATATAAATGTACTGAGTGCAATAAGGGTTTCACACAGTTAAGTAATCTTCGACGTCATTGTGCCATTCACACAGGAGTGAAGAACATAAGGATGGCTCCCCTGTTGTAGAAGGAAGTAGCAGTCCCCAAAAATCACAAAAAATGATACGCCAAAGAAGAGCCATAAAGATGATAAAGTGGGCGATTGAGGATAATAAAGAAGTTATGTATTGTTACTATTATGCTAAAAGACCAGAATTTCCAGACACAAAATATACAAAATGACTGGGAGAGAAATTTGAGGAAAGAAAAATACTTCCGCAAGAAAAACTGTCAGAAGCTTCAAATGAAAATTTGTGTTCATTGATACAACAGATTTGTGAAAAACAGTATATAAATCAAGAAATCTTGACCTGTTTGGAAAAAGAAGCATCTGAGGAAGTGCAAAAATATAAACAACAAAACCAAGAGATATTTGAAAAGTAGAAAAAAGAAATATGGACATGGGAAAGAAAAAGAGATTTGATATGGTACAATATTTATGCAAAGGAGAAAGCCAAATTAATCAATGTAAAGATTGCAGCCCCAAAGATAGTCGAAGAGAAATACAGGAAAAGGCATCCAGATATGGAAAACTTCACAATAAAAAAATAAATAAATAACATCACAAAGATGGAACTTAGAAAAGAAGATTAGTAAAGCAGAAGTTGAAGTTGAAGTTATGGAGTGCCTACGAAGTGAAGGATTAGGTGTAGAAGGCCTAACACAAGTTATATCACTGCAGGATGGAGTGAGTCCCCAAAGTAGGGAGAAACAGGATGATCCGGAAACATCTCAAGAAGAAATATGGACGTGGGAAAGAAAAAGAGATTAAATATGGTGTAATATTTATGCAAAGGAGAAAGCAAAACTAATCAATACAAGAAGAACAACACCAACGATATTTGAAGAGAAATAAGGCAAAAAAAATCAAGACATGGAAAACTTTGCAATACAAAAAAAAAGAAAGACAAAGAGGAAAAGTAGAAAAGGAGATTAGTAATAGAGACGTTAAAGAACTAGAAACTGAGGTCATGAAGTACCTGCAAAGTGAAGGATTCGGTGTAGAAACTCTAATTCAGAAAGTACCACAATAGGATAGAGCAATGCAAATACAAATTAAGGGGAAATCAGTGGAAAAGGAAGCAATTGGTCAGGTGCCAAATGAAGATAATTTGGAGCTTTCCACAGGAAACCAGTATAAACATTCATTTGAAGTTAGACAGCAAGGGAAGGAACAGAAAACTTTGGAAACTCTGATGCAGTCAGTGTTGAGGAATGATAGGCCAGTGAGGTCCCATATGATAGAGCAACGGATGGCACAGGATGAAGGTGGAGAATGTGCCACAGGAAGATGCTATAGAATCTTCTATAGAATTCCCAGAGGAATTGGAAAACAATGGAAATTAAACCAGAAGTGTATAAAAATCAGGCAGCAACTGAATGTGCCAAAAAACAAAAGAAAGTATATAAGGTGAAGGATCAGATGAGAAGGCAAGAAATGTGGAAGAAGCATAAATATAGTTGCAAGTACAGAAAACTTCTGGAAGAACCTCATGTTGATTAGGAATGAACACAGGAATGCTTAAGGAGAGGCAAATTCAAACCAAGAGATGAAATGTTAATATTGGCGGCCCAACATAGTGGACTGCGTACAAGTTGGTTTATAAAGTCCATTGAACATGTGGGAGAAACAGACAAATATAAATTTTGTAAAACTGAATTGGAAACAGTTGCACACCTCATTGCTGGTTGCTGGTTGCGACATACTAATGGCTGAAGGACTGTATACTGAAAGGCATAATAATGTGGCATTGTGCAAATATTATGGTACTGAAGTGATCGAAAAACACTGGAAACATGAGCCACAAAGTATCATAGAAAATGAAGAAGTCTATATCACATGGGATCATCCATTACCAACAGTTCAAAAGATAGATGCTAGAAAACCGGATATAGTGGTCCAAGAAAAGAAGACAAGAGTAGCATTGATCACTGAAATTGCCACATCCCATGACTACAGTGTCTTGCATACAGAGAGACACAAAGTAATAAAATATCAGGATCTGCAGGCAGAAACAAGAGCAATGTGGAAGAAAGATATCCAGACAGTTCCAATAGTAGTAGGAACAATGGGTCTTATAAAAAAAATTACAATCGTATTTAGATATGTTGCCAATACATGTAACTCCATACAACCTGCAGAAGTAGTCATTACTGGGCACATTGCGGGTGCTGCAAAGAGCACTACTGGCTGACATCAAGGATTGAAACAATACTAATTTCATGAACTCTAATCGTACTTTGAATTAAGAATGGGGTCCATTTCTGTCATGGTATTAGAAACCCAAAAGATTTGGAGAAATTAAGAGGGTGAAGACAAAGAGGAGTAATACAAAGGGGAAAAGTAGAAAAGGAGATTAGTAATGGAGAAGTTAAAGAAACAGAATTTGAGGTTATTGAGTACCTGCAAAGTGAAGGAGTCAGTGTAGAAAATCTAATTCAGAAAACACCACAACAGGCTAGTGCAATGGATATCCAAACTAAGGGGAAACCAGTGGAACAGAAAGCAATTGGTCAGGTGCCATATGAAGATGATTAGAAGCCTTCCACAGAAAACCAGTATAAACATTCACTTGGAAGCTAGATAGCAAGGGAAGGAACAGGAAACTGTGGAAACTGATGCAGTCAATGTTGAGGAGTGATAGGCCAGTGAGTTCCTATATTACAGAACAATGGATGGCACAGAATGAAATTGAAGAGACTGTGCCACAGGAAGATGCTATAGAACTTCTAAAGAATGCCCACAGGAAATTGAAAACAAGGGATGTGCCCTCAGTGTGGACACAAATGAGCTAAGAGAAGAGTTGCTTGGTTTAATAGACATAGACTGATATATTACGATCAATGAAAGAAATAGACTGCAGAAGGTTAATAAAACCCAAAACGTCAGAAGATTGATGAAACAAATGAACACAGTAATTAGAACTGTTCATAGAGATCCATGCAATATAACAGAAGTAAACAGGATATATTACTGCACAGCTAAATTAATAACTGATAAAGTTCTACCACAAGAACACAGGGTAGTGAGGGAAAGGATGGGGAGAAACTGAGTACCATCATGGAAACATCAAATAGAGAAAAGTATAAAGCAGTTAAGAGAAGTGTCACTGTTAGATGACTATTAAAGAGGGAATAGATCAACAAAAATACTAAGAAAGATAGATGTGATAAAAGCAATGTGCAGTATTAGAGCACACCAGGATCTATTATGCACTATCACAAATAAACTAAACATTTCAGCACAGGTGGAAAAACTTAGTAGATACAAATATCACTATAAAGGAAAAGTACAAAATAAGCAATTTATTGATGAGCCATAAAGGTTTTATAGCGAATTGGGAAATAAGATAAAAGAAATTGAAAGACTGCCAAAAAAAAAGAAGCAATAGATACATTTTAGCGCAGTATTTATGAAGATCCCATGGAACATAACAAAGATGCTAAATGGATAGAAGAGGTGAAAGAAAGAATAAGAAGTTTAAAGGTACAGGATATGAAATGGGATGAAGTAACAGCCAGAGAGATTGAAACAAAGTTAAGAAAAGCTCCTAATTGGAAAACCCCAGGCCCAGATGCAGTACTTAATATCTGGCTAAAATTATTAACATCTTTACGTGCAGATTTAACCATGATTAGGAGTTATTTATATGCGCACCTTGAACAGACACCAGCCTGGCTAACAAGAAAAACAATACTCCTACTTAAGAGCAAACTTGCAATCCATCCTAAAAACTATAGACCAATAATTTGCCTTCCAACGATGTCTAAACTATACACTGGAATTGCTGCTGACAGAGTTTATAGACATTTAAAAGAAAACTCAATTATGGCAACAGAACAAAAAGATAAAGAAACTCATATGGAACAAAGGATCATTTGATGTTAAAGTCATAATGCAAAACTGCAAAAGGGGTAAGAATCTAAGTATTGCATGGATAGACTACAAAAAAAGTAATTGATATGTATCCCACATTCATGGATAAAAGATTGCTTAAAAATGTAAACGATGCACTCTACAGTGATTTGTTACATTACAGAGACCATGAAACAGTGGCAAACCACTTTACAGTTGAGCCACGACAAAGGCCAAATTATTATTCCAGGGATAAAAATTCAAAAGGAGAGAGTCCATAGTGACTCTCTGCCACCACTGCTCTTTCGACTTGCCCTTAACCCATTAAGCTGCCTCCTTAACAGATTAGGTCATGGCTATAATTTGGCTTCCAGAAAAGAACAAAGTGTAAGTATTTTTCACCTTCTTTTTGTAGATGATGTAAAACTGTAGAGTTCATCAGATGAGGAACTGAAAGCACAACTGCAAGTAGTCAAAACTTTTTCAGATGATATAAGAATGTCATTTGGTCTTGATAAATGTGCAAGAGCAACCTTTAAAGCAGGAAAACTGCAACATCAGGAAAATATCAGTTTAGGACAAAAATGTGATGTAAAAGAACTTGAGCAAGAGGGAGTGTATAAATATTTGGGAACTGATGAAGGATTAACAATAAAACATGAACAAATATGAATAAAACTCTGTAAGGAATATTTTAGAAGACTTAAATTAATCCTGAAAACAGCATTGACATATAGGAACAATGTCCAAGCTATAAACTAATTTACTCTTCCTGTCCTAACTTACAATTTTGAAGTGATTAACTGGCTCCAAAAGGTGATGGATAGTTTGGACATGAAAACAAGAAGGATGCTTCATGCTCATCAAATGATTTATAAAAATCAGTACATACCAAGACTATATATTCCCTGTTCTGAAGGAGGTATGGGCCCCCTCAAAATTGATTACATGTATAGCTCTGCAATAGTGGGACTGCATACATATCTGCTGACCTCACAAAACCCAAACATAGTGAAAGTTTTGAAACATGAGGAAAACAAGTCTAAGATGACTTCCCTGTTTAGTTTAGCAGAAGCATATCAGCATCAAGCGGAATAGAAATCAAACCAAAAGTAGATAAAATCCAGGTAGCAACTGAATGTGCCAAAAAAACAAAAGAAAGAATATAAGGTGAAGGGTCAGATGGGAAGGCAAGAAATGTGAAAATGCATATAGTGTCAAGTATAGGACACTCTTGGAATAGCCTCATGTTGATCAGGATCAAACACAGAACTGGTTAAGGAGAAGTGAATTTAAACCAAAAAATGATAGGTTAATATTGGACGCCCAAGATAGTGGACATACATACATGTTGGTTTACCAAGACCATTGAACATGTGGGAGAAATAGACAAATGTTGGTTTTCTAAAACATAACTGGAAACAGTTGCACATGTTGTTTGGTGTGATATACTAATGGAAGAAGAACTGTAAACCTAAAAGCGTAATAATGTGGTAAGACTGTTGCATTGGGGATTGTGCAAACAATATAAAATTGAAGTAGCTGAAAAGCACTGGAACATGAGCCACAAAGCATCACAGAAAATGAAGTTTATATCACATGGGATCATTACCAGCATTTCAAAAACAAAATAGATGCAAGAAAACCAGATATAGTAGTTCATGAAAAGAAGACAAAAGTAGCATTGATTATTGAAATTGCTACTAATGACTACAGTGTCTTAAGTACAGGGAGAGACACAAAGTCATAAAGTACCAGGATTTGCAGGCAGAAACCAGGGCAATGTGGAAGATAGATAACCAGACAGTTCCATTAGTAGTAGGAGCAACAGGTCTTATAAAAAAAGAATGTACAGTCACACCTAAGTATGTTACCAATACATGTAACTCCATACAAATTGCAGGAGTCATCACTGGGCATGTTGTGGGTGCTGCAAAGAGCACTTCTGGCTAACATGAAAGATTGAAACAATACTAATTTCATGAACTTTAATCATACTTTGACTTAGAAATAGGGTCCATTCCCATCATGGTATTAGAAACCCAAAACACTTGGAGAAATTAAAAAATAATGAAACATTATGAATGTACTGAAAGTGGAAAGTGCTTCAAATATTGCAGCAGTCTTCAGGCGCATTGTGCCACTTATGTGGAGGTCTGAATGGACGCATAATAAATCAGCAAGCAAAGGAGTGTAATATTGCTGGAATTGAAATTGTCCTCAAATCTTGGTGAGTACCTTCATGAAGTGGACCCTGTTTTTCACAAAATCTCACCAAGACACTAATATATAGACTGTATTTTATATAACATATAGCATGGACAGAAGTAGATTAAAATAAAAAAGATAGCTGGGTGCACAACACCAAGTATAAAAAGTGCCTAAACCTGGTAGGTGCACTGGTGCCAGACATGGAAACATTCCCAAAATGGGGCTAAGCCAGGCTCAGGTGGAGGATGGCCCCCATTGTAGAAGAAAGTAGTAGTCCACAAAAATCACAAAAACTGGTAGGTCAAAAATGAGCCATAAAGATGATAGATTAAACTATTGAGGATAAATGCAGCAAACAAACCAGGCATCCACCAATGCTGAAAAGTATAAATCTTTAATACACAGGATAAGCAAAACCCATTAAATGCCTGTGTTCCTTTAAAACCAATTCTTAACAAAAGAAGCATACATCAATAATTGTTGTATATTATTGGTTCATTGATGCACATGTTTTAGTATTTAATGGGTTTTGCTATTTTATTCTGTGGATCTGATGAAGCACAACTCATGTGAAAGCTCTTATCGTGTGTATTAAAGAGTTATACTTTTCAGCTTTGGTGGATGCCTGGTTTGTTTGCTGGATTTATCATCATTTACTTCCTTCTGGATAACCTTTGGCTTTCTTGGACACATTTCCTCTTCTTACTACTGAAGATAAGAAATAAATTATGTATTGTTACTATTACAGGTTCATAGGTGTGTACTAGGCTAATGGCCCAGGAGCCTTTACAAACCTAGCCCATAGGATTACCCTGACATCGTGCCACCTGACCTTAGTTCCCAGTGCCTCTGTCAAGTAGAGCCACTGGAGTGATCCCCAGAGTGAATTTTCTATTTCTCATCCACTCATCAAGGTTTCTTTTGAAGAGGCCCAGTGAGGTGCTCTGTTTGACATGTATGGGAAGTCTATTCCATAGCAAGGGCAGTCTCTGGGTTATTAACCTGTCCCTCCAGCACATTCTGTTGATTGTAGTAATGAGATTGAGGTCACTGGAGTGTGTGGTTTGGAGGAATTGGGATTTCTTTAGATGTAGCATTTCTAACAGAGCTGGATCAGACATGGCTTTGTATGTCAAGCCGAGATCGCCTCTAAGTAGGCGATATGAGACAGGGAATAGTTGGAGTTTTTTGAGTCTGTCCATATAGGACAAGTGTTTAAGGTCTAGGATCCTCTTAGGTAAAGAGGTTCATAGGTAAGTACTAGGCTATCTGCCCGTGGGCATCTATAAGCCTAGCCAGAATGTGTTGGCTTTTGCCACCCCCTTAGATTAGTTTCCTGTGCCTCTGTCCAGCATAGGCATTAGTTCCCTGTGCCTCTGTCCAGCAGAGCCACAGCAGTGATCCCCGGGGTAAATTTTCTTTTTCCCATCCACTCGTCAAGGTTTCTCTTGAAGAGTGTTAGTGAGGGGCTCTGTCTAATGTAGATTGGAATCCTGTTCCAAAGCATGGGGAGTCTGTGGGACAGGAATCTATCCCTCCAGCATGTCCTATTTATCATTGTGGTGAGGTTTAGATCCCTAGACCGTGTGGCTCTCAGGGATTTGTTTTTTTTAGGTGGAGCATGTCCATCAATTCTGGGTTGGACATGGCCTTGTATGTCAGGCAGAGATCACCTCTGAGTAAGTGGTATGCAACCAAGTACAGCTGGATTTTCTTCAGTCAAGCTGCATAGAGCATCTGTTTGAGGCCAGTAATCCTCTTGGTGAGGTACTGCTGTGGTCTTTCCAGCTGTTGCAGGTGTCTTGTAAGGTACATCCCAAATGGGGCATTGTACTCTATGATGGGTCTGATGAGTGATGAGTAGAGGGGCACAATAACCTCTTTTGTTCTAGATGTGAACCCTTTTGTGAATAGGTGGGACATAGAAGGATTTTCTAACCACCTTGGCAATATGATTATCAAAGGAGAGATTACAATCTACTTGGATCCCCAGATCCCTTATTACATTTTCTGTATTTAGGGGACTACCACCTATGTGGTACTTTGCAGGTACTTTGCTTTTTCCAAAGGGTTGACTATGCACTTTTTGGCATTTAGCTTGAGGCCATGATTTTGACATCAGGTATCTGTCTCAGTGAGACCCTTCTGGAGGATGTCTGTATCAGCCAGAGAGTCAATTATGGTCCCCAGTTTGCAGTTGTCTGCGAACGTGGTCAGCCATAGTCTTCCTGTTCTTGCCTGCACATCTGAGAAGTATATACTGAACAGGAGGGGTCCCAGGACTAAGTCCTGGGGGGGTACCACTTGTAACCGGTTTAGAGTCGGACCTAGAGCCTGCAACTCTCACCGTGCAGGTTCTATCTGTGAACCAATTGGCAACCCATCTCATGACATAGGGGTTTGTCTATAATACCAGAATGGGGAATGGTGTTGAAAGCCTTTGCGAGGTCTAGGTAGGCTGTGTGGACCTTCTTTCCCTTGTCTAAAGCATTGGTAACTGTCTCAAAGAAGTCCATCAGGTTTAGGAGGCATGATCTGCCCTTAGAGCCAAACTGAGTACGGTCCAATGTTTGTACGTTCCCAATGTCTCTGTTAATGAGTTCCATGATGATGCACTCCATAGCCTTGAAGACCAGGCTAGTCAGGCTTATAAGGTGATAGTTCCCGGCTTTCGTTGTGGCTCCACCTTTGTGGAGCAGGATAACTGTTAGTACGTAGCCTGTAGAGAGGCTGAGTTTGAACAGTGTGTTTAGGTGAGGGGTTAGTTCATTTTGGAGCTTGTGTAAGACACAGCCTGGGACATCGTCCAGTCCCATTGAAGCTGTGCTTTTGGCTTTGGATAGGGCTGTTTTAACCTGTGTGTCAGTGATTGCTGGGGCTCTACATTCTTCTGATATGGTTATGGGCCCTTTAGGGGGTGAAAGGGGGGGTGAAGTTTGCACTAAACCTGTCTGCCAGAATGTTGGCAATATCAGTCGGTTCAGTGTATTTTGTGCCATTCTGCACTAACTTGGAGCAGATCTGAGAGTTTCCACTTAGGTTCTTGACATATCTAAAGAACGCTTTGTGGTCATCTTTTGAGTCCTTGGCAAATTTTCTTTCAAAGCTAGCCTTGGATGATTTTATGAGGGATCGTAGTTTCTTGCTGATACTGATCAGGGATGTCTTTCCTTCTTGGGATTTTACTCTTTTCTGTACTAGTTTCCTCCTTCTATTGTATAGTTGTTTATGGCAGGGGTCCACCAGACTGGTTTCCTTTTCTTGGAGAAGTGAGTCTTGGTTTTGCTTGGGATAGCACGATCCATGCATTTTTCCAGGTGCTCATAGAGTGCCTTTGTAAGGGATTCAGCAGCTTTGACACCAATTGTCCTTTAGCAAGGAGGCTGTGAACTTTTCACCTCGGTCTTAAGTAACGTGAAGTTTGCTTTTGAAAAGTTTTTCATGGTGGTTTCCTTGATAGTGGGTGGAGGCGGAATGTGGATATCTAGAGTGATTAGTCTATGGTCTGATCTAACCAGGGAGGGGTTGACCTCTGGTGTGGAACACCAGTCACCCATGTTGGTGATGACCAGGTCCAGTATGTTGTCACCTCTGCTGGGGGTGTTGACTAGTTGATCCAGGGCATTCGAGTTTATAAATTCTAGGAAGCGTTGGGCAAGGGAGTTAGTTCTTGAGTAGTTCTCCCAGTTAATGTTTGGGTAATTGAAATCACCCAATATTAGGGTGTTTGGTAGGACCTTCATATTTTCCAGTGTCTCCAGAAACGTGGAATGGTGGTCCTGGGCCATGGTGGGTGATCTGTAGCAAGCTACAATTTGAATTGGAGTTTTGCCCATTGTTAGTTGTACATGGATTATCTCTGAGGCATCGTGCTGCACCACTAACCTGGAGGTGTGTGGGTATCCTTGATGAATATGGATACACCCCCACCTTTTGTGTTTCGGTCTGGGTTCTGTGGCCAAAAAGTATGGTATGGGTTATAGCTTGGTAGTGCTGGGGTGCTCTCTGGAGCCTTAAACCAGGTTTCTGTTACTGCACAGATATCGATGTTCTCCATACTAGGAGTGCCTCGAGTGCATGCATTTTGAGATTTAGACTTCTGGCATTGAGTAGAATTACCCTCAGTTTTTGGTTACTTGTGCTATTTATGGTAGTGGATTTGTCTTTTGAGCCTTGCCTAAAAAAGGCACTATGGGGGCAGCAAAAGCCTTGGTCAGTATTCGAAAGCCTAAGGGTCACAGGTGCAAGCCATTTCTTGTGAAGCAACATGGCTTGTCGAGTATGTCATCCCAGGTGAACAGATACTGGATCCCCTTTGAATGGCACCAGAAACTTAGCCAATTGTTGAAATTGATCATTTTTCTTTATACTGTGGCATCATTCTTGGTAAGGACAGGATGCTACTCAGGGTCAGGGTTATGCCGGACTGGGGTACGTGATCAGAGAGCACTTCCATGTCTCTTTTCATGTAGTCCAGGGTGGTACATCTCAGGTCATTCACACCAACATGGACAATGACAGAGTCGTATTTGTACTTGTTCTGGAGCGACCTGAGTGCTTGTGTTATTTGGTGGATCCTGGCACCCGACAGGCAGCTAACTGTATCTGTTAAACCTAGCACTTGCTCCTACAGTACTTATTACCTTGATACGGCACTCTTATAGATAGCACCCCAAAAAGGCAAACCCCCATTTCTCGGTCACCCACGTCCCCCGGAATCTCTTTTAAAGTTTTTTTGTCTAGTCCTTCTAGCATGTCGAGGGATCAGTTGCTAGTGTCCTCTCCTGCTCAGCTGGTGAACCTGGGAATATTGAGGCAATGTTACAATTGCCTCATGTACACAGACAACCCTCTCCTCCTCCCACAAAACACAAATACATGCGAGAGATGCAACTATACGGCCAAACTGGAGGCTGAGCTCTCTCAACATAGGACTGGCAAGACCAGTCAGGAGGAGAAGGTTACCACACACACTATAGACCCAGTCTCACATAGTACCATCACAACCTCAAATCATACACATAAACACACAAAGACATACTCGCTCTGATCAAAATCAAAACAGCAGAGGCCACCAAAGCAGACACCCAAACAACCACCACCTCAGAACACAACACCTGCAACACATAGACCTCACAGTCAGAGTGTCAAACAGTCACAGCCCTTAAGGCCAAACACAATGCCAGACACACTAGTCATTGGTGACTCCATAGTCAGACACACTGGCGTCCAGCTCACCAGACTGAGTAAGGAGAAGGTCACAGTAAGCTGCCTGTCGGCGCTAGAATCCGCCACATAACGCAAGCACTCAGGTCTCTCAACAGCAGGTACAAATATGACTCAGTCATTGTCCACGCTGGTGTAAGCGACCTGAGGCGTACCTCCTTGGACTACATGAAAAGAGACATTGAGGAGCTCTCTGATTATGTAGCCCAGGCAGGTATGACCCTGACCTTGAGCAGTATCCTACCTTCACCAAGAATGATGCCACAATACAGAGATAAGATGATCAGCTTTAACAATTGGCTTAAACTCTGGTGTCATTCAAAGGGGATCCAATGTCTGTCTGCCTGGGATGACATGCTGGACAAGCCACGCTGCTTGGCTTGCACCTGTCACCCTGGGATTCGGATATTGGCAAAGGCTCTTGCCACCCCATAGTGCCTTTTTAGGCAAGGCTCAAATTCTAAACCTACCACCCTAGAACACAAAAAAGGAAAAACAACTAAGGGTAATGCTGCTCAATGCCAGAAGTCTAAATCTCAAAATGCACGACTCGAGGCCCTTCTCAGTATGGAGAACATCGATGTCTGTGCAGTGACAGAAACCTGGTTCAAGGCTCCTGAGAGCACCCCAGCACTATCAGGTTTTACCCCCAAAATCCGGACAATACCAAGAAAGGAGGGTATCCATATTCATCAAAGACACCCACACCTCAAGACTGGTGGCAACGCACGATGCATCGGAGACCATCCAGGTGCAATTAACCATAGGCAAGACTGCTCTGCAAATTGTAGCATGTTACAGGCCACCCTCACAAACTCAGGAACCTCACATGGCCTTCCTGAAAACACTAGAGGGATAAATGTATCACCAAACACCATCATACTAGGTGACTTCAATTACCCTAATATAGACTGGGAACACTACTCAAGCCCAAACACCCTAGCCCAAAAGTTCCTGGAATTCATAAACTCAAATGCCATGGAACAACTAGTCACCATCCCCACAAGAGGAGAAACATACTTGATCTCATCATCACGAACATGGGAGCACAATGTTCAACACCGAAGTATACCCCTCACTGGTGAGATCAGATCACAAACTAATCTCGCTGGAGGTCCTCATCCCACCCCACCTGAAATAAAAAGACCACAGTAAAGAACTTCTAGCCGACTTCACACTTCTAAAGACTAGTGTGGTCTCCTTTAAGGCCCCGAGCCGACGGAAAACAGTACTCAAGCCACTGAATCACTTACAAATGCCTTCTACCAGCACCTGCAGGACTGCATGGATAAGGCAATCCCAAGCAAAACAAAGACTCTTTGTACCAAAGGCAAGCGTCCACTCTGGTGGACCCCAGCCATAAACAAACTCTACAACAAGATAGAGCAAAATCCTTAAAAGGTAAGACACCCTTGATCACTATAAGTAAAAAACTAAGAGCTCTCATAAAATCATCCAAAGCAAATTTTGAGAGAAAAATAGCTAAAGACTCAAAAGACAATCATAAGGCCTTCTTTAGCTATGTTAGAAACCTGGGAGGAAACTCCCAGATATGCTCAGAACTAGTTCAAAATGATGTGAAGATTACTGATCCTACAGACATTGCCAACATACTGGCTGACAGGTTCAGTGCAAACTTCCCCCCCCCAAAAGGAGAGATATCTATACCAAGTGATTGCAGCCCCCAAACATCTCCAACCCAAGTGAGAACTGCTCTCTCCAAAGCAAAAACACAGCATCCATGGGACCTGATGGTGTCCCGGCTGTGTGCTCCACGAACTCAACGAGTTAAACCCACAGCTAGGACAGCTGTTTAATCATAGTCTTACCTCTGGATGGCGCACTGCAACTGTGGTCCCACTTCACAAAGGCGGTGCCTCCACCGACCCTGGAAATTACCGCCCATTAGCTTGACAAGCCTTATCTGCAAAGCCATGGAGAGGATCATAATGGACCTCATAAATAAAGACATAGGAATTTGCAGACTTTGGATCCATCCCAGTTTGGCTTTGTCAAAGGCAGATCATGCCTTCTAAACTTGGTTGACTTTTTAAACAGTCACCAAAGCCATTGATGAGGAAAGGCAGTCCATACAGCCTACCTCGATCTGGCGAGCCTTTGATACAATACCCCACTCGGGTATCATTGAAAAACTCATCAGCTTAAATGTTAACCCATACATCACAAGATGGGTTGCAAACTGGCTGAGTGACAGAACCCACAGGGTCAGAGTTGCTGGCGCCATGTCAGACTCAAAGCCTGTCACAAGTGGTGTACCACAGGGCTCAGTCCTGGGCCCACTCTTGTTTGGCATCTACTTTTCCAAGTACAAGCAAACACAGGAGGGTTATGGCTGACAAAGTTTGCAGATGACTGCAAACTGCATAGTAGAAACACATCTGACACAGATATCCTTCAGAAGGGTCTCACAGAAATGGATAACTGGTGCCAGAGCCATGGCCTAAAGTTAAATGCCAAAAATGCATAGTCGAAAACAAGGTTACCCCTAGCTACCAAATAGGTGGCAATCCACTGAGTACAGAAGAAGTTATCAGGGACCTGGGGACCCAGGTTGATAGTAGTCTGTCATTCGACACCCATGTAGCTAAAGTAGTTAGGAAGACCTTCTACATTGCCCACCTTATCATGAAGGGATTCTCATCTAGATCAAGGGTCATAGTCTCCTATACTCATCACTCATCAGACCAATGATTGAGTACAATGCCCCATTCGAATGTATCTGACCCGACACTTGCAGCAGCTGGAGAGGCCACAAAAGTCCTCACCAAAAGGATAAAGGGTCTCAAACATCTGTCCTATGCTGCCCGACTGAAAGAACTCCAGCTCTATTCAGTCGCCACCGCTTGCTCAGAGGTGACCTTTGCCTAACATACAAGGCCATGTCAAACCCAGATTTGATGAATATGCTTCACCTCAAAAAATCTAGATCCGTCAGAGCCACAAGGGCGGAGACTTAACCTCGACACGGCTATTAATAGGGCGTGCTGGAGGGATAGATTCATCACCCAAAGACTCCCTATGCTGTGGAATAAAATCCCGGTATATGTGAGGCAGAGCACCTCGCTGGCCTTGTTCAAGAGAAATCTTGACCAATGGATGGGAGATCGCAGATATACCCCAGGGATTACCTCAGTGTCACTGCTCAACAGAGGCACAGCAAAATAATGGGTATAGTTCCCCATACTAAAGGGGTGGCGTAAGCCACAAAACTATGGGCTAGGCTTGTAAATGCCCTCGGGCAGATAGCCTAGTATGAACCTATGAACCTATGAACCTATGAACCTATGTAACCTTCTCCTTGTCCAGCCTAGTTAGTGGGACATCATTGTGCCTGACTATAGAGTCACCTATTACCAGTGTGTTGGGTATGTTATTTGTGCCTGACTATAGAGTCACCTGTTACTAGTGTGTTGGGTATGTTATTTTGCCTTAAGGGCTGTGATTGCATGGCACACTGATTATGTGAAGTATGTGTTTTATGGTTTGTTATGGAGTGTGGAGGTTGCTTGGATGTCTGCTTTGGAGGTCTCTGTTGATTTTGCAGATTTTTATTTAGAGCCTCTGAGTATGTTTTTGTGTATTTATGTGTATTTGACAGTGTTATTTTAATAGGTCTATGTGAGACTGGTGGTGTCTTGCAAGTATTTCCCTTCTCCTCTTGACTGTCAATTCCAGTCTTGGGTTGAGAGAGCTTTGCCTCCAGATGGCTGTATAATTGCATCTCTCACATATATTAGTGTTTGGTGGTAGTAGGAGAGGGTTGTCTGTGTACATGAGGCAGTTATAACATTTCCTCAAAATGCCCAGATTCACCAGTTGGACTGGAAAGTACACCTGAAACTGCCCTTTGGACATGCCTGAATAGGTAAAGTGAGCTGTTTTACTGATTGTCTGGTAGGGGTGAATAAAGAGCATTGTCCTTCTGGACAGTATAGGGGGTCTAGTGCTAGGGTTAATTAGTGCTTGGTATGAGTTTTGAGCAAGTGCTGGGCTTTGAAATGAATGGTTTGAGTGCTTAAGTTGAACGTTTGTCTAGTTCCAAGGGAAAAATTGAAGACTAGACTTTGTGGAGCCAGAAATAGTTTAACCCTAGTTAATGCAGTTTTTATAGCAGGGAAATGAAAGAGATAGAAATTAGCCCAAAATGGCCAATAAACTACTAACGTCTGGGCTGAAACCACTCCTTCATGGACAGATAGGCTGCTCAAAGCTCCCCTCTCTCACAGGTGACCAGAGAAACTTCCTTCTATCCAAGTAAGGTATGGGCAACACAGAAACTTGTAACACAGCCCTGAATTCAGCAATAACATGAAAACTGGACTATACTAGTTCAGAAAGGTGGGAAACAAGTATATATTTTTTGTTTTTTTCAGAAAATAAAGAAGATGCAATCAAAAAAACACTTTAAATGCACAGAAATGGCTATCGCACTTTAGTGTGTAGCCTACAACAGTTAAACAGATTATTTGAACACAAAAATGACTTAGTTCAATTGAAGGCAGCAAATAAGTACAATATGTAGCAGAAACAAGCTTTTTAAATCACAGAAATGCTAACAAATTGGCGTTTTAGGCGGAATTAGTTAAAGACAGCAAGAAAATGCAGAAAAATGATACTTAATCACTCCAAAATATCTCTTTTGTCTCTCTGCTGCTGTAGAACTCTGCCAGACACCTGGCAGGGACTGGCTGAGCTGAATACAAGCACAACAAAATGCGCAAATGTGGTTTTTATAGCAGGGAAATGAAAGAGAGAGAAATTAGCCCAAAATGGCCAATAAACTACTAACTTCTGGGCTACAGCAACCAAGGTGCACAAATTTCAGAAAGAAACCATTCAAATAAGCAGGCACAATAAGCCTTTAACCAGAAATTCCCAGCTCAGAAAGGCAGAATCTAGCCTCTCCTCCCACAAGAGTGCAGACCACAAACCTTCTTTAATGTAAAATAACTGGCCTGAAGCCCAAGTGCTTTAACCAAAAGGCTTAGAATAACAGTTAGAATTTAATCAGGCTACTACCAATCAGTAATAACTGCAGCAGAATAATACAATTGAGTACTTTTAAGAAGAAACACAAGCAAAATAATGTAATAAAGTGGGAAGAAACACAATTACAGTAAAAGCAGATGAATAAAGTGCAATTTTTTTTATAACAATAGAAAACGAGCAAACTGATTTAAACAAATTATCCAATTAGCTAGTAAAAAAAACTCAAAAGTGAGCCCTGTTCCAGCAGTCTTCAATCAGACAAGTTCTAACCGCACACTCCTGGCACTGGGGTGCAGGGGAACCTTCTCCAAAAAATATGGCCTGGACTAGTGCTCAAGTTATACAAACAAAGCTAGATTCAGAAGCCCTGAATCTAGTCTATGCTACAGCAGACAAAGGCACACCAATATCAGAAAATCAGTTCAAATAAGCAGGCACAGTAAGCCTTTAACCAGAAATTCCCAGATCAGAAGGGCAGAATCCAGCCTCTCCTCCCACAAGAGTGCTGGCTACAAACCTTCTTAATGTAAAATAACTGGCCTGGAGCCCAAGTGCTTAAACTAGAACTAATACACTTTTAGAATAACAGACACTGAGCCTTCAGTCAGCAATTCCCAACTTAAAAGGATGTAAGCTACCTGTCCTGCCACAACAGTGCAAACCACAAACCTTCTTAATGTAAAACAACTGGTCTGAAGCCCAAGTGCTTTAACCAAAAGACTTGGAATAACAGTTACAATTTAATCAGGCTGCTACCAAGCAGTAATAAATGCAGCAGAATAAACACAATTGAGTACTTTTAAGAAGAGGTAAAAGCAAAATAAGGTAATAAAGTAGGAAGAAACACAAATACAGTAAAAGCAGATAACGTGCAGTTTTTTTAATATAACAATAGAAAACGAGCAAACTGATTTCAACAAATTACCCAATTAACCAGTAAAAAACCTCAGAACTGAGCCCTGTTCCAGCAGTCTTCAATCAGACAAGTTCAGGGCCTAAGTGGGTATGCCTACTCAAATGTTCTCTCTGTATTAGGCAGGATGAGCTAATGAGACTAGACTAGGATAGAGCTGGGATAGGGCTGAACAGATGGGAATGGTAGGAGTGTCTGAAATCAAATATGATCTCACTGTACTCTGTTGAGTGAGGAAATGAGATGGGCCCAGGAGGAGTGTTCAAACACAAATTTACAGGAGGGGCGGCCAATTCCAAAGCCACCAAGATTAATGCCACAACAAGAACAGGAAGGGTGGGTGGGAAAACTAACTGCAGACAGAGAGAGAGCTCACAATTTTCAGTGAAACAAATAAATAAGCAGATAAATGCAGTACTATTTGTAACACAATATTCAATGAAACAATAAAACAGAAAAAATAAAATGCAGTACTGTCTTAATAACACTGCAAGTTTGTACTTATCTCAGCTTATAATAAAGTTGATGTAGGTATATAACAGCTAACCAAACAGCTCAAGTATGCAGCTATTCAGCCGAAATAATTTCAGAGATAAGGGACTAAGATTTAAAGGCACAGAGAAACCCTCTAGGCTAAGACTTCAACACCAAATATCAATGAAGTGAGAAGAATAAGCCCACTAACTGAAGGCAGAGAGAGAAAGCTCACAATTTTCATTGAAACAAATAAGTAAGTAGATAAATGCAGTGCTATTTTTAACACAATATTCAATGAAACAAAATAACAGAAAAAAATAAAATGCAGTACTATCTTATAACACTGCAAGTTTGTACTTATCTCAGCTTGTAATAAAGTTGATGTAGGTATATAACAGCTAACCAAACAGCTCAAGTATGCAGCTATTCAGCAGAAATGTACTTTTGCGGCCTCTCCCATTGTTGCAGGTGTCTAGTGAGGTACATGCCAAATGGGGCATTGTGCTCGATGATTGGCCTAATGAGGGAAGAGTAGAGGGAGACAATGACCTCTTTCTTCCTGGATACAAAACCCTTAGTAATGAAATGTGCCACATAGAAGGACTTTTTGACCACAGTGGCAATGTGGTGGTCAAAAGAGAGGCTGCTGTCAACCTGTCTTCCCAGAGCTCTTATAACACCTTCTGTGTCCAGTGGACTAACATTGATGTGGTAATTCATGGGAACCGGGTTTTTCCCAAAGGGGATGATGACACATTTTTTGGCATTGGTTCTGACACCAGTCATTGGTCTCAGTGAGGCCTTTCTGTAGGATGTCAACATCACTTGGGGAGTTAATAATAGCTCCCAACTTGCAATTGTCTGCGAACTTTGTCAGCCAGAGACCCTTTGTGTTGGCCTGGACTTCAGAGAAGTAGATACCAAAGAGTAGAGGACTCAGGATCGAACCCTGTGGGACTCCACTCATGACTGGTCAGCAGTCTGACTTGGAGTCCACTACTTTCACACTGTGGTTCTATCTGTGAGCCAGTTTGCAACCCACCTAGTGATATAGGGATTGATGCCTAGCTTAGTGAGTTTTTCTATTTTTCGTGAATGGGGAATGGTATCATACGCCTTGGCCAGATCAAAGTAGGCTGTATGAACCACCTTGCCTTCATCCACAGCTCTTGTGACTGACTCAAAAAAGTCAACCAAGTTGAGCAGGCATGATCTACCCTTCATAAAACCAAAGTGTGTGGCATCCAGAGTTTGGAGATTCCCTTTATCCTTGTTTAGTAGGTCCATGATGATGCGTTCCATAGCTTTGCATATCAGACTCGTCAGGCAAATGAAGCGATAGTTCCTAGGGTCTGTAGTTGCTCCTCCTTTGTGGAAAGGGATGACTTTAGCAGTGTGCCATTCAGTAGGGAGAAAGCCTGAGGTGAGGCTGTGATTGAACAGGGCACACAGGTGAGGTAACAGTTCACTCTGTAGTTCATGTAGATCACAGTCAGGGATGTTGTCAGGTCCCATGGAAGCTGTATTCTTGGCCTTGGACAGTGCTGTTTTAACCTGTGCAGCAGTAATACTGGGTGCCTGGCAATCTACTGGTATTGTGATTGGTCCTTTGGGGGAAGGAAGAGGGGTAAGGTTGGCACTTATGTTTGCACATTATCCAAGAAGCCCAAAATTTCTGGATAGAAGATATAAAAAGATTGACAGATAATAGCAGAAATAAAAATATTTGCACAGCAAATCTGTCAAAAACTTCAAATACAAATGTGTGTTCATTAATACTACAGATTCATGAAAACATTATATAGACCAAGAAACCTTGGGACATTTGAAAAAAAAAGCGACTAAGGAAGTGAGAAAATATAAACAACAAAACCTAGTGATTGTTGAAAGGTATAATAAATAAGTATGGATATGGGAAAGAGAGGGGAATGTGATACGGTGCAATATTTATGGAAAGGAGAAAGCGTAACTAATCAATACAAAAAAGCAGCTCAAAAGATATTTGAAGAGAAATACAGGCAAAGTCACACAGATATAGAAATTTTCACAATTCCAAAAATAACATCGTAAAGGGGAGATGTAGAATAACAGATTAGTGAAGTAGAAGTTAAACAAATAGAAGGTGAAGTAGTGGAATACCTGCAAAGTGAAGGACTTAGTGTAAAACATCTAACACAGGTTATGTCACAGCATGATGGAACGATAAGTCACCAAGGTCAGGAAAAACAGGCAGAACAGGAGACATCTGAAGAAGAATTATGGACATGGGAAAGAAAAAGCGATTTAATATGGTGCAGTATTTATGGAAATTATAAAGAAAAACTAATCAGTACAAAAAAAGCAGCACCAAAGATACTTGAAGAGAGATGCAAGCAAATATGGGAAATTCTGTGATACAAAAAAATAAGAAAACAAAGGGGAAGGTATTAAGATCTTTACATGAAGATTTAGCCTTAAGTATCACACTGGTTAACAACACAAAATATGATGCTCTTCCTAAAGAGTGAACCTGCAAACTATCCTAAAAACTATAGACACATAATTTGCCTTCCAGTGATGTATAAACTATACACTTGAATTGATGCTGATAGAGCTTATTAAAGTAATTGGGAAGAAAACTCATTCATGTCAATAAAACAAAAGGGTTACAAAAGAAAGTTATATGGAACAAAAGATCATTTGTTGTTAGAGTCTTCTCCTTTTACAATAATCCATTATGACTAAGTATGGAGTGGATAGATTGCAAATAAAAGCATTTGACACCATCCCACATTCATTGATAAAGGCAAACCACTTTGCATCTAAGCCATGGTAAAGGACAAATTATTATCCCAGAGATAAAAATTCAAAGGGTGGTACCCTAGGGAGATTCTTTGTCCCTGCTCTTCTTTTACTCTTAACCCATTAACCTTTTTACTTAATAGGTTAGGCTTTGGTTTTAGTTTGGCTCACTGAAACAAACCATGTTTAAAAATTTCTCATGTGTGCTTTGTGAATGACTTAAATTTGTATAGCTCATCAGATGAGGATCTGAAAGCATAACTACAAATTGTTAAACTTTTGCAGATGTCCTAAGAAAGACATTTGGTCTTGGTAAGTGTGCATAGGTAACATTTAAAAAAAAGAAAGCTGTATCATCAAGAAAATATCAACCCAGGACTGAAAGGAGTGAGATATAACAGAACTTGAGTAGGAGGGGTGTGTTTAAAATTTGAGAATTACAAATGAGAATAAAGATCAATAAGGAAAACTTCAACAGACTAAAATTAGTATTCAAAGAGATGCCTTGATATCTATAAATAAAGTTTAAACTATAAATCATTTGTTCTTCCTAATCTAACTTAAAGCTTTGGGATGATTGGCCTCAAAAATATTGAATCAGTTGAGCAAAAAAACAAGAAAAGTGCTTTACTTTTATCAAATGATACAAAATAATCCGTGTATACCAAGATGATATATTTCTTGTTCTGAAGGAGGTATTGGCCTCTCAAAATTAACTGGATGATTTTATCTGCAGTCATGGGACTAAAGGTATATCTGTTAACCTCAACAGAAGCAAACATATTGAAAGTTATAAAACATGAAGAGAAGTGTATGATGACATCTTTACAGAAACATTTCAGAATCAAGTGGAAATGTAAATCAAACCAGACTTGGACACAAATCAGACAGCAATTAAAAGTGTCAAAAAAACAAAAGAAATATAAAAGGAAAAGGATCAGATAAAAAGGAAAAAAATGAAAATCCACAAATGTAGTGGCCAAATGTAGTGGCAAGTAGAGAGATCTCCTGGAACAACCTCATGTTGACCAAGATTTGGCAAAGAAATGGTTAAGAAATGGTTAAGAAGAGGTGAACTGAAACCAAAACATGAATGATTAATAATGTTTGCCCAGGATAGTTTACTATGTGTACATTGGCTTACAAAGTCTATTAAAAATGAACAAGCAGTCAAATACATGTTCTGTAAAACAAAAGGAAAAAAAGACAAAAGTAACATTGATCATTGAAATTGCTACACCCAATGAATTTAGTGTGTTTAAATACCTGGATTTGTGAGTAGAAATGACAGCACTGTAGAAGAAAAAATCCTGGAAATTTCCAATAATACCAGGAGTGACAGGACTGATAAAAAAAGAGTCTACAATCATACATACTACTAATACTTGTAATTCCATATTAACCGCAGAATGAGGCAATTCTGAAACAATACAGATTTCATTAACTTAGACCCTGTCCTCAAGTCAGGGCATACTTTATTTCCATCAAGGTATATATATATATATGGATCTACCTGACTACATCGACAGTGCATAACACCGACAACGAGTCAGAAGATCGACAAGTCAGAAGACCGACGGAGGAAAACACCGACGCTGAGAACACTGAGATGGGGAAAGGATGGGTAAGTATGGCCGTTAGGGTGCGAAGTAAGGTAAGTGTGCGATGTTGATGGTCTGTAGGGATAGGGGTGGGATAAGTGAGTTAGGGTTAGAGTGGGTTAGGTAAGGGCGAGTAAGGTAAGTGTGTGATGTTGGGTCTGTAGGGATAGGGGTGGATAAGTGAGTTAGGGTTAGGCGGGTTAGGTAAGGTGCAGTAGTGATATATTTTGGGTTAGGGGGAGTTAGAGTTAGGGTTAGAAGCAGGTTAGGTGAGTGTGCGATAGTGACGGACCTTAGGGTTAGGGTTTCGGTTAGGGTTGTAGATAGTTGTGTATGTAAGGGTTAGTGTTGGTTTGTAAGGATTTTGGTGTGCTTGTATTGTGTGTGTGGGTTTTGGACAGGGATTTGTTTTGTTTGTTGTTATGATGTGTCGAGTGTATGAGGTGTCGTGTTTGTGAACTGTCGATTATGTGGTGTCGGTGTAGTCGTTGTCGGTGTTATGCACTGTCGATGTAGTCGGGTAGATCTGTATATATATATATATATATATATATATGTGTGTGTGTATAGATATATATATATATATATATATATATATATATATATATATATAAAAGCATTATGCAAAATTAAATTGAGTCTTAATGGAGAGATGGAATTGGGATCCTATTGATGAGGTGCGACCATAAAAATAAGGAGAATAAGGTTGGTGGAACTGAATTCCTCCTCAAGCATTGGCAAATGCCTTTACCCATGGACTTTGTTTAAATAAAACTGCACCATGATAATGCTGATACTGGTACAGACTATTTTATATTTCATGGAGAAAGACAGGTTAGAAAAAGCTACACAGGTCACAGGATAAAAAGTGCCACTTTTTTCATAAGTATTGGTACCACGACTGGAAAAAAGACTGTAGAATTCTCAGAAAACAGAAACATTCCAATCATGGTTTTAGGTCATGCTGTGAGCACCCCAGTTGTGGCAGAAGTAAGAAACAGTAAAAAAATAAACAAAAAAGTTGATAAGCCAGGAGGAAGAGAGAGAATAAAGTGGAGTCTTAGGATAAAGAGATTATTTACTATTTTTATTATGTAACAAACCCAGTAGTTCTACACAGGACATGTACAGCAAAAACAAGAAATTTAAAGAAAAATATTTGTATCACAAAAATTGTTAAAAGCTACATGTAAAATTTTAAGATCTTTACTAGAGAAGATCAGAACAAAACAACACCTAGATAAAGAAACATTAGACCATCTGGAAAAAAGATGCTGAGAAAAAAAAACAAAAATAGGCTATCCAATTTCATAGAAAAGAAGCATGGACTTGGGAATGTAAATAAGATCTGATACGGTGCATTATATATGCAGAAAAGAAAGGTGGAATAACAAATATCACAACTGCAACTTCAAAATTTCTAGTAAGAGAGAATAAAACAGTGGATTTAATTGAGAATGAGCACACTTAGTGACATGGAAAAGCATCAAATAGAAGTTGAACTGATAAACCTGCTTTGGAGTAAAGGCTTTTGTTTGGCTATTTTCATGCAGACAGTATCCCAACACGATACATTAATAAACCTTCAGACAATGGTACACAGAGTAGGACACACTTAGAAAAGGTACAATGTAAACTTTTTTTAACCTTCTGCAGGAGACTTAGTTGAATTATTAGTTAAGACTGCACAAGTGGGGGGAAGAGCAAGAAACAGCAAAGAAGACATTGTCAGCCGAGAAGGGAATGACCTAAGGAAAGATCTGCTTGATTTAATAGAAATGGACATTCATATTAAAATAGATGAAAGAGAAAGGACTTCAGTAATAGCTGACTGTCAGGGAGTCATGGGTCATCCCTTCCTCTTCCTCAGCAAGTTAAAAATTAATTGTTTCTTCCTTTTAGTTTTCTAAAACCTCAATCTTTTGGTGGCAGTAAAAGACGTTACCTCTGGGGAGATGGTCTGTGATCCATTCACAAGAAACCAAACAGTAGCTAAAAAGAAAAAGCCATCTTGATCAACATGCAGGCTCCCCCCTACAGACAGTAACAGAAATCGAAGGCCAAAGTGTAGAAAGTTCTACAGAGGCTTTGGACAGTAACGCAGTTATGGAAGAAGTGCTGGAAAAGTTAACATAGCCAAGAAGTATGTTAAAGAAAACACTGAATTAAGTCTGCAGGAGATGAAAACTGCATTACCAACATACACCGATACAATAGAGGGACTGCTAAGGGAATTGAGAACCTTAGGGACATATGATGCAGACAGTCATGTGAAAATAGAAATGCTTGAGGGATGAATAGTGGCAAGGATGGACATAACTCTTAGAAAAGAAAAGAATTTACGATTTGTGGGCTTACAAACAATTGGAAGAAATGGACCCACTGATATATGTGAAGCATACACTGGCTGTATGGGTGCACTGAAATTTTGTTCCAGGGACTCTAACCTATATAAGTAGCCTTGGCAAATTATTGGTCTTTTCTCAACTTACCTGTTAAATGAAAAAATATTGTTATTGTAATAGTTATTTAAAGTTCAAAAATATTTGGTTAACATGTTTATGCAATTTAAAACATAAATTTTAAGATTAAAATGAGATAAGTGCTAAGATTTTTCTTTTATGACATGGTTTGGTGTATATTATGCATTGTGTTATGGTAGGAAGGAAGTTATGTGCTTAGGAATGCATCTTTAATTAAGTGACTTGCTATTTTTATTGGTCAATTTAAATGACATCATCTATCTAAAGTGACTAAATAGGTTTTGTATTGATTGTGGTTATTCTGAAGATCTTCTGGTCATTAAAAGGAACGAAACCGCTTAAACATTGTGGTGTGCCTTACGTTTCCTGTGTTTTGCTTAAAAAATATATATTGTTCTCACTTAGGACACTAGGTTTGAAAGTTGTTAATAGCTATTACTGTGAACAGGACTTTATAATGTCAACACTAAGAAGAAAAGGGGCAGGTTTATTCCTATTTTGAAACTGTGTAAAGCATTTAAACTAAAGTTTGAATTGGCATTTGGTATCCCCTGCCTATTTCATCACATTTTTCTGACAAAAACAAAGTGCCAGCAAAGCCACAGTGGAGTGACAGGGAAGTCACCGAGGCGGAAGAATACTCTGTTGAGGTAAACAGATTCACAGAGGCAGGTGAAGCAAGTTGTTGAGCCTTTTCCGAAAAGAAACACCAATGTAAAGAGGGCTTCCAAGGAGTGAGATAAGGTATAAAAGTGGTACTCTTTACTTGACTCTGTGATTGGAGGATGTACAGAATAAAGGTACTGTCTTCAGAAAAGACAGCGGACTTCAATATCCAGCAGAGATGTGAATGAAAATTGGATTGCTGTGGTTATTTACATGAGAAGTTGAGTGAGAAGGGAAGGAAACAACACTTAGGCTTGTAAGTTACTTCTATTACTGTCTTTGTATATTAATAAAATGTGGTGTATACCGTGCTAAGCACCATGGAAATATGAATGTATAAGGTTACTGTATTTTGATTTATTGAAATGTTGCACATTTTGAGGGATTAAATGGGGCAAAACTAGGCATGTTTTGTAATGTTTCTGTATGGTAAGTTGTTCTTATTTCCTGATAGCATATAATAGTTATAATATAACAGTATATTTTCATAACTACAGTTAGCATCTTTATGGGGGTTGAAAAGGTAAATCAAAAAAATGTAGGATAGGGTTGGAGAGTGGCAAAAGAGGTTAAATGAAGGAAGTGTGTTGGTGAATAATGGAAAAGTTAATCAATGTGTTGCTTTAAAGGCTGGAAGTGTGAGCCTGATATTGGCAAGTATGCTATACAACATTAAACTTTCTGAGAGATGGTGCACAGTTTATCATGGAACATGAATGGTTAGTAGGTCCAGTTAATTGCTCTGAAGTGTATACCTGTTTAAGTAAAGCTACATTTATCATGCTTAGTCTGCATGAAATGCACTTAAATCAAGCAGAGGTCAAGAAACTAACAAGAGGGTAAAATGAATTATTGGGAGTGGTCAGGTATGAGGTGGTAAGGAAGAGGGAAGTGACAATTTTAATTAAAAAGGATATTCAGATCCATTTATTTGAGAAGTTGGAAGATGAAGATGGCAGATATGTCGATTTTAAAGGCATGGTGGGGAATTAATTACTCTGCAGTGTATATGCCCCTTGCCTATGCTTGGGCAGAGTTCAGGGTGGTGCTAATCAGCATCATGACATTTAAAGGGCTCCTTAATTGTAGCAGCAGACTGGAATCTGGTCTTGGATGTTAGCAATGTCACCAAGGGGCCTAAGAGGTTTACTGTGCCAAAACAGGGCAAGCAGTTTGCTCAGTTTATATAAGCCTGTGACATAATGGGCAAGATGGATCAGTGTGCAGTTTCTCTGTTTTTCTTGTGTATTATAGTTACCACAGAGTACATACGTTTATGGTACTAAACAAGTATGGATGTGGTGTTAGAGATGGAGCTAATAGTAGTACATGACCATACTTCAGTAATACTAAAGTTGAAAGAAAAATGCAGACCTAAATTAAAGCACTGGAGATTCAGTACATCCTTTCCTTCAGGAAGCTGTTTTTTTTCCAGTGTTGGTTTAAGAACCAATTAAAGGATTTATTGGGGCAGTGAAGTGAATATCACAGGCCTACTTACATAAGTGGAAGGCTTTTAAAACTATTTTGACTGAACATTTACAACAGTACATGGGCCAGACAAAATGCAGTATGAAAGTCTAAGTGGGTTCATTGGCAAGACTGAATAGCAGAAGCCCAGAAAAAAGAAATATGAAGAGGGAAATCAGGAAATACAGGAAGATGCAGAGGTAGGAAGCCGGGAGATGAATAAATTGATTAAGACAAACATTGATTTTAAGGCAAGAATGGTTAAGGGCATTAACTTTGTCTTGCCAGTGGCCATGAGATCTTTGACCTTAAGACTGAGGCAAGCAAAAACAAGGAACTTGGTATTGGTAATGGCCTTCCAGCTAGGTGAGCTGAAGAAGGATCCAGAGGCCAGCCTTATAATTTTTCTAGAGTATTGTAGAGATTTGTGTGCAGAAAGTCAAAGCTGCAAGGAACAGCAAGAACAAATTACCTTTCTGGTCCTCAAGGCTGTTGCAGCTCCCTACAAAATAAGCATCATTGCTGTTGGCAATGGTAAGGGCTGAGGAGCTGGAAAGGGTGATTAGGGCCAAATTATTGGAGCCTGATCGACTCATGGAGGGTAACATTATCAATTGGGAGGTAATTCTGTGTTCAAAGCATTGTCAGCAGTAATAAACCAGGTACTGGAGGCATTGAAAACTCCAGGGTCCTAGAAAGATGGGGTAGTAGTGGTAATCCCAAAGGAAGGTAAAAATGTAACATTGCCCAGTTTGTATAGACCAGTCGCTGTATTATATCAGGATTATATAATATTAATTCCATAATGGCTAGATGTATAGCCACATTTAGACCAGGCCTATTGCAGTATGACCAGTAAGGATTTATCACAGGTAGTCAAATGCATGATAAAGTATTGAAGATGATGGTCCTGGAAGATGCTGGGATTAGGAAAATGCTATTAATTTGAGTTTAATTGCCAAGTAGATATCTGACTGAGCGAAGTGGAGGTATTTTTTGGAAACCCTGAAGGCCTTTTTTTCTAAGGAGACATGAGTATACTAGCCTGTATACGTATGTATAGATATATACATATATATATATATATATATATATATATATATATACATATATATATATATATATACATACATACATATACGTATATATGGGTCTGCTTCATTTGACCTAATTTCCAGTTGACTGAAATTCATTCGACTGAGACCAAATCATCTAAATTTCATTTGACCTAAAACTCATTTCACTGACATTTAGCACTGGCAGTCTGTAGAGCACTGGCAGTAAAGGTATATGCCCTGTTCCCCACTGTAGTGTGACCCTGGAGTTAGAATATATAGTTAGGGTGCGTGTGGAGGGCATAGCGCCCCACAAAGTTTGGTTTTACTGAACAATATAAAATTAAACCAGAGGATATATAATCGGGCTATGCCCTAACTATATATTCTAACTCCAGGGTCGCACTACAGTGGGAAAAGGTCATATACCTTTTACTTGCCTTACAGTGCTCTACAGACTGGCAGTGCTAATTGTCAGAGAAATGAGTTTTAGGTCAAATGAAATTTAGGTGAAATTTGGTCTCAGTCAAATGGGTGTCAGGCAGTCGGACGTTAGGAATAATGAAGTAGACCAGTACATATATATATATATATATATATATATATATATATATATATATATATATATATATGTGTGTGTGTGTGTGTGTGTGATCCACTGCATGTACTAAAATCAGTGCAGAGCTATCTGAGATTTTAAGGTGCAAAGATGCACTAGACAGGGTTATCCTCTATCTCCCTGCTGTTTGCTGTATACATGGAGCTGCTTACTGAGAAAACTTGGTCTGATATGCAGGAGTATTGGTTACAGTGCCCCATATTAAACTGGCTGTATATGTTGATGACCTTTAACTTTTCCTTTCAGAGTCTGACAAAAGATTTAGGGGCCTTATTTATTTTGTTAGACACCTTTGGGAGAGCTCAGATTGTAAGTTAAATGTAGATAAAACAAGAGCAGTTGTCCTTAACTTTGAACTCCCTTCTGATCTGTGGGTGAGATTCCCCTGCTTACAGAGAAGAGTGATTCCAGTTATTATTCTTGCAACTGGCTCCCACTTTAACCAGCCCAGATGAGATGAATTTTAAAGCTCCCATTCAGAGAATTCAACAATTTGTCTGGTTCTGAAATCAGTTGAATATGTAGATGGTGCAACAAATCATGTCAGATCAGGTGAGGCTTTTACTGTAGCTGCTATACGTATTTCAGGTAAATCCATTAGACCCAGGGAAATGTATTTTGTCCAACTTCAAAGAATGTAAAAATAGCAAGGTTAGGTTAAGCCTGGGAAAAACTGACCCCTGTGAAGTGGAAAGGTGGCTAGGGCTCTCCAGTTTAGCTTTCTACTGGAGGGAAGTGCAACTGATGGTCTACAGAGATGAGACAGTATGATGCAAGTTGAAAAAGAATCAGGAGGGTGTACATTATCCAGTGATATTAATATTGATGGTCTGTTTTGGGATGATGGGATTAATGGTGCAAGTCAAATATTGGAAGCGATTTCAGCAGCATTAAGGTCATTGTTGAGTGAAGCAAACTGAGTCCATTAGATCCCTAGTCTGCAGATGATAGTAATGGCTGTACAGGTCCATGGATCAGTCTACAGGATGTATAGAAGGAGAGGTGGTGGACTATCTTGCTGGGAACAGGTTTGCTTGAAAGGAGGGATGATAGGCTGGCAAATGGCATTAACTCAGGGCTAGTTTGAGGTGAGATTATTTATTATACAAGTAATTAAAGATAATTTGGAGCGTAGTTAGGCCCATGCAGGAAGACATGAAGGACATCTACTTCTAGACTGGATTAATTTTAGATGTAAGAGGGGAGAAAGGTACAGTATGTGAACAGAAGAATTTCCAGATCCTTGAGGAACCTGGAACAATGTACACCAAAAGCTGTGAAAGGAGACTGGGAGCTGTTCTTCGATAGGCCATCCCAGAAACAATATGGGTTAAGCTCTCAAAGAGAATCAAGGAAACAGTGGTGACCAGAATGTTTTGGATCTTAAATTGAAGTGATTCTATAAATATTTTTATTCCCCTCGAAGACTCAGTATAATGTACCCTGGAGATATTTCATGCTGGAGGTGTGAGAGGAGGCAAGTGGATATTAGGAGGCATGTCTTTCGGGAACATGAGGCTTTGCCTTTTCTGAAGTACTGGTATATAGCAGTTGACACAGAGTGTTAAGGCTGTGAATTTTAGTTCATGTGATACAGGTTTGATTCCTTCAGCCCTCACTTACTATTGTGTGATCTTGAGTAAGATCCTTAACCAGACATTGCTCCTGGTTCACCCCTAAAAAGGAGCTGAGAGTCCAGTTAGACTACCTGGTTAACAAATGTGTATTATTGTATTATATTATTAGTTGCAGGAGATGTTGTTAAAATTCTGGCCAGAGGGAACAACACTAGATCAGTATGCATATTTTTGGGGAGTCCACAAGGAAGTCCTTGCTGCAGACAAGTTAGAGCCTTATACAGTTTGATTCTGTTAGTGGCTAAAATAGCTATTACACATAAGTGGAAGCAGAAGGCTCCCCCCAAGAGGTGAAGATGTTATTAAGATACAAGAGGAGATTAAGCAAAAAGAGTTTTAGGAAAAGTTCTAGAGACACAATAAGATTCAGGAAGCCAAAATGGACACACTGGGGCAAAATTACGCACAAACAGATGTAAAAGAAAAGTAGCAACCTCCCCTTCCCTGAATAAAACCAATCATGGAGTTATATCTTGATGACTAGATATTTGTGTGTATATATTTATGCATATATAATATGTTACACATATGTGAATATATTAGAATGTTGGATTACTTTGAATGTTAACATTGTCCAATAGATGTTTAAGAACAGATAGGTTACTCAGAGAAATTGTCATAAACTGGAAATGTTTATAATGAACTTTTTTTTAACTAAAGGCTTTTCAAATCAAGAAACCACTCTGTAACAAAAGAGCTAAAAGCCATTGTCAAACTATTAAATATAACGTGGAAAAAATGGAAAGAAAAACAGAAATAATACCCTGGTAAGATCCGTGTCCTTCCTTACAAATGTAAAGTAAAATTAGATGTTCCCTTTATAATTTGATCAGTATCCTGAACTTTAACTAATCTTACAGTTTCTCTGTTTGATCATTGCTGTGTTGAACTTCTTTTGATTACTTTTTTTGGAAATTAATTTAGTCCTTTTATTAGTGGGCATGGTGGGTAGATTAAATGTTTCCTTTCACAGTGGGTTGGAAACTTGGGATAGCTTTACTCTCTGAGGGTTTATACATATAAATTGGGCATCACAATAGAAGAGGTAGCATGATTTATATTGGCAGGCAGGAGGCTGCTGAACACATGGGTGAGATTTGCCTGTAGTATGTTCATAGGTTCATAGGTTCATACTAGGCTATCTGCCCTAGGGCATTTATAAGCCTAGCCAGAATGGGTTTGGCTTTCGCCACCCATTTTAAATTAATTTTGCTATGCCCTTTTTCGAGGTTAGTATACTGTGCCTCTGTCTAACAGTGACACAGGAGTGATACCCGGGGTAAACCTACGATCTCCCATCCACTCATCAAGATTCCTCTTGAAGAGAGTCGTTGAGGGACTCTGCCTAACCTGGACTGGGATTTTATTCCAGAGTGAAGGGAGCCTCTAGGTTATGAATCTGTCCCTCCAGCATGTCCTATTTATTTCAGTGCTGAGGTTCAAGTCTCTCGAGCAGAGCTCGATGGGATTTGGATTTTCTGAGGTGCAGCATGTCCATTAATTCCAGGTTGGACATGGCTTTATACGTCAGGTACAGATCGCCTCTGAACAGGCGGTATGCTGCTGAGTAGAGCTGGAGTTTCTTTAACCGGGCAGCATATGGCATCTGTTTGAGCCCTTTGATCCTCTTGGTGAGGTACTTTTGGGGTCTTTCCAGTTGCTGCAGGTGTCTGGTAAGGTACATCCCAAAAGGGGCATTGTACTCAATTATGGGCCTGATGAGGGATGAGTAAAGAGGCACGATGACCTCCCCTGATCTAGATGTGAATCCCTTCATGATTAGGTGGGCTATATAAAATGTTTTTCTAACCACTTTGGCCACGTGGTTGTCAAATGAGAGATTGCTATCAACTTGGGTCCCCAGGTCCCTAATTACTTCTTCCATACTTAATGGATTACCACCTATGTGGTAATTTGTGGGCACTTTGTTTTTGCCAAAGGGGATGACTATACACTTTTTGGCGTTTAGCTTGAGGCCATGGCTCTGGCACCAGTTGTCTGTTTCTATGAGGTCCTTTTGTAGGATGCTTGTGTCGGCTGGAGAGTTGATTATGGCGCCCAGTTTGCAGTCATCTGCGAACTTGGTCAGCCACAGTCCTTCCGTGTTGGCCTGTACCTCCGAGAAATATATACCGAACAAGAGAGGTCCCAGGACTGAGCCTTGTGGGATGCCACTTGTTACTGGTTTGGAGTCTGACATGGCTCCAGCAATTCTAACCATGTGGGTTCTGTCCTTGAGCCAGTTTGCAACCCATCTAGTGATATAGGGGTTTATATTTAAGCTGGTGAGCTTATCTATAATGCCAGAGTGGGGTATTGTATCGAAGGCTTTTAAAGCGGTCCAAGTAGGCTTTGTGGGGCAACTTCCCCTCGTCAATGGCCTTGTTGACTGTTTAAAAGAAATCAACCAGGTTTAAGAGGCAGGATCTGCCCTTAACAAAGCCAAACTGGGTAGGATCCAGTGTCTGTAGGTCCCCAATATCTTTATTTATGAGGTCCATGATGATCCTTTCCATAGCTTTGCAGACCAAGCTAGTCAGGCTTATGGGGCGATAGTTTCCAGGATCCGTTGAGGCACCACCTTTGTGGAGAGGGACCACTGTTGCTGTATGCCACTCTTTGGGTACATATCCTGTAGTAAGGCTGAGATTGAACAGTAGTTTTATGTTTGGATTTAGCTCTTCTTGGAGTTCATGTAGGATGCAGCCTGGGACACCATCTGGTCCCATTGATGCTGTGTTTTTTGCTTTGGAGAGGGCAGCTCTTACCTGAGCATCTGAGATGTCAGGAGGGCAGCACTCTGCTGGGATAGATATTTGCCCTTTGGTGGGAGGGGAGAAGTTTGCTGAACCTGTCAGCTAGGATGTTGGCAATGTCTGTGGGTTCAGTGTATTTTTTGTCATTTTGGACTAATTCTGAGCATATCTGGGAATTCCCACCCAGGTTCCTAACATAACTAAAGAAAGCCTTGTGATTATCCTTAGTGTCCTGTGCAATTTTTCTCTCGAAGCTGGTGTTAGACGATTTTATGAGTGCCCATAGTTTTTTGCTAATACTGATCAGAGATGCCTTCCCTTTTTGGGATTTTGCTCTATCATGTAGTAGCTTCCTCCTTCTATTGTATAGTTTGTTTATGGCTGGGGTCCACCAGACAGGATGTCTGCCTTTGGAGGATTGGGTCTTGGTTTTATTTGGGATTGCATGATCCATGCATTCCTGAAGGTGTTCATAGAATGCATTTATAAAGGATTCTGCAGTCTGGCCGTATTTTCCACAGGCCCGGGGGCTTTGAAGGATTCCACCTCGGTTTTGAGGAGTGTGAAATTTGCTTTAGAGAAGTTTTTTACTGTGGTTTTCAGGGCAGGGGGTGGAGTCGGGATGTGAATATCCAGTGAGATTAGTTTATGGTCTGATCTTACCAGTGAGGGGTACACTTCTGGTCTGGAGCATAGAGTCCCCATGTTGGTGATGATCAGGTCCAGTATGTTTTTCCCTCTTGTGGGAGTGGTAACAAGTTGTTCCATAGCATTTGAGTTTATAAATTCTAGGAACCCTTGGGCTAGGGTGTTGGAGCTAGAGTAATGCTCCCAGTCTATGTTTGGGTAGTTGAAGTCGCCCAATATAATGGTGTTTGGAGAGAACTTCATATTTTCCAGTGTTCTCAGGAAGGCTGAGTGAGGTTCCTGGGTTTGGGAGGGTGGTCTGTAGCAGGCTATAAACTGGAAGGCAGTTTTACCCACTGTTAGTTGCACATGGATAGTCTCTGATGCTTCGTGCTGTGCCACCAACACAAAAATCACAGGAAATTCATTTCTGGATAAGAAAATGAAGAAGTATGCAAACTTGTCTTAGTGAGTGAATGTTTTTTTTTGTTTTGTTTTTTGGTATCTCCATATTGACAATATAATGGAAATGCAAGCATCTGCTTGATACAAACAGGCAAAGATTAGGCTGAAATAGGACATTTGGAGGGAAGGAGGCCTAGTACCTGCTAGATTGCCATTTTGCAGTAATATTCTCATGAACTATGACCAGAAATCTTATGTTCTTAGAAATTAGGTCTCTGAAACAGGAGTGGATATTGAATTGTTGGAGGCACCTTCGTCCAAAATAGCATTTTGGAAAAAGCCCAGGTAGTTGCAGGCCCATCAGCAATGTCTTCATCCATGCAAAAGTTATAAAATGATTTACATTGTGGCTGGAAGCCTGGCAGTAGCTCAGAGGATTAAGGCTGTTACAATATGCTAATGGGATTTCCACAGTTACTACCTGCATTCTGTGCAATGCTGAGTTATTTAGGAGACCACCGCTCCTAGGTTTCCCTTTTTCTTTTAATTATTTTTCCCATTAATTGCTGTATATCGATTAACTTTAAGAAACCAAAGTGGTTTATAATCTTATATTTATATTATCTTACATACTTTCAAGGTAGTTTTGAATTATGCCTTTGGAGTCCAGTATACTGTAAGGTCAGTTCTGAATTATGTTTTTGCTGTTTATTATTTATGCTGTGAAATTATTTTTGCACGATACCCTTTGGGGATGGAGTGAGTATGAGAAAGACTGTTGTGTGGTGTCAGAGCAAGACAAGATGTAATGAACACTGCACTGTACAACATTATGCATGTCCATCTCCTTGTATTAATAGGATTCCATCTGCACAAGATGTAATGGACACTGCACTGTACAACATTATGCATGTCCATCTCCTTGTATTAATAGGATTCCATCTGCACAAGATGTAATGGACACTGCACTGTACAACATTATGTATGTCCATCTCCTTGTATTAATAGGATTCCATCTGCACAAGATGTAATGGACACTGCACTATACTACATTATGCATGTCCATCTCCTTGTATTAATAGGATTCCATCTGCACAAGATGTAATGGACACTGCACTGTACAACATTATGTATGTCCATCTCCTTGTATTAATAGGATTCCATCTGCACAAGATGTAATGGACACTGCACTGTACAACATTATGCATGTCCATCTCCTTGTATTAATAGGATTCCATCTGCACAAGATGTAATGGACACTGCACTGTACACCATTATGCATGTCCATCTCCTTGTATTAATAGGATTCCATCTGCACAAGATGTAATGGACACTGCACTGTACAACATTATGTATGTCCATCTCCTTGTATTAATAGGATTCCATCTGCACAAGATGTAATGGACACTGCACTGTACAACATTATGCATGTCCATCTCCTTGTATTAATAGGATTCCATCTGCACAAGATGTAATGGACACTGCACTGTACAACATTATGCATGTCCATCTCCTTGTATTAATAGGATTCCATCTGCACAAGATGTAATGGACACTGCACTGTACAACATTATGCATGTCCATCTCCTTGTATTAATAGGATTCCATCTGCACAAGATGTAATGGACACTGCACTGTACAACATTATGCATGTCCATCTCCTTGTATTAATAGGATTCCATCTGCACAAGATGTAATGGACACTGCACTGTACAACATTATGCATGTCCATCTCCTTGTATTAATAGGATTCCATCTGCACAAGATGTAATGGACACTGCACTGTACAACATTATGTATGTCCATCTCCTTGTATTAATAGGATTCCATCTGCACAAGATGTAATGGACACTGCACTGTACAACATTATGCATGTCCATCTCCTTGTATTAATAGGATTCCATCTGCACAAGATGTAATGGACACTGCACTGTACAACATTATGCATGTCCATCTCCTTGTATTAATAGGATTCCATCTGCACAAGATGTAATGGACACTGCACTGTACAACATTATGCATGTCCATCTCCTTGTATTAATAGGATTCCATCTGCACAAGATGTAATGGACACTGCACTGTACAACATTATGCATGTCCATCTCCTTGTATTAATAGGATTCCATCTGCACAAGATGTAATGGACACTGCACTGTACAACATTATGCATGTCCATCTCCTTGTATTAATAGGATTCCATCTGCACAAGATGTAATGGACACTGCACTGTACAACATTATGCATGTCCATCTCCTTGTATTAATAGGATTCCATCTGCACAAGATGTAATGGACACTGCACTGTACAACATTATGCATGTCCATCTCCTTGTATTAATAGGATTCCATCTGCACAAGATGTAATGGACACTGCACTGTACAACATTATGCATGTCCATCTCCTTGTATTAATAGGATTCCATCTGCACAAGATGTAATGGACACTGCACTGTACAACATTATGTATGTCCATCTCCTTGTATTAATAGGATTCCATCTGCACAAGATGTAATGGACACTGCACTGTACAACATTATGCATGTCCATCTCCTTGTATTAATAGGATTCCATCTGCACAAGATGTAATGGACACTGCACTGTACAACATTATGCATGTCCATCTCCTTGTATTAATAGGATTCCATCTGCACAAGATGTAATGGACACTGCACTGTACAACATTATGTATGTCCATCTCCTTGTATTAATAGGATTCCATCTGCACAAGATGTAATGGACACTGCACTGTACAACATTATGTATGTCCATCTCCTTGTATTAATAGGATTCCATCTGCATTCTTGCTGAGTGGTCCACAGTGGTGATTATGGGTTTGATAGAGTGCCCTTTAGGATCTGGAAACCTGGTTTTCCTTTAGGTGTATTTACTTGAGTCCCTATTTGCTGACATTTCTTTGTTCACCACTCATAGCAGTAATATATGTAAACTTGAACTTGATGATAAAGTAAAGGGAATATGAGAGTGAATGTGTTTTTTCAGCTTTTATTCAAATTTTAATTGAACAGAACTATAAGTTTAACTGTTACATGTACTTGTATAGCTAGTAATGTGCAGTTGTCGATGTGCAATTTTGTGCACAACAGTTTGCTTTCAGGAAGTAATAGTGGCTACAGTCTGCTGTTATAACCAGTGCCTGTCTACTGAGATATTATTCAGATTTTTGCAGGATAGCTCTCACTCATGGCGTCTTACTAACTAAATCAAGATCAAATTACCCCCCCAGACTATCAATAAAGACAGAAGTTACCACTGTCTGTTTTGGGTTGAAATGGACCTGAGGCATGTTTAGCATAAAGGGAGGCTGCCAAAAACTGTATTCACCTAGAAGATTGCACCATATAAAGCCTACCCTCTCTTCTTTCCATATATCCATGGTGAACATTTATATTTCTGATCACTAGCCACCTGGGTCTGTGAACATCAACTCTTGTTTTTATTTATTTACTTATATTTGTTGACCGGGAGTGTCCGACTGGACGTAGGTCAATTTTCAGCGGAGGCCCGGGGAGAAAAGCTCTACAGTTAAAATAAACAGACAGTAGTTACATTGGATTACATAGCGATTAACAATTTACATAGCAATTACAACATATTTACAGATGAAGAACATAGTACATCAGTAGACAACTAGAATCTTTATCTGTGAAGTACATAACAGACATTAACAAATGTTACAAGAAGAAGTTCCTGCTGTATAATAAGTACTGGCTTATGAGCATCTGAGCTTGCTATAATCAAGGTAGTTAGTGGAGTGGAAAGAAAGGTAGTGGTTGGATGGGGAGGGTGATATTAGAGTGGGAGTTGCAAGGGCATAGCCAGCATGTTTTTAGGTGCGCTTTTAGTAAAGTTTTGAAGTGGGTGCATGATGGTATGGAGGTAATTGTGGGTGGGAGGGAGTTCCATAATTTGGCTATGGTGCAAGAGAATAGTGCTTCACCAGAAGAGTTATTGGCTTTAGTGATCTGCAAGTCATTTTTGTTGCTGGATCTTAGTGGTCTGGTGGTTCAATAGGGTTGGAGTAGATTCTGGAGGGATGGGACATTTAGTGGATAATTTACTAGTTTGTGGGTGAGTGAGAGTTGATACCATTGAAGGAGGTGAGGGAGTTCAAGCCAGCCCAGTTCAGCAAGTGAGAGACAGTGGTGACTATGGTAGGATGCCCCTGTGGCAAATTTGGCGATTTTGTTGTAGCAGGTCTCTAGCTTGTTTAGATCGCATTGCCTTAGTTTGGTATATATTGGACAGGCATAAGGTAGGGTGGAGATAAGGTGGGAATTTGCTATTGAAATCTTTGCTGCTTTGGTGAGAAGTTGCTTATTTCTGTATAGCGCTCCTAGTTTTTTGTGGACTTTTTTTATGGTCAAGGATATGTGAATGTCAAATTTTAGTTTATTGTCTATTTCCACTCCTAGCAATTTGGTGTGTTCAGTTGGATATATAGTGGTGTTGTCTTTTGCTGTGATGTTAAAGTGAGAGTTGTTTTGAGTATGTTTGGTGGGTTGGAAGATGAGTAGTTTAGTTTTATTTGGGTTGAGTATTAATTGGGCATCCGATAACCAAGTTTCAACAGAGGAAAAGGCTTCCTGTGTGACTTTTTGCAGTTTGGGTAGGGACTGGGCTGAGCAGATGATGGTTGAGTCATCTGCGTATTGTATGAGAGTGCCATGTTTGGTGGGAGAGGCTAGATTATTGGTGAAAACAGAGAAGAGTAGGGGGTCCAAGAATGGATCCTTGGGGAACCCCTATGGAGACATGTAGTTGGGGAGATATGTCATTCTGCCATGCAACAGATTGTTGGTGGTCAGACAGGTAACTCTGAAACCAGTTGGTGACTGATTGTGAGAAGGATAGGTTATTGAGGACAGAGATAAGTTGTTTGTGTGGGACCATGTCAAATGCTTTAGATAGGTCTAGGAAAGTAGCAGAGGAGAAATAGCCATGGTTTTTATGCTGAAGGATAGTGTTAGTAAAGGAGAGTAAGGCAGTGGTGGTGCTATGGTTTGGTCGGAAACCATGCTGAGTATTGGAAAGGAAGTTGTTAGTAAGGAGGTAGTCTGAGACCTGAGAGTGTATGCATCTCTCTAGTATTTTGGAGAGTGGAGAGAGAATAGCTATGGGGCGGTAATTGGTTAGTTCTGTGGAGGGTCCGCCTTTGTGGAGGGGAATTATATGTGATACTTTCCACAGTGTGGGAACATAACTTTCTGACAGAGATCGGTTAATCAAGATGGATACTGGGTAGGCCAGAGCATCAGCTGTGATTTGTAGGTATTCACTTGGGAGGTTGTCTGCTGCTAATCTGGTTGGCTTAAGTTTAGTTAAGTTTTTTTTTATGTTGGAGGTAGGTGCAGGAGAAAAAGAGAAGGCAGTAGGGAGATTACTAGTTGAAGGTGTGGGTTGGAGGGGAGGGGGGTTGTGTTGTTTAGCTAGTGATAGTATGGTTTGTGTGAAGTGTGTGTTGAATGAGGTAGCAATATTTTCTGAGGAGTGAGGGATGTTAGGAGGAGGGGTACTGATTTTACCTGGGTGGAGGATGGAGTTTATGGAGGACCAGAATTGTTTGGAGCTGTGTTGAGAGGAGTCTAGGGCAGACTGGTAGTATTGGAATTTGTCCTGTTTTATTAGCTTTTTGACTCTATTGCGTAGTTGTAGGAATTTCGGTCTAGATGAGGGGGTTTTGGTTTTGCACCAGTGCTCCTAGGCTTTATCCCTGTTTTTCATTTCTGACTTAGTGTTTCTCTGTAGCCATGGGGAGGGTTATGCTTTGATTCTGGAAAGACTTATGGGGGCATGGTAATTAAGGATGCTCAGGAAGGTAGTATTAAAAAATTCAACTGCGTCATCAAGACTGAGGTACTTTAGAGGATGCCAGTTACATTCTTTGAGGGATGAGATGAATGTGAGTGGGTTAAAGTTTAGTTTTTTACGTATTTGACGGTAGATGACAGGTTTAGCTTGGTATAGGTATTTTTTGAGTAGGAATGTTGGGGAGTGATCACTGAGGTTATCTGATAAGCAGCCTGTTATATATGACTGGGGGCTCTTACTGACTAGTATCCAGTCCAGAGTAGTGTGCTTGCTGGAGTTTTTATTTATCCTGGTTGGTGACTGGACTAGTTGGGTGAAGCCATGAAGGTTTACATGATGGGTTGGATGGTTGCCAGAAAAGGATTGCCAGTCAATATTGAAATCACCTAAAATGATAGTTTCTTGGGGGAGATGATGGGTAGACCAGCTGAGGAGGTTTTCTAGTGGAGGGATGTTTTGGCCAGGTGGGAAGTAGCATCCAATTATGTTGATGGTTTTGTTTTGGTTTATTTTGAGGTTGGTATATATTATTTCTTCATTGCCTATTTGTGGAGCTGATGATTTTAAGATCTGGATGTTTAGATGCTGTTTAAATATTATAGCTACACCGCCTCCTTTCTTGTTTAGCCGGTCTACTCTTAGTATGCCATAACCTGTAGGCAGTATTTGCTCACTGGTAATGTGAGGTTTTAGCCAGGTTTCTGTCAGGATGACTATATCTGGGGAGTACAAGTCTATGGTGGCATGGAGTTCATGGACTTTGTTGGATATACTTCTAATATTTAGGCTTAGTAGAAGGAAGTCACTTGGCTTTCTATTGGCTGTAATATGGGAGAAGTTGTGGTTTCTATTCTGATTATGAGGATTGGGATTGAAGATGGTAGGGCCAGGGCTGGGGTGGATATCTCCACTTAGAGCTAGTTTAGATATGCATAAGGTTATTAGTTTTCTCAGTTTTTGAATGTGTTTGTTTATAAGGGAAACTTTATGATTGTGCTCTTTGGATAATAGGTATGGTGGGAGGGTTACTGTGTTAAGTTGTAGGGATGCTTTATGTTTGAGTAATATAGTTGGTAGAATATGTGGGGGGTGCATAGGGATGTTTCTTGAGTTGGTGGGAGGGGAGCTGAGTGAGGGTGAGACATGAGTAGTGGTGGTGTGAGTTGATGCAACATCCTGACCCAAAGTACAGAATTAAAAAAGGGGGTTGATGCCAGTGTCTATCAAACTATATGTGACTCCATCCGTATAATGAGAATTGCATTTCTAACTACAGAGTACTGCTGTGAGCTAAATGCAGTTATCAGAAACCTCTGTCAAAAAACTGCCCTAAAGTTTGCCATGAGGGGAGTTGCAGTATGTGTGGTTATCCCTATTCTTTCTGTAGTCTAGGCTTTGAATCTCAAAGCCTCCTTATGTCTACTGTGTGACTGAAAAAGTTACTTACACATATATTATTCCTGGGTCCATCTTGGAAAGGGTGTGTGTCCCCAGTAGAATTTTATGGTTAATACATGTTTATTATTTGTATTACCACTGAGACTAGACTGAGCCAATTGCTTCATATTGCGAGCAGTGCTTGTGAATTCTGCATGATAGAAGCCTTCATAACTGGAGGATGTTTGCATATACAGTTAAATCTGCTCAGGGATAAATAGTCACGTCCTACATAATGCAGATCCTTAACACATCCTTTTGTTCCTCTAGATGTACACTAACTATTATCAAAGTTGTTTGTCTTTCGGCTTTTCCCGGTAAGGGGTCGCCACAGCGGAACTCCGGTCCACTAATGATTGGCAGTAGATTTTTACAAAATGCCAGCTTGACACCCAACCTTCAACGAAGGCACGCCCATTTACGCACGCATGTCTTTTGAATGCTACCCAACCGCGGGGAGGACATGCAGACTCCACACAGCAGGCACTCCCAAGCCCAGCCGAGAATCGAACGGGAGAACCTCTTGCTGTGAGGTAACAATGCTACTGCCGTACCACCGCGGCATCCTCAAAGGTAAAAGAAAAATGAAAGTGACTGACAAACATGTATAAACAGAGAGTAAAAAACTTACATGTGAATGACACAACTGTTACCGCTGTATTCCAAACCATAACTGATACCTTGGATCACCTCAACAGATGATTATTCCAACCGTGGACCTCAGGTCACTACCACAGATGTACTCCTCATACCTGTCATCAGAAAACATTGGACAACTAAATAATGATTGGTTAATTCATACAAAAATAAGACTCAACTAAAAGGGATACTAGAACTTAAAGTATGGAAATCTGTTTACAGTCTATAGATAGGTGATATATCAGATGCATGGTTAAATCTTTATATACCTGACAGCAACAATTTCCTCTTCAGATTTCATAGAAAGGATAGAATATTAAAAATAAAAATTGTAAAAAAATAGAAAATGATGTTGGTATATACTGTTTTAAGTTCTATCCAAAGGTTTTCTGAGAAAGCACGCTGATTTATTATATGATAAGCTATGTTGTGCTGAGCCATGTTATCTTATGTGTTTTTATATTCCCATACTCTCTTAAATGTAAACATTTCTCTTATTTGATAGTTAATATTTTCTATACCTCGAGTGTGTAAGTAAAATATCTATACTTTAATGTCAAAAGTTTTATCACCAACTCAGATCAAGGATTTGAATGAACAGGCCCCTTCTGCTCATTCACTTAAGATGGGCAAACTGTAGCTATTCCTTCCTTTGTATGTACTCAAGAATGTATCACTTAAGCAATCACTCAGGTTAGGGGTGTGGCTTATGGTGGGATTTACAACCAGTTGGCTCTGCCCCAAAAAATAGTGGCAAGTAAATCTCACCATAGCTTTCACTGTTGCGCTGTGGGTTATTGTCATTACACCGTGGTAAGGGTGTTGGCAGAGAATCATAAAGCTTCATTGCAGGGTAGCAGCAGAGTGTATTGTGGTTCCAGTGCCTAGATACACCTGTTTGAATCCTGCAGTACAATCCACGGCATGTACTGAAACATTCACAGTATGTGCCATGCTACACAACATCATCCTGAGAAAACAGCTTCAGCAGGATCAGCAACAGGAAGGAACACACAGCCTAACACCAATGCCGAGGTTACTACAGCCACCTGCAGGTGAGCAGTCAGAGGGGGGAAGCAGCAGCTGCCATGGGTGTAGGCAGACATAGGCATGCCCAATATGTCCTTGCATTGGCTAAGAGGCCATGCATAGCACACTCACTCACCACCTAAGGGCCTAAAACCTTCCTTCTATGCACATAAATATAGTAACATTGATGCGAGTCACAACATTTACCTCCCTATGTATTGGCTATGTACTGCATGCATCAGACAGAGTCAGCCCTGGACTTATAACTGTTGCAACTGCTGGATTTACAAGGAGTGTATTGTGTAACAATATGAATGATTGGTATATCCTTGCATGTTGTTACATGGTAGTGTAAACAAGTAAAAGGTGGGCAGTGTGTACAGAAATGACCTTAACATGTGACAGCAGAGACATATTTGACATTTATGTGTCCATTATTAAGTAATAGGCCTCAGGCATCAAAGGCTCACACAGTCATATCTCTCAAAAGTAGTGATGGTCACTGGCTGCCCTCAGTTTAGCACCATACATTTGTACTGGAAAACCATTAAAGGGAAAAGTTAGAAAATTGTGGTACACATTGCAGTTTCAGACTTCACAACCCTCACAAGGTCATTAACAATAAAGATGGAAACATTTTGATGCTGTCAACTGTTTAACTTTTGGAGACTAATATAAGTCAAAGGTACAATTACCAGTTCAAGATCACAAATGCAGATATACTGAGCACTAAGTCAGCTATGCACCTTGAGCATCAGACACAACACTTATATCCCTAAACCAAAAGATACAAAACAGGGATATGGCACAGTTATCATCACTTGCACAGGATGTTGTGACAGGGCACGAAGCCTAGGCTGACACAAAAGGTTGGTGAGTGTGAGAGTAAGAAGAGAAGCAGGCAGACATTTGGAAAAGTAACAAATCACTAGTGAGACAAAATGAGTTTTAAGCTGCAGTGCTGAACCATATAACTAGTGTGTGTGTGTGTGTGTGTCTGCATGGGTCCTCCAGGTGAAATTGTAGATCTAGTACAGAGCTTGGATGTGTTCAAGACAGTCACACTCCATCTTAGTATGTCAGACAGATGTGAGCCATGCATGGCAGAGGTGGCATATATCATTTTCATCTCTGACCATGAGAACTGGCTCTGCTAGGCTTTAAACTGTTCATGCCCATGGTCAGATGCACTGCTGCTACTTGAACGTGACTGATGTCTGCTGGATAGGCCCCTTCACGAGGATGCCCAGAACCATGACAAATTGGCCTGCCACATCTGGGTGTGGACAGCTCACCCACTGAGGGAGCAGTGGAAGTACTGCCACTATGGGAACATGATCAGGCATGACCATGTTGGCTAACAGCAGATAATGTCACTGACATATGCCCACAAGAATGCTGTCCCCCTCCCAGCAGACATTCCATCACAGACACTACTCATCCCAATGTGTCATTCATCCGATCCATTGAATCGTCACCATGGTGGAGGCAGTCATGCATGTCAGCCTGTGCCACATCTACAACCCTAAGTATTTCCCTGGAGCATCTGTGGGAATGTGCCTCTGTCCACATAAATATCCTAAACATATGTTGAGCTTCATGGGAAGAGGCACCTGGATCAGGTGGAGGATGGACAGCAGGCCTCTTCTGAGTGCCCCTAACAACCCTCTTGTGTGACACCTTACTCATACTTTGGCTATGGCCAGAGTCAACAAACACTGAAGCAGTAGTAACCACACATCCCTGCTCAATTGTCTTGCCCTCCACCTGTACAATTATCTGAGGGCTCACTGGAATGGGTAGGTGTAGTCCTACTGGCTGAATCAGATGGAATTTCAGAGAATGGCTGTATGTTAACCTCAGTGTCAGATTCAACCTCTGCACCCCTTGAGTCTGCCTCTGTTTGGCCACCATCATCATCAGAGTCTACTGATACTTTGACATCATAACATCAGGTAGTAGAAATCCCACACTTTCACTGTCGGGATCACCTGTGAGAATAAGCAACCAACACTATATACCATAGTCCAGTATATGCCAACAGAATAACAGAACAGCCGCTATTAGGCAGTACAGCAACAGCAATACACACAGCAGTCCTGACATCAACATCATACACTGAAATATTTCTTTGAATTGCTCATCAGTTCTGACATAAAATGTTTGGCTTACCTTGTGCAGATGTTGGTATGCTCTGAATGCTGGATGGTCCTGGAAGTGAAAAAAAAAAGATAAGGATAACATCATCACAATTAGCAGTAACACAAGGGGTAATACTTTTTTCTCCTTTATATGTCCATTAATATACTTTCAACAAGAACTTGGATGACAGTTCTAAATGAAACCCATGTGAAATCAATCAGATTGTGTTGTTAACTGTAGCAATCTTCAATCCCCCTGCAGAAAAGAGCAAACATCGCATCTGTAGTGCTCTTTCCCCACATGAAACCATACTGCTGTTTACTAATCATCACCTCCCTTCTTAACCTAGCTTCCACTACTCTTTCCCATAACTTCATGCTATGGCTGATCAATTTTATCTCTCTGTAGTTACTACAGCTCTGCACATCACCCTTATTCCTAAAAATCGGTACCGATACACTTCTCCACTCCTCAGGCATCCTCTCATTTTCCAAGATCTTGTTAAAAAAATCTAGTTAAAAATTCCACTGCCATCTCTCCAAAACACCTTCATGCTTCCACAGTATGTCATCTAGACCAACAGCCTTTTCATTCTTCATTCTTCATCCTCTTCATAGCTGTCCTTCCTTTCTCTGAGTTAATCCATTGCACTTCCTGATTCACTATCCCCACATCATCCAACCTTCTCTCTCCCATTCTGTTCATTCATCAGCCCCTCAAAGTACTCTTTTCATCCACTCAACACACTCTCCTCACCTGTTAGTACATTTTCCTTGATATCCTTTATCACCCTAACCTGCTGCAGCTCAGTCCCTCTGTCTACCCAATCAGTACAGGTCCTTTTCTCCCTCATTAGTGTCCAACCTTTCATACAACTTGCCATAACCCTTATCCTTCGCCAGATCCCCTTTACTTGATCAAAATTACACTTACACGAAAGCTAAAAGGATGAGACGACTTCGCCAAAAACTTCCTTTCTTCAATGATCAGATCACTGGAATTTTACTCTGGGAAAGGATGCAGTTGGTCAAAACTACAAAAAAAAAAAAAAAAACCCACCCAAGTGGGGGGCTTCACCCCACTAACTAAATATACCAGCTCCAAGATCAAACTACAGTGGGGGAAATAGCAAGTTTCACTATGATGGCCAACTGCGTCCTTTCCCAGAGTAAAATTCTGGTGATCAGATCATTCATAAAAGGAAGTTTTCGGTGAAGTCATCTTGTCCTTTCAATTTTCTGGAAGTGTAATTTCGATCAAGTAAAGGGGATCCCCTTCACCACCTCTCTCTTCACCATACGCCTCATCTCCTTATACTTCTGTCTACTTTCTGCATCTCTCTGACAATTCCACTTCTAGTTACCCAGCTATCTGGTAACTCTTCATTACCACTCAGTGCCTGTCTTAACTCTTCCCTGAGCTCAACCTCACAATCATCCTTTTTCAACTTTCACCATTTGATACTTGGCACTGCCATCACTATCCTCCTCTTCTTGATCACCATCATCCTACAGACCACTATCCTATGCTGCCTAACTACACTTTCCCCATCATCACTTTACAGTCTCCAATCTCCTTCAGACTGGCCTTCCTGTATAGGATATATTCCACCTGTGTGCATCTTCTTCCAGTCTTGTACATCACCCTATGCTCTTCCCTCTTCATAAAATATGCATTCACAACAGCCATGTCCATCCTTTACACAAAATCTATTACCATCTGACCTTCTGCATTCATCTCCTTAACACCATACCTACCCATCACTTCCTGATCCCCTCTGTTCCCTTCACCAACATGCCATTGAAATACACTCCAATCACCACTCTCTCACCCTTATGTACAATCACCACCACTTCACCCAACCAACTCACTCCAAAATGTTTCTTTTCATCCATCGCACATCCAACCTTCGGAGCATCTGCACCAGTAACATTCATCATCAAATCATCAGTTTCCAGCTTCATAAACATCATTCTGTCTGACACTTTATTCACTTCCAAAACACTCTTGACATACTGTTCTTTCAGGATAACCATTGTCCAATTTCTCCTCCCATCCACACCATGATAGAACAATTTGAATCCACCTCCGATACACATGGCCTTACTCTCCTTCCATCTGGTCTGCTGCATGCACAATATATCAACCTTCCTTCTCTCCATCATATCAGCTAGCTCTCTCCCTTTGCCAGTCATACTGCCAACATTCAGAGTTCCTAGCCTCACTTCCAAATTCAACCTCCCTCCTCTCCTCCAGCCTCCCAGCATGCCTGTCTCCTCTTCTTCTTCTTCCTTCAACAGTAGTCCAATTTCCATCAGCACCCTGTTCCTTAGCAGTACTGGTGATGGTCATTGTTAACCCGGGCCTTGACCGATTCAGTATGGAAATCTGTATTGTTGTCTGTATATGTGATCTAGCATGATGTAAACCTCCCTGGCACAAAGCAGTACACTGGTTTGTGCATCCCCATGGTACTAATTGTATCTCTTTTTTTCTCTCACACCCAAGCCTTTTCTCTCTTTTTTATTTTCTATTATGTGTCATCAAAATGTCTCCATGTCATCCATCTGTACCACATCACTAAATACTACACAGCGCAGTGAGGTAGGCCAGCCCTAGTGGAACAGCCTGCAACTGCTCCACTGGCTCCAGCACCAGTGCCCAGCCTGTCTGGGAGCGAACCTAGCAGCACTGGCTCTGCTGCCCCTGCACTACCTGTGCCTTCAGGTAGTGCTGCCTCAGAAGCTGGTGCAGTGATACTGTCCGGGAGCAGTGGTAGAAGTTGTGATTTTATCACCTACTGGGAGATACCAGCATTGGTGTGTAGGGTCATTGGTTACACCTGCACCATATGGAAAAACTGCTCTCCTTCATTATTCATGGGAGAGAAGACATCAATTACTCCACCCACCAGCAGAGTGATGACAGACTCTAGTGTCTCAGACAGTCTCACTGTCTCCAGGCTTGATGGACATGAGCCTGTGTTGTCCCCTCCCTCACCCCAATCATGGTGTTCTCCAACCTTTTGTGTCCCTCACTGTCCCTGTCTCTTGTTTGTTTACATTTGCTTCCTCACCTACCCACTTATCTGACCCAGACATTCCTACATCTTTTAACCAGCAGTCCTCTCTTACTGAATTAAAAAAAAACAAAAAAAAATGTCCCATACCTATCTCTCCATTTCACACATGTCTAATTGACACACTTCATTCAGTCCATTTGCCTTTACAACATGATTATTATGTTGTTGTCAGCCCTCTCTCTGGAGGAGACAGTACAAATTCTGCTAATACTCTGCACATATGATCAGTTATTACTGTTGAAGAAATAAAAATAAAAACTTTTTACATAATATACACATAAACATGCACCCAAACTTTCTCCTAAAAAACATTACCAAAACCCCATCCATCTTACATTAATTACATTTTCCCATAAGTTCTTTAACATTTTACAAAAATTAAGAGTTAAACTCTGAAAACACATACACCAGATATTTACTCATCAAAAATCAGAAATTCAAACAAACTTCCTGGTTTAGTCTCCCAGGGTAAAGGGTACATAACTGATGCATGTTTATATGTATATTATGTAAAAAATATTTTTATATAATGTATTTATTTGGGTAGGTACTCACATTTGTACAGTGCATTTGGATAAGGAAAGTAGTGGGACTTTTGTAGGGTTACCATGGAAATTAACTATTGATTGTCTAATTGATTATGGAATTGTCAATGAATCAATTATATGTATATTTAAGGTGCTGGTTATGTGGAATTAACTTAGCCCTTGAAGGCGAAAGGCCGAGGTACCAGGAAATAAAGAGCCAAGTGGTGCACTAACTTTATGCAGTGTTTTGTTTATTTACCAGTCTTCCCCATAGTTATGTCACCTTGTGTGACAGTCACATAATACACATTTTCACTGTGTAGTCCCTACAGTACCATATTGATATGTGATTGGTGTTGCTGCTACAGTTGTCTTCTATTGACATACCCTCATCTGCTGTACATTAGTTTGTTTCACCTGTTCTCTTTCCATGTGTTCATTCTTACAATTCATCTGTGTGTCCCTTTTCAATACACACACTTCCCCTGAGTGTTTATAGTACATGGCAGTCATTTACACAGCATCAGTACATAATGTCAGGAATGGGATTTCACAATATTCTGCACTGTGTCCACTGTCTTGTACTGTGTTTGGATCATATCAGACCGCTCAACTATCTAGATTTTCACAGACTATCCAGATTTTTTACCTTGTATATCATTTGGTTTGTTCCTTATCAAATTTGTGGTTTTCTGCCATATCACTTGGATGATCTCAGGACTGATGTGATGGAATAATTACATATATTTGAGTTTCAGACTTCAAATCTTTCAGAAAATGTATCTTCACACAAACCCCTTGTTATCGTAGTACATTTCTAAGGAGCAATTATGTCAAATCTTTCCCTATTTCTGAGCCATTGTCCCCCATTATGTTGGCCTTTGTCCAGATATCTTGCACTAAGAGACTGAGAGCTATCTGTTAAGCCCTGGTGATCATTGTGGCATTCAATGCAAAACTGTGGACCATCAGTGCACTGAATTAAACATGAGTAGTATCTGTGTTCACTTACATGGTTTTCTACCCAGCAACACTGTTGACAGCCATAAAACCATGCTTATTTATGTTTAAATGCAGTGCACAGCATGGCTATCCAATGAGTGCTGCAGTTCACCATGCAAAAATGTAAACTCCATGTAGGCTTCGTGCAAATCCTACACAGTGTTTACTGAATCCCAGGGTATAAATATTATAATTTAACTAGAGAAAAAATATCAGCATTGCACACACTTCAGGTTAAGGAGGATTTATGTGTTATAAAAGCAAATGGGGGGTATTATATTGATACCATCAAAGACTTGTTACATAATGGCACACAATATAAGATGGCGACCTTAGTTCATATCAACAAAAAATATAAATACATTATGTCCTGTTAGAGTTGTTAGATCAAGGTTACACTGAAGTTAAGACAGATCTTTGATTTTTCTTTATATATAATGATAAACCCGATTAGAAATGTGGGTTGGTATACCTAATAAATAAAAAATCTTGAAAAGTCCCATTTCAGATCTGTTATTTCAGCTAGTAGAACTGTTTCAGACATTATTTCAGTTTATTTGATATTTTTTAAAATCTGCTTGTTAAGGAATTGTGTTCATTTGACAAAGATTCATGGGATTTTATAAAATAAATAAATAAATTAAAAAAAAGTTACACCTTTAATGCTCAAGAAACATTTTTATTTGCATTAGATGGAACATCTTTACATAGTTTAATGCCTATAATACAGGGTATGGATTTTTTTTACTCCTTTTTGGTTTAATACACTGAATAGGAAAATGTAAAGATAAACATGATTTGCATGTTAATGGAAATGGTTTTAAATAATTTTATTTTTATTTTTAATGGAAAATATTATCAACAGATGAAGGGAGTAGCTATGGGTGCCACTGTAGTACCAGCTTTTGCCAAGCTAAAAAAGTTTCATATTATTCTTGTTTTGTGGATGATTTAATTTTTATTTGGGAAGATATAAAAGAGGAGTGTTTATATTTCATTCAGTATATCAACAATACACCTTCTGTTTTTGAATTTTGAACTGGGGTTTTAGAGTTCTGCTTGCTTTTTTACACATCATTACTAAGATTAATGTCAAAGAGAATTTTTTTTGGTACCACATTGTACCATAAATTTTGGAAATATCTAAAGATCTTTTCAGTGAAGGGCCAGCTGACAACACAGGAGTGATGGTTGTTTCTCTCCCACTGGGGCAACAGAATTTGGAAAATCCAGGTATTAATGTTAGCCAAAAATACATTGGATACTAATTGTATGAAGTACATTTCAGCATGTCATCAGGAAAACTTTGACATGGTTTTGTGCCATTCCAACTAATCTGTTTGTGGCCTTCAAAGGTTGTGATGCTTTGACTACTGTTAAAAATGATGAGTCGGGTACTTTACGAGAACTCATTACACTGTATGAAAAGAAGACATGAAGATACAAATCTGTGGTTTATGATAATTTGTATCTAGGTCATTGTGTATGTTTACATATAGTGCCTAAAACACTAAGATTTGTTTTAGAATGTCCCAATAGCATTTCTGCTAGTGACAAAATTTGTAATGAACTTAAAGTGTTTTCCTTTTTTACCAACAGTGGTGTGGATTTCATGAACATTTTAATGAGACGTAAAAAAGCACCGATGAATGTGTTAAAATGAATGAAATACATTATAGCACTTAGGGATTTCTGAGTGTTATTTGCTCTTTGTATTACCTGTGCTATTTATTGCCCAGTTGGTTGTGTTTTAGCACAGAGACTCCTACAGCTGTTCAAGTCTTAACATAACAAGAAAACTGGTTGATATACCAAAACCAGTGTACTGATAAAACTTTGCAGACTATGGAAGGCCACTTTCTACAATCTTGTACAACATACAAAGTGTTTTTTTAAGTGATTCTTAAAAAAAAAAAAAAAATACATACCTGAAGAATGAATAAAACTTTGCTGCTAAGTTAAGCAACCGAGTGAGGATATTTTGAGTTTAGCTTATGAAATTTAGGTCTGTATGCATCACAAATGTCCTTGTGCATTGGAAAGTTGCACAGTATAATACGTCAAAGACTTTGGTTCTATATAACTTATGTGATAGGTACACATGAATGGTACCTGAGTTGAACCTATTCACCTCAATGAGGAAAGCAGATTACCTAAGTGAACAGACTCTAGGACACCACTGAGTGTTATGCAGCTATGGTTTATCCATTGTTGCACTTATATGGTGTTACTGATGGGTGAAGTAGGCATGTAATCCAAATCAAGGGTAGGTCTTTATATTGCTTTATGACTCAGAGGCACAGCTGTGCCAAACTGAGCAGAGTATATTACTCAGTTGGGACCAGTGTTTATGAATAGAACCTTAGATATGCCTTGGTCTGAAGGGGATATGACCCTCTAAAACTGACAGCTCTGTAATTCTAAGTCTGCATATATATTTTGTTGACATAATCAGATCCAAATAGAACAGAAGTTTTAAACCAGGAAGAAAACAAATCTAAGATGGCATCCTTGTTTAGAACAGCAGAAGCATTTCAAACATGAATGAGAATAGAAATTAAAACAGTAGAGGGCAAAAAGACATAGGAAAACAAGTTGCAATATATATTTTGCAATTTACAACACTTCAACAAGTCTTTTGACCTCAAACCTGTCACAACTAACATCATAAGAATGATGCTGAAAAAACTGAAACCTTCATCCTTAGCAGCTGATCAGCTCCCCAATGAGTATCTAAAACTTTCAGCAGATGCCATAGCTCTGCCTATCTCCAGTCTGGTAAATAGGTCTATTGCAGAATGATATGTCCCAAAATTATGGAAAATTTCCTATATCACCCCTCTGCATAAAGGAGGAACATCAACAGAATTAAACAATTACAGACCCATGGCCATCCTTTCCCCATGTCAAAATTATAGAAAAATGTATACATGCTCAATTATTACAATACCTGCTATCTCACAACCTTATTTCTCCCTCCCAACACTGTTCCAGACTGAGACACAGCACCACCAAGCACTAATTAATTTCTCTAACACCATCAACCAACTCAGAAATTCAAACTAGCAAGTAGCATCAATCTTCCTAGACATGTCAAAAGCGTTCAACACTGTCACCCATCAGAAACTCCTTAGTACTCTTGCCTCACTAAACCTATCAAAGACTTCCCTCTCCTGGTTCCTAAGCTATCTTTCTGATAGACAACAAGCAGTAAGATGGAAATCTGAACTCTCACTTCTGCCTGCCTCAGTCAGATTCTCCAAGGATCCATACTAGGTCCCCATCGTTTCACCATCTTCTCTAATGATCTAACCTCATCCACAACACATGCTAAAGTAGTTCAGTATGTGGATGATTCAACTTTAATCTGCTTTGCAGATACCTTACCAAACCTCCAAATAGTAGCCCAACAAGCTTTTAATGATATCAAAACATATCTAAGTAAATTACAACTAATCCTCAACCCCAAAAAGACTCAGTTAATGCTATTTACCAGTAGCAAACCATCACCAACAACCCCTCCTTTTACCTTTCTCTCAGCAAACACAGTCACCCAACCAGTTGAGTATACAAAACTCCTCAGCATGACTATGCCCATTTAC
>NC_056744.1:1678156791-1678351727 GCF_019279795.1 Protopterus annectens | reverse complement strand
GAGTCATTACTTACATAGAATGTATGCACTGGCAGCTATATCTGCACAATTAGTAGGAGTATGAATTTTGGTATTGTACTTTTGAGTTCTGTGTGTATCTGTACATAAAACTCTGTTTGTGGGCAGGGTTGTTTAGAAGTTCTTGGTTTCATTTACTGAACTTTTGTTGGGGTTACAGTGTTGCACAGGCACTTTTCACATTTGTTGGCCTGACTTGAGGTACTTGGTTTGGCCCAAGAGCATTACAGAACTGGTTGTAAACGGGTACTTAATGGTTTATTCTTATGTGGTACATTATAATGTGTGTGTGTGTGTGTGTGTGTGTGTGTGTGTGTGTGTGTGTGTGTGTGTGTGTGTGTGTGTGTGTGTGTGTGTGTGTGTGTGTGTGTGTGTGTGTGCGCACGGGCATGCATGCTGTGGTTATTGTGACAGGAAAGTTCTGGTACCACTACTATTTAGCATCTAATTCTCAGAGGTAAAGTCTAATGTCAAGGGGCTTTGTCTGACTAAGTTAGCTGATGACTCCCACATAACACAAATATCATAGAAGAGGGTCTAACACAGACAAATGACTGGTGCCAAACTCATAGATTAAAACTCAATGCGAAGAAATGCATTATTCATCTCCTCAGCATGATACCTGTTAGTGCAGCTTGCCCCTTCCTGTACTGAAAGCTAGAGTCATTGTTATTCTTCAGGCTTTACAAGTTGAGCACTTGTAAATGGTAAGATACCTGAAAGGTGGCTTATCTACATAATTGCTCCATCTTCTAACTGAAGTGAATCTCTTTTTGTCTTTCTCTATTGGCAGTTTTTTTTTTTTGCCATGGACTGTTTGTACATTTGCTGGCTTGCCTATGCTTTGATGTTTTCGCTCAGCTGTTTAAAACCCAAACTTTGACCTTTGCACCGTTTTCTTTTTATGAAGCCATAGCCCATCCCTGTGGTACATATGAGTTGATGTTTGTGTATAATCCTACTAAGTATTGTCATCACATTTGCTTTGTTGATGTTCCTGTGCAAAATGGCCTTTCATGCATGTTCCCTGCTGTAAGAACTAAATTCGTATAGTAATTGGATTGCAACAGTCACAGTTACACAAGTAATGACTGTGGTATAAAACATATCGTTGGAGGTAGTCTGGTTTGCCTAGCTTATTGAGGAAATGTGTGAAATTTTGGATATCGGTTAATAGAAAAGCTTGTTTGCTTGAGAAAGGCACCATCTTTTGGCTTTGCTTTTCTGTCTTGCTTCATAGGAATCCCCAGTAGTGTGCTTGCATTTCCTCAATTTCATCATGTGTCTTGGCCAACCTCCAGTCAACCCAAGGCTGTCTCATTGCCCTGCACTGTGAGACCCTGCAACTGTGGAACACTAAAGTGCTTTCAGCTACACTAGTGTATGTTAGAGTTGTATTTAATCTGTCCTCTAAACTGAAGACTCTTTCCCCTTTCACTGTACATGTGCATACTACTGGTCCCTTCCCCCATTTTCTCTTCCTATTGCACTCCTAGGTCAGGGCGGTCACGGTGGTGCAGTGGTTAGTGTTGCTGCCTCACAGCAAGAGGTTCTCCGGTTCGATTCTCAGCTGGGGTGCCTTCTGTGTGGAGTCTGCATGTCCTCCCTGTGGTCGTGTGGGTTTCCTCCGGGTGCTCCGGTTTCCTGCCACATCCCAAAGACATGCTGTAGGTGGATTTGACACTCTAAATTGGCCCTAGGCGTGAGTGCGTGCGTGTGCCTTCTGTGGAAGGTTGTGCACCGGGCTGGCAAATCGGCACTGTAAAACTCCACTGCCAATCATGAGCGGACAGGTGATCCGCTGTGGCGACCCCTAACTGGGAAAAGCCGAACGAAGAAGAAGATTGTACTCCTAGGTCAGTTACTTAAAACTACTTTCTCTTGTTAAAAGTTTACCTATGTACCCGCAGCCCATACTTAAATTGTTTTTTCCCCTGTAGAAGTGGTGGTCCTTTTCACCACACTGTACTAGATTAGTAGCATAAGATTTGTAGTTACTAGGAAGATACTGCACTACACTGACCTGGAATTGACTTAGTTTGGTTTTCCTGTTATCCTTTTATCAGCTGGCCTAGTCCAGTTTTTCTGACTCACAACCTTGTATTACTTTGTGTCTACCCCCCTTCCCCACCTTGAACCTGCACAACTCCCTCCCACTCCTGCTTAATTACAGAGATATATTCCTTTTACTGTTCTGTCCTGACCAGCTCAATAAATAGGTTCTGCAGTCTCGAGGACTGGTGTAGCCCTGCTCTTTTCACCTCGCCACGCTCGGGACACTCTGTTCCCCTACTTTGCCCCTATTTCACACCCGCCCCCACTACCTCTACATTTATTGTAAACCCAGATCACCTGACCACACCCTCCTCCAATCAAAGACCTCTCATATACACTCCCTATCAAATTTCTACCTTACAAAGGTACATAGTATCTACTTGCCATGCATTCACACTCACACCCATACTTGAACCCCAAAACCACTAAGACCCAATCACTACTCCCTCATAAAATACCATTAATCCTAGGATTTCTCTTCCTAACCCTCACATACCTAACAAATATCACATCGTTATATACAAACACATCACTAGAAAACACATCATTCCACATAACACTTTCTCAGTCAAATATGCACTCACACTTTTCTTTCCTATCTCTTCTACATTATTTAAAGACAGCTTAATCCTACACATTCAAAAGTCTCACGTAACACCATCTTACACTAGAAAAACATCATTTAGATCCAGTATAGACATAGTGCACACAATTAAACACTTACTGTTTATCACAAAAAATCTACTTGTATCTGGAGACATACACCCAAACCCTGGACCACAAAACTCTCTACTCTCTGCTAGGCAAATCTCTGAACTATTGATTCTGAATGTCGACATCAGAAGTATCTCTAACAAACTTTCTGACCTACATGCATTTATAGCTTACTACTCCCCTGACATACTAACCATTACCGAGACGTGAGTAAAACATAGTACCAAAAATGAAGAAATTCTCCCACCAGGATATAATATCCTAAGAATGGACGGAGTGGGCAAAAAGGGAGGTGGCGTTGCTATCCTCTACAAAAATACAATCACCATCATACCTCTACAAACCCCCATACCTAAATTTCAAAATGCTGAAACTTTAGGCTCAACCCTAAGCATAAATGACACACAAACTATAATTCTCTGCTGTTATATTCCCCCAGGTAATACTCTCCCATCATTGAAGAAATGTTATAGTGGGCCACAGATAATCTCACCCAAGAAACCATCTTACTAGGTGACCTGAACACTGATTTGTCAGCCTGTACCTCTAACAACCACACTAACCATATTAATATTTTCAGTTTTACCCAACTTATCCAAGAACCCAGTAGAATTGACAAAACCCCCACAAACAGTCTCTTTTAGATTGGACACTAGTTAACTGCCCCATACAAATCAGACAGGATGCCTTCCTGATGGTCTTATTGACCATCTCTCCACCTTCCTCCTGTGGAAACGTACCAACATAGCCAAACCCATTGTTTTTAGACCAGTCAGAGACGATAGTAAACTAAATATGCAAGAACTAAACAGTATTCTAAAACATAGTAACTGGAAACCACTACAAACCCTAAATCTAGACCAAGCCGTTGACTACAACTATATTCTCACCAATACCCTAGACTCACACCAATTAGGAAAATAAGAGCCAAGTCAAACTATGCACCATGGCTAACTAGGGAAACTAGAGCCCTTCTAAAGTCAAGAGATAAGGCTTGGAGAATTTGGAAAAAATACAATTCTAGCCTAACTAAAGTTACCTACAATTTAAGAAATCAGGCCAAGAAAGAAAATAAACTTGACAGACAAAATTACTTCCTCAATATCCAAAACAAACATTCAAAAAATCCCCAAAAGTTTTGGCATGCCACTAACTCTCTCCTAAAACCAGGCAAACCCCCCACTCCTAACTCCAGGAATGATAACAAGGACATTGTCTCCCATTTCAATCACCACTTCACAGAATCCATCTTAATACTATCCTCCCAACTATCCAAAAACAGCCCTACATTTAACCCAACCAAATGCTTTGACAACATCCCATCCTTTACGCTCTAATCTGTTCCCACCTCAGCAATTAAAAAACACCTCCTAAAAGTGAAACCTACCAGCCAACTTCCTAAAAATAGCTGCTGAATTTTTATCCTACCCTATTTCTATTCTTTATAATCACTCCATACAAGAAGCATATGTCCCACAGCTATGGAAGGTATCATACATTATTTCACTACATAAAGGCGGAAACTCTTATGAATACTCGCGCCATTGCCAGCCTGTCCCCCTTATCTAAAATACTAGAGAAATGTATATATTCTCAAGTGACACAATTCCTAAACTCACACCATCTCCTCTCCCCCACACAGCATGGCTTCCGACAACATCATAGCACAACCACCACTCTGCTCTCTTTCACCAGTCTGATCAACCAACATAGAAATAATAAAAACTTTGTATCTGTAATATTTCTAGACCTCTCTAAAGCATTTGACATGGTTTCACATTCCTTACTACTAGACACCTTGACATCCCTATCCTTTGCCCTTCCGCTATAGCCTGGTTTAAAAGCTATCTGTGAAATAGGCAACAATCTGTCCAGTGGCAAAGTATACTATCCCCCTTACTCCCAACTACCATAGGTGTACCACAAGGCTCCATATTAGGCCCACTTCTTTTCTCCATATTTACCAATAATATCCATCACCACACAGCATGCTTCACTTATAAAATACACTGACTATTCATCTGTTCAGCTCCATCACTTTCCACCCTACAACAACTCGCCCAGGAATCCTTTAGCTCTGTGGCAAGTTTGATCACTCAGATCCAACTTATCCTAAACCCTAATAAAACCAAATTACTACTTTTCACCCCCAACAAAACCATTTCCACCACTCTATCCTTCACTATCTCCTCCAAAAATGGCACTATTATCTCTCCTTCTGACCATACCAAACTCCTAGGCGTTGAAATTGATAAAAATCTACACTTTGATGTCCACATTTCACAACTTATCAAAAAAGTCCATTAAAAAATGGGAACACTATATAGGCACAGGAAATCCCTCTCGAAACAAGCACCGATTACCCTAGCCCAAACTCACCTCTGGTCTACCCTAATGTATGCTGCTCCAATTCTTACCCAGCTTAGAAAACTTGACCTTGCCAGACTCTAATCATGTTCTAATAAAATCGCCAAGTTTACAAACAACTCCAGCTTTAGAACCCACCATTGCCAGGCTCTAAGGGAACTGCAATGGCTGGAACTTCCCCAGCTGCTAACCTATCACCAGTTAGTCATTGCCTATGATGTGGTAACACATCCAGAAAAAAAACCTGCACTAGGCTATCTTCTCACCCACTATAATACAAATCGTACTCTCCAATCTTCCGACAAACCCCTCCTCTGTATCTCTAGGGCTAACAATACTGCAGGAAAAGCACTGTTCTCGCACTCTATAGCTAGAACCTGGAATAATCTCCCTCCAGCTCTGATTTCTGCCCTACCTCTTCTCACTTTAAAAACTCACCTAGAACACACTTAAAGAATAAGTGGCTATGTCCATGCATTACATAAGTCCGCAAATTATTCCACTTATATACCTCCCTTCCTAATATACCTACTGCAATATATATTACAGTCTAGGTCTTCTCCTAATGCTGATTGAATTTGTATACTTATTCTGTTATTAACCATGGTTAACTATTTTCCCTGTATATATAGGTCTTATGTCTTCTGCTGTATACTGTATTTTAACATATTGTTTGAAAATTCTCTGTGTACTGTATTTAGCATATTGTGTAAAATTTTACTTCCTGTGGAGCTTTTCTCCCCGGGCCTTCACTGAAAATGGACCCGTTGTCCAGACGGACCATCCCGGTTAACAAATGTAAAATAAAATAAATAAATAAATTGTTGTGGCAGCCTGCAATGGAAAACAATATTGAGAGTGAGCTAGAACAAGTACGCACACTGGAGTAGTGAGAGTAGGCACTGCATAGCACGAAGGAAATAATTTATTAAGTTGCATCAAAAACAGCATTCAACTAATGAGTATGTGCACAGCAAAGCAGTAGTACCTACAAATATACGGACACATCAGTGGCATGCCTAAGGGATAGCAAGGCAGAAGACTGCAATTCTGTGTAATGCAAATATGAATGTTCTTTATGATTAGAGTATTTGCAGACATAGCTAAATTCGTCAGTGGCTGAGATATATTGTAATCTGTGCATGTTATAGGCATGTTTAGAGGAATATTTGGACACCTTTTGTATTAAGGATTGCTAAAAGCATTTTTGTTATATGATTTACTGTGAAAGTGCTATTCAGATTATAGGAGACAGATGAGGGAACACTTTTTCTGGCACACCAGGCAGACTGCAAGCAAATCTCTTTGATGTATATTGTCATGCAAAGAACCTTGCAGGGTGGGAAAACTGATACTCTTGCTAGCTGAGGGTTGGAATATAGGAGGAGTAACTTGAGAAAGAGCTGAAGCAGATCAAAGGTGAATGTCTAAAAAAAAAGTCTGTTATCTCAGCTGTGAGCTGGTGTTTCTGGAAACTTTCACACAATGTATAAGCAGGAAACACATTTATTTGTAAGAGGCACTGTGTGACAGTAAATGATACTTTTACTGGGGCCACTCAAAATTAGCTGCTGTTCTGCTCTTCCATTCTAATGGAATGAACGGTCATGTAATAGTCCAGCTATGGGCACTGTAATCCCAGAGACAGTGGACTTGCAGTGTATGGGGTAGATATGAAGTTTTTAGAAGAATACAAACTCTCATCAGGATGTCTGCCTCCAGGAGGGCATTCAGGGTAGATTTGTTTTTTTAGAAGAATACAAACTCAGTCAGGATGTCTGCCTCCAAGAGGGCATTCAGGATTACAAACAAAATATAGTTTGAAATGACTACTTCTATCTGGCACATACAGGTTTGCAAAAAGCCTTATTTAAGGAAAAGTTAAATATATCCTTTTTATTTTTTCCAGTAGTTGTCCTTTAAATAGTAGCCCATTGAGGACCAGTCTTCTGTTTTCTTGACAATGCGTTCCTCCCTTTCAGAATTCACATACCTAAATATGCATCCATCTGCAGTGACTCTTATTTGTTTGGGGGGGGGTTATCTTTGTTCCTGATAATTCTCCACTACCTCTCCTCCAGAAAGGAGAACATTTTAGATGGTTGACCCTCATTCTGAGCTTAGCATGCCTGTCAACTCTTCAGAATTTCACAGAAGGTCCAAAATTTATCCTCATATTTTTGGTCTGCTTCCCATCAAATATGCAGTTTTATGACAAATTATTGAGGAGTGAAGTCACTAAATGACAGAGATTTCAAGTTCAGATTTCAAATCCTACAGATAGTGCATGCTAATGGAAATCTTTGTTTTATAAGAACAATATTTAAAATCTGAACCTGATTTTGGGTAATTGTCCTCTCATTTCTGGCTTTGTCCAGACTTCTTCCACGAGAAAGTTGAAAGGTATGAGTATAGTCCATCCCCAGATGACCAGTGTTGCAGATGGATGCCTTTCCCATGTAATGGATGGGCCAGCATTTGTACATTTTATTTATTTAAGGGAAATGCATAAGTGCAGAGCTTTTCGTTTTACTTATTTTACTTTATTCTTATGTTTCCTAGGAAGATGTTTTTAATTTGGAAAAATACATTAAACAACAATTTGCAGAATTGCACCAGTTTCTCCTAGACAAGGAACAACAACTCATCCAGCAGCTGAAGACTGACGAAGCAAATACTCTAAAATGGATGGAAGGAAATCTCAAATGCAAAGAGATTGTTACCTACCTAGTGATGGACTCCAATGGCAACTTGGAGCTCAAGATTAAAGAAGAGGACAGCCTGAAAATAATGGAAGAAAATGTTAAATCTGTTGAAAATGATGCTGTGGCCATTAAGGGCATTAGTCACAGCAACATGGAGATCAGACAACCGGAACCTGTTGGTTTGCTAACAGTAAGCATCCTTTTTATTTCTACTTTCATTTTTTTAGAAATTTGAATAACGTAACATCTGAGATTAAGATGCATTTATTGATTTTTTTTTTATTTATTTCTTGAATTTTTTTGGCCAGTCACTGCCCATTCTCAATGGAGGTTTAAAGAGATCAGCTCCAGTAGATTAGTACAAAAACACACACAAAATAAATCCAAAAATAGATGGAAATCAGTGATGAAGTTCTACACTAAATTGTTTATTCATTCTTTAGTGATGCAGCAGTACACAGCAATTTTCAATCAGTAGTAAATCATCAGTGAGAAAAAAAACAAGTAGTTCTGTTAGGCTTACCGACTGGAGAGATCTTGCTTGGAAAATCGTACGTTTATTGGTATTGACAGTCGTGTTTGGAGGTATGCAGAGACTGTATCAGTACTGATTTGCTATAGTGTAATAGACTGTTCTAAGATGAAATGCACCTACAATGAGGTTAAGTTTACCATGAATAGATAAAGTATGAGCTATATGTGAGTGGGTTACTCTTGGGATGGTGGGGAGCACTTAGTTAAAAAGCCTCAGTGTGGTAAGATGTTTCCTTAAGTTTATAAAGGAACTTATGTTTTTTGTTATGAAGCAGGAGATTGTTCCATGCCTTGAAGTGGTGATAAAATGTGAGTGACCATGGCGGTTCTTACAGTGCTGGGGTGCAGAGAGGTTTCAAGTTCTGAGGAAGGGTGGAGATGGGCATTTGTCAGATTTGTGCAGGCTAAGGGCTGTGTAAAGTTTTTTTTCCCCAAATTTATACTAATTAGTCGCAACATATACCACCACTTATCTCTAGTAAGAGACTGGTTAGATACAAAAGAAGAGCTCCATGGTGAACCCCCTTAAGTTTACCAAGAGGGAGGTGTTTAGGTTAGCAGATTGATGAACAGTAGAATATTCATAGCCGTACTGAGTCTAGATTTTGGTGTTAGGAAGTTTTTGATACAATAAGTGGACAAATTTAGTACTGAATTTGGATATAGCTGTGTTAATATGGTGGACAAATGTGAGCTGAGGTGAAGATGAACCCTTAGCAGTGTGAAGATGGAGACTATTTCTGGTTTGGTATGATTATTATTTTAGTTTGTAGAGCCGTGGCAGTGGGGATTGAGGTTTGGTGGCCAGGATGGAAAAGTTGCTAATCCAGTTTTGAACATAGGTGAATGCATTTTTGTTATTGTAGTGCTACTGAATATAAAAAAGGGATGTTGTCTGCGTATTGCATGCATTTAGCTGAATGACAGAATTAGAGTTGTGACAGATGTAATATGGAGTAGTAGTCAAGGATAGAAACTTTGGGCTTAACAAGTTGTACAGGCCAGAAGAGTGAAGTCTAGGTATGTAATCTGAATGCAGTCAGTGAAGTAACCTTTGTGCCAGCTTATGCTCAGGTGAATGTAGATATAAGGAGGTTATGACTGTACATGTGTTGCACACGTTTGTTAAGTCTGTAATGATGGCACTTGTTAAGCTGTTGTCATTTAAGTTTTACTTTAACTTGATACAATAAGTTGAGGTGCTGTTTTTCATACCATGACCAGGACAAGAGCCGTGCTGACAGTCTGAGAAGTATTGCTATAGTAAGCTGTTTTAGTAATTGATGCTGTGTGCATCTTTTAATAATTTTTGAAACGGTTAATGGACTGCAGTAGGTTGGTATTGATGAAGCTTTGTTGAGAAGCCTTCTTTATGCAGTGTTTTTTTTCCATTAAAATCTTATAATGTACATTTCCAAAGGAAAATGAAAAAAGGGTGTCTAAAACAAGGTGTCTAAAACAAGAAGTGTAACTCAGATATACTTGTATAAAATTAAGGAAAGTAATAAAAGTCCCATTAGCAGTAAATATGGGTACACTGTTGAGTCCATCACTTAAACACGGATAACTCAGGCAATGAATTAACTTTCCAGTTGTCTGGTATGAAACACTTTACCAATAAAGCTAAACAATTTATTTCCATGCAGCCTGAGGGAATATTTCTAATTGTCAAACAATGCACTATGGGTAAAGTTGATACAGTAGGGGTAAATCTGAAATTTCTTTGTACAGTTGTGGTTATCTATTTTATATGTATCCTTACAAAAACAAACAATCTGAGGGCAGGTCTATCAACGTGCATTAAAGCAGCATCATAACTTAAGCATCAAACAAAATATCAGTTGGTAGAGCAATGAATTATGTCTAAAAACTTGTACTGAACTGATGCATTCCTAATAGATTCATGAATATTACAAATGTTATTTAATGTCCCTTCCTCTTGGATTTTAAAACAATCTGTCATTTTATTTTACCAGGCTAAGTAGAATTAAAATGCATCTTGTGAGACAATTTGTATGCCACAGGTGTTTATTTTTAGCTAGAATGTCTTATCATCCATTGGCCTTGTTAGCAGTTGAAAAGACTTCCTGTGTTTTATGAACCAAAGTTAGAATAAGCTCCCCTCTAGGAGTATTACACTCGCAGAGTTCAGCCAAAATTATTTGGGGAAGTTGTGGAATGATGCATCTAAGTGTAGAGAAAAGGTGTTATTGTATGTTTCCATTGAATGTTTACATATATTAATAAAGGTAAAATTGACTTGATGTATGAAAAGTAATATTTAATTAAGGTACATTCTTGAACTTAAGTAGTAACCAGATAATCTGTGTCTGAAAGTAACATTTGTAATAACTTTATAAATTGGTTTAACTAGGTATTGATAGCTCTTTTGTATTTATGAAGGCCAGTTTTGTAGCTTTCAATATCTAGCATGGATAAAACCTCCTTGGGAGAAGGGGGAACTGGACACTGCCCATGGAATCCTTTGGGTAACTGCCTACCTTTAGGAATTTGTTAATAACAAATTTTTTGTTAAATTTCATTTGATTATGCAATATATTGAGGAGGTGTTACATTTTGTAGCCGTAATATGATCAAGGGGAACATTAGATAAACTATATTAACTCTTCCCAAAAAAATGAACACATCTCCTAATTAATATGTTACATTTATTTTCATTTTACCAAGGAATGTATTAAAAGAATATAATAAAATATGATGGTATGCAGAAGAGTATATTAAACATAAAAACTTAAGTATGAAATATTGAAATGGCTTTTCTGTTATTACAGATCACATCTAGATAGGCAAGGCATTGTAGTACTTCTGATTTGTCATAGATAATTATTTTTCCAAGTATGCTAAATGCATTAGCAAAAAACTGATCTTTTTTAATGTCACACTCCTCATAATTACTTTATCATCATTAATACATGCCTCTGATTACCTGTACATATTTCTGTAGAATAAAGAGTTGTTGAAAGTAGGCATACTTAACATCACCTGTCATGATTTTAAGCTTTTCTGAGACAGTGTTCATTTTTTAATATGAGCTTATGTTTCACCATAGAAATGTTGGATTGTAGTAATTAAGGAGTAGGTCAAAGAGTAATACACCAAAAACTTAGCAGAAGAAGCTCCTCTACAATTAACTAGGTTAATAGGAGAAAGCACAGGGAAATGACCTGTAAACATGCCAGGAGGGATGGTCATTATTACCAAGTACTGGAGCTGTTTCCTTATATATTCCTTTTGCAGAAAAAATGTCACTTGAGGTGAGTCTGTACAGAGCATTGCCAAACACTTGAGGGGAAAACTAATACGTAAACCCTGAAAATTTAAGGATGAAGTATTTAGGAAGATATTCTGAAGTTAGAAAGAAATCAAGCAGTACTTACTGAAAAATAAAGAATTAGCTTGTCAAGAATGATGAAAAGAAGGGAGTTACATGAATGATTACTGCCTGGCTACTACTAATGCTGATGTACTTTCGTGTTTTACTGTTGCAGTCATCACATTTGGGTTATCTGCCTGCAGGTAGCCCTCAGCCGTCTGTCGCTTCTTCCATGACGTCAGGTCATCAGGGGTTTAAAACATGCAGCCAATGCTATTACATCAGTCATTCTTGCCGTGCGGTGCCTGAAGCAGAAGCAGTTCACAAGTGCTAGTTGGCCAACTCCTGAAATTTTCATTTTCGAGTTTCAGACCTGAAGTCTTTTCAAAGATAAGTTCCCCATTGGGGATCCTTTTTTCTTGCTCTAACCGATGTCAGAAAAAATTAATAATTGTCTTGCCTGTGGAAAGCAAATACCTCATAACGATTTTCATTCTTACTGCGTCACCTGTCTTGGTCCAGACCACGACATCCCTCGCTGTCAGTTTAGTGCTTTGTTCAACGCCCGAACTATTCATCGGCGGGCAATTTTTGTAGCTAAATTCTTTCGCTCTTTATCTCCGTACTCCGAAATGGCTTCGATAAGCCATCTGACTACTGATCTTCTGAAAAAATGTAAGGATAAAGACAGAGACAGACCGCATAGGTTCAAAACTGCCAACGACACTACCGTTAAGCTAGTCGCCAGTCCACTGGTACTCAGTGAGGCGCTTTCACAGCCCCTGATACCCGTTTCTATAGATTCACAGGCCTCTACCGAGACCCATTCGGAGTCCTGTATGCCGTGAGATGCTTCTTTGTGTGTGGAACCTGCGGATGTCTCTACCTTGGATGGGTCTGGAGCAGCTGTGCAGGCACCGGCGTCTGATGGTGTATTCAGGCATGTTAAACCGACGACTTTGTTTCAAGCCAAAAAATACCTAATTTATCAGGCCTAAAGTGCGCACTACGCCTAGGAAACAACAACCAAAGTGCATTATCAGGCCCACATGCCACAAAAACAAATATACCTAATTACCTTAATTAGGGGAAGCCAGCCTTCCCCCTCAAAGAGACCTAGAACTTATTTTCTTTCTGATTCGTCTGATCAGGAATCTGATATCTCTGTTCCTTCTGACTACCAGGACATTTCCTTATCTACCTGTGAAGGTTCTGAAACAGAGGATTCCATCCCCTCTGCTTCCCCTCCAGAGGATTTTTCTTTTGGTGAAACCCCGCATGCCCTTGGAGAGCATTTCTATTGGGAGAGCCAGGACTACTCTCAGTCCAAAAAGAGACTCGGGGAATTTTTAAACCTACCTCAGCACAGACCTCTAGCTATCCCTCCTGTAATAGAGATTGTAGATGATGTTTTCTTGGAATCCAACCTTACCACGGATACTTTGCCTCCAGCTCCCAAGAAACCTGACGGGTACTATAGAGTACTTAACTCCCATAAATTCCTTTTCAAGAATTCTACCGTGGATCCACAGACCATTTCCCAAGGACCTAAAGGTATTAAGGCTACTACTGCCAAAAATCCTACCTCTTTGGACAGGGATTCTACGGCTTTAGACAGATGGAGTAAGAAGGTTTACACATCTGCTACTCTGGCCATTAGGGCTTTAAATTGCCAGTTTCATATATTAAAGTATCAGCAGCATATCATGGAACTAATTAATCAGAAAATGATGTTGATTCCTGACTGTGCAGAACACAAAGATTTACAAGATTTAATGCATTCTGCTAACCAAGTTGTTAAACATACTTTGCAATGTGGGTTTGATGCCTTAGAAGCATCTTGCAGGGCTGCTGTCACTGGGTCTGTTCTTAGAAGGCATGCTTGGCTTAAAGAACAAAATTTGCCAGATCATATCAAGACAAAATTACTGGATGCACCTTTAAACCAAGAGCGCCTATTTGGCAATAAAGCAGAAGAAGTCCTAAAAAGGATGGAGGAGAAAGCTAAATCTATGCAAATTGTTAAAGATTTCTTACAAGTACAGCCACCTAGATTCAGTAGGCATTGGCCTTCAAAGAACTGGTATTTTCCAGTCCCTTCCAGGCCTTTCGTAGTCCAAACCCAGAGGCAGCAGACCACCAAGACTTCAGTCTCAGGTTATGCACAGATCTAAGCAGTGGAGTGCTCCCACATCCAAAACGGGGAGTAGTAAGCCACCTTCCTATGATAAATTTGCACAATGATTTATCCTCAACTCTTCCAAGCCTTGCCCAAGTACTTGCACCTTTAGGAGGAAAACTTGCCCTGCATGCAAAAAACTGGGAATACAGTACCCAAGACAAATGGGTTTAAAACATTGTTCCCCTAGGATACAGATTCCACTTCCACTCACTCCCAACCCTAAGTGGATGGCCAGACCTCCCCCCAAACCAGTGGGTGGAGGCCCAAAATCAAGTACTTTCTCTCCTCAGCATCAAGGCTATTCAACCTGTCCCAGCAGAACAAAGGGGACAAGCCTTTTATTCCAGACTGTTTCTGGTTCCCAGAAAAGAAAGCTCTTGGTGTCCTATCATGGGTCTGTCTATTCTCAACATCTTTCTGGTGGTTCCAAAATTCAGAATGCTAACTCTCCAACAGCTTCTTCTTATGCTAGCCAAGGATTCCTGGCTTGCAACTCTAGACTTAAAAAGAAGCTTATTTGCATATCCCCATAAGGGAATCTTGCAGGAAATACCTACGCTTCAGAGCAGGCTCTATGCACCATAAGTTCTCTGCACTTCCCTTTGGCTTGTCTACTGCACCCAGGATATTCACAAAATGCCTAGCTACAGCCATTGCATTTTGCAGGCAGAGAAGTATTCAGATTTACCCATACTTGGATGATTGCCTGATTCAGGCAGAAAGTCAGGACTTGCTATTACAGCACCTGGCATTTGTAAAGAGACTTCTAACTTTATTGGGGTACACCATCAACAAAAAGAAATCACAGCTAGTACCCTGCCAACAGATTGTATTCCTGGGAGCAAGCTTGAACACAACTTCCTAGATGGCATTCCTCACTCCAGAGAAACAAGCTTATTTGAGAAACTACTTCAATTTACTGGCCACCAAAACCCAGCTGTCTGTAATCCCTGGGGTTCATGACCTCTTGCATTCTGTTAATTCCATATGCAAGACTGCATATGAGGAAACTTCAGTGGTATCTAAAAAGTCTATGGTGTCAAAATTCTCAGGATCTGGAAACTATGTTTCCCATCATTCCTTGCCTAAGGACAGAGTTCCTTTGGTGGGCAGAGGCCTGCAGCCACAACAAGGGACTCTCTCTCCTGCTGCCCAAACCGTAACAACAGACGCATCAGACTATTTATGGGGTGCTCACATGGCAGGGCAGTGCATTCAGGGCAAATGGAACCCAAAGCAGATGCATCTACATATCGATCAAAAAGAAATGTTAGCTGTACAGAATGCTCTCACAGCCTTCAAAGGCCTTATTCTTCCAGGACAACTATTGGTAAAGACAGACAACACCACAGTTATGTGGTACATAAACAAGCAGGCTGAACCCATTCCTACCCACTCTGCAGACTAGCCATGGCTCTGTGGAACACAGCCTTGAGCAACCAAGTGCACCTACAAGCTCAATTCCTGCCAGGCAAACCAAATTCACTGGCAGACGACTTAAGCAGAAATCTCATGGACCCACACGAGTGAAACTGGAACCCAAAATATTCAAGCTTTTGTTGAGGAACAGGTGGGGGACACCAGAGGTGGACCTGTTTGCTTCCCCTCAGAACTATCAATTGAACAAATACTGCACCAGAACTCCCCACAGCCAAGCTTGGAAAGTGGATGCCCTGTCCTTTACCTGGGAAAGCCTCTCAGTCTATGCCTTCCCCCTCTGCCTGTCTTCTCGAAGTTTCTACTAAAGATCAAACAGGACAAGCCAAGGAAAATCCTGATTGCACCAGACTGGCCACGCCACCACTGGTACCCTCTTTGCACAGTCTGACAGTGATTCAACCATGGCACCTGCCTCAGACACCCTCTCTGCTGTCCCAGCAGGCAGGCCAGATTCTGCGCCCTCAGCTACAGACTCTGAACCTTGCAGCCTGGCTAATCCCTTGAACTCTTCACCAGCAACCCTCAGTAAGCAGGTGCTGGATGTCATTCCTGAGGTAAGGAGGCCAAGTACTAGAAAATCCTATTCAGAAAAGTGGAAAAGATACTGTTCCTGGAGCCAGTCTCAGGGGATGGACACAGCTGTAAAAAAATGTAAAATACTGACACGGCTTACTGTCAAAGTACACCCAAATGTATTGGTACAAACGTTTAAAGCGCTTTTTGTTTGCCCAACCGGCAAACTTCATCAGAAACAAGTTGTAACATTCAAAACCACATTTTATACTGCCAGGTGGTTCTGGATAACAAATTAAGATACATTGTTGAATTGGTCTTAACTTCTTAAAGAGACCACGCTGTTATGTGGCAAATACTCGTGCAAAAATGTCACATACAGTTGAACAATATCAAAATTTGCACTCCAATGTATTCTATAAATATCAATACTTTATACTAAAACTACTCAACATATAAAATAAATACTAATCATATACAAAAAACTATTTAAAACCAGCTAACAATTACCATAAATCTCATGTTAAAAGTACAGCTGAAAAAGTTAATGTACTTCATCTCTGTAAACTTTTCAATTTTAAAATACTAGAAATAGAACAGGTTTCATTTAAACCCGGAAAATTGTAGGCATTCAGCCTAACTTGCCAAAATAGTTTATGTTCTTCAAGTTGTAAAGGTGTAGGGCCACCCCTAACATCCTGCATAACATGGTCGATGGCCAAGAGCCTGAATTTATGTTCATTATTCATAGAAGTGTGCTTGGCCAGGGCATTATCAAGTCTGCCCTTATTAATGGCATATTGGTGTTCGTATATTCTTTCACGGAGCCTGTGCTCCGTTTTGCCAATATAAAACGCAGGGCAGAATTGGCACCTGTCCAAGTACACAACAAACCTGGAATTAGAATTGAACTTCGCTTTAAGTTTATACTGTGTACCATTAATAATAAAACTGTTAGTTACATCAATAAACTTACAATAATTACAATTTACGCACTTGTTCATCCCAGAACTACGAGCTTTGATAGAGCATTGTTATTCCAAAAGGGTTTTCAAGTTCTTACCTTTCCTAAAAATTACTCTGGGGGAAATCACCTATTTTATTATAGATGCTTGAGTTGATTTTAAACAATTCCCAGTTTTTCCGAAGTATTTCAATACAAGAATGACTATGTATGGTGTAAGTGGTGATAAAGCTTAATCCAAAATCTTTATTGGACCCACAGTCTTTATTAAGACTGTTATCAGTAGGCTCTATGTTAGTAATATATTACCAGGTTCAGATGTTGAACACTCGTTACCCAAGATTGGTGTATAAAGGTTAAATCTCTTAGTTCTAACTTCGTTGATTAAACTGTCTAAGAGAATTTCAGGATAACCACGTTGGACAAACATGTTTCTCAATAGGTGACAGTCTTCTATAAAATCTTCATCTTGACTGACCATTCGTGAGGCTCTCACTAGTTGGCCTTTAATGACTGATCGTTTTTGGTGCAACGGGTGGCAAATAGAAAAATGCAGGAATGTATTTGAATATGTACTCTTTCTGTGTATCTTTGCCACAAAACGACCTGTGCTATGGTTTTTGGCTAACCAGATATCCAAACACGCTATTGCCTCTGTGTTAGAAGTAAATTGTAGGAATTGTGTTGTCTGATTAAAATATTCCAACACATTCCTGCTAACGACCTCATCACCTTTTAACAAGATGAAAATGTCATCCAGGTAACGTGTGTAATAAACCATGGAGTCACAAAATGTGTTATTCTTAAACACAAATTCTGATTCCCAGTGGGCCATAACCAAGTTTGCTATGCTGGCTCCACAAGGAGTACCCATAGCGACCCCTACTTTTTGTAAATAGAAGTCGTCTTGAAACATAAAAAAGTTGTTAGATAACACCAAATCAGTTAATTCAGTGACCAAAGAAATTTCAGCTACTGGAGCTCTGTTTTTCTTCAACATTAATTCTACCCATTTAATAGCTAAACCATGGGGAATACAGGTGTATAAGTCTCTCACATCTATAGTGAGAAAATTGTACTCTTCATTAAATTGTAAAGTGTTGATTTTCTTCAGAAAGGACCATGAGTCCTTACAAATTTGATCCTCAAACAACAAATGTGATCCTCAAACAACAAGTACTTCTGAAGTACAGCATCTATTACTTTAGCACAAGAATAAGTTGGTGAACCACGACCATCAACTAGTGGTCTCGTAGGTGGATTATCCATATTCTTGTGAATCTTAGGAATACCGAATAGATAGGGATATCTAGGATATGTTGTTGACATGTAATTATAGATGTTCTGTTCTAATCTACCTTCTATATACATGTCTTCAATACAGTTTTTTATCAAACTGTAAGCTTTGTTTACCTCCGAACGTGAGCTCAAAACATAAGCACTACTATTAAATAAAGCCTCCATGTGATCCTGATAGTGTTATCAAACACGACTATACCCCCACCCTTGTCAGGTTTACATAGATGAATGTCTTGTGACCTTGTATATTGCAAATAATCTTGTTCTTCCCTACTTGTGTTGTGGTGAACCTTACGCTTAAAACCATTCTTAGTGGCATGCCTGAAATCTAGTTCGCAAAGTTGTTCAAAGGTTTGTAATGCTGGGTGCAATGGAGGGTTGAATGTGCTAGGTATGTGAAATTTGTCTAAATTGGAAACATTGGTGACATCACCTATCATTAAGTTAAAATTTAGCTTCCTTGTAAAAATTTTAACATCAAGGATGGTTTTAACCAAGTTCAGAAGTTTGGAAGGTACGTAAGTATACCCTTTTGATAAGAAATCAACAATATCCTGACAAACCGCTACAGAGGAAAAAATATAAAGTTTAAAATCCCCTGTCTTGTCCATAACAATAACTGGGCCATCATGACCACAAAAATCAACTGTGGCTAAATGACCACCAATATTTTGTTGAACTTCATCATGTGTAGCCATAGGTGCCCCCAAAACAACAGTTTGTAAACCATGCGATATGACTGGGCAAAGAACATTGGACTGGTGCTGATAATCCAACATAGTTAAGTCTTGTGTTTGTTGGATTTCTGCTTGTTTTTGTTCATTTGAAGGTTTTTCTGCTGTTTGGGCCTGGCCCCCGTATTGTTGCCTTGCCGAAAATTTTGATGCTGCTGAAATTGAACATGATTACTTTGGCCCTGAGGGCCATTTCGTAGTCTCTCACTCCTCCGAACCTCGGTTTGATTAACAAAGTTAGTATTGTCACTGTAGGCACTGTTGTTATTGGTAATATTAAAGGAGTTGTTCAAAGAGTCATCAACACTAAGGTGTGGTGCTGAATTCGACTCATTACCATTACTATTGTAATTGGGAATACTGCGAGTATTCATCTGTATTTCACCATTTATCACAGTACCTTGTTTCCAAACTTGAGCAGAGGAAGGGTCAGGGTAAGCTAAACCGAGATGGTAAGCTGTACAGTCACATTCTTATTTTTTGATTTTGTTAGTCTTGAGTTTCAACATATGCTGGTCAATGCTGGTAAACACACGGCTATACTCGAATTTATATCTGAGAAATTCAAAATCTGATTTGATACTATTGTCTAATTCAGTTATTGTGTTAGACAATTTATCGACCCATATGCCATAGTATTTAACCATCAACTCTAATAATTCAAAACCTTGGCGGTCAAATAAGTTAATTAAGTCTTTATGAAATACTGAGTTAGCTTCCAGTCCAGTAGGGTATGAATAGCGACGTAAGCCTTTCGGCACAACCTTCCGTGAAAGACATTCACGGAAGTACGAAATTTCCAACTGTAACTTTCTCAGTTTAATTAGGTGACTTGTCAAAAAATTTCAATTTAGACACTATATTAGAAATCGAAGACTCATTACCTTGACCCGACACTTGGCATTCATTCCCAGACAGTACGTTTCCAGAAAAAGAAAACCCATTAGCCAGCCAGAAAGACAGTGACGGAAATTCACTGCCGGTATCAACCCTATTCAATATTGCATGGCCTAGGTTTAGGGCTTGTATGTTATTAGCCCTGTTTGCATCTACTAGTGCTGGTTGGACATTAAGTGCCACACTACATGCTACTATATTCGCTGTTGTCCTATTGCCTGATGGTGGCTGGTCTGCACTACTGTGCGGTCGATTCAGTTAGCAGAACCATCTTCAAGCCACCTTGAATGTACTGGAGTGCCCGTTGTCAACTGTATCCACATTAGTAACTGTTGCAACATTCAAACCGCCACTGTTACTAAGAGAACCATGTTGCCGGCTTGATACAAAAGTAGAAGGTAAACAATTATGAATTTCTCATTGGTCCATATCGAGCCGGTCAAGTCTCGTAAAGATAGATTCAATTTTGTTAAATAAAGATTCCAAAGAATTATTAGGTACCAAGCCAAGATTAGGATCGGTACCCACAGTGTTCACATTGACGTTGGGTCTTAAAATTTCTGGTGTTTCACCTGAAGCGAAAAGACTTTGGCTAGTAGCTGAGCCAGATGCCATAACAAACTAGTAAAATGAAAAAGCCAACAAACCAAAAAATTGTAAAATACTGACATGGCTTACTGTCAAATTGCACCCAAATTTATTGGTACAAAAGTTTAAAGCACTTTTCGTTTGCCCAACCAGCAAACTTCATCAGAAACAAGTTGTAACATTCAAAACCACATTTTATACTGCCAGGTGGTTCTGGATAACAAATTAAGATAAATTGTTGCATTGGTCTTAATTTCTTAAAGAGACCACGCTGTTATGTGGCAAATACTCGTGCTAAAATGTGACATACAGTTGAACAATATCAAAATTTGCACTCCAATCTGTTATATAAATATCAATACTTTATACTAAAACTTCTCAACATTCAATAGCTAAATCATGGGGAATACAGGTGTATAAGTCTCTCACATCTATAGTGAGAAAATTGTACTCTTCATTTAAAGTGTTGATTTTCTTCAGAAAGGACCATGAGTCCTTACAAATTTGAAACTCAAACAACAAGTATTTCTGAAGTACAGCATCTATTACTTTAGCACAAGAATAAGTTGGTGAACCACGACCGTCAACTAGTGGTCTCATAGGTGGATTATCCATATCCTTGTGAATCTTAGGAATACCGAATAGATAGGGATATCTAGGATATGTTGTTGACATGTAATTATAGATGTTCTCTTCTAATCTACCTTCTATATACATGTCTTCAGTACAGTTTCTTATCAAATAATGCCCTGGCCAAGCACACTTCTATGAACAATGAACATAAATTCAGGTTCTTGGCCATCGACCATATTATGCAGGACGTTAGGGGTGGCCCTACACCTTTACAACTTGAAGAACTTGAACTATTTTGACAAGTTAGGCTGAATGCCTACAGTTTTCCGGGTTTAAATGAAACCTGTTCTATTTCTAGTATTTTAAAATTGAAAAGTTTACAGAGATGAAGTACATTAACTTTTTCAGCTGTACTTGTAACATAAGATTTATGGTAATTGTTAGCTGGTTTTAAATAGTTTTTTGTATATGATTAGTATTTATTTTATATGTTGAGAAGTTTTAGTATAAAGTATTGATATTTATATAATACATTGGAGTGCAAATTTTGATATTGTTCACCTGTATGTGACATTTTAGCACGAGTATTTGCCACATAACAGCGTGGTCTCTTTAAGAAGTTAAGACCAATGCAACAATGTATCTTAATTGGTTATCCAGAACCACCTGGCAGTATAAAATGTGGTTTTGAATGTTACAACTTGTTTCTGATGAAGTTTGCCGGAAGTTCAAATGAAAAGCACTTTAAACTTTTGTACCAATAAATTTGGGTGTACTTTTATAGTAATCTGTGTCAGTATTTTACAATTGTTTGGTTTGATGGACACAACTGTGCCCAGCTTACCTCATATACTAGATTACTTAACAGAAATGCTCCACAAGGGCCTATCCTTCTCTTCAATTAAGATTCATGCCTCTGCCATCTCATCTCATTATAATACTGAGCCACCCCTCTTCTCTCATCCTCTAGTAAAACAGTTCCTTAGAGGAGCCAAATTTTTAAGATCCCCAGGAGAGCTCATACTCCAGCCTGGGACCTTAACTTTGTATTGGAAAAACTCACACTGCCACATTTGAACCGGCTGCCACAGCAGAGTTAAAATTCCTCTCATGGAAAACAACTTTTACTTCTAGCCATCACTTCAGCAAGAAGAGTGCCTGAACTGCAGGCCCTTATGGCAGTGGAACCCTTCATTATCTTCCATGAGGACAAGGTTTCCCTCAGGACTAACCCATCTTTTATGCCCAAGGTGGTGTCTAGTGTGGCTTTAAACCAGTCCATTCATTTGCCAACTTTTTTCCCTAATCCTCAGAATAAAGGGGAAAGGATACTGCATTCCCTGGATGTACACAGGCAAAGTAGATTCAATCTGGACAGGACTAAGCCTGTCAGAAATTCTGACCAGCTGCTAGGGCAGAGGGCAAGGCCATTTCAAAACAAACCATTTCTAAATGGATAGCACACTGCATCCATTTCTGCTACAAACACCATGGAAAACCTACCCCACAGGGGATAAGAACACATTCCACTAGGGCCACCTCTACCTCTACTGCATTTCTCAGGGGAGTCCCTACCAGGGACATCCTGAAAGCTGCAACCTGGAGCTCTGTACACACTTTCACCAAGCATTACCACTTGCCTATCTTTTCTAAATTCAGAGCTGGATTTGCCACAGCAGTCTTAAAGGGCCTGATTGCCATAATGTTTCTTAACTACGTCCACCCTTCCTTAGCTTTGGGAATCAACCCAAATGTGATGACTGCAACAGTGAAACATGAAGAATATAGTACAGTTGTGTACACTTACCATAAATGTAGATGTTCGAGTGTATTCACTGTTGCAGTCCTGGTTACCCTCCCTCTAGCCCCCTGACCTGTCTTTGCCTGACATCTGAGGCAAGAAAAACTGATGTATTGGCAGTGGCTGATGTTCGAGTGTATTCACTGTTGCAGTCCTGGTTACCCTCCCTCTAGCCCCCTGACCTGTCTTTGCTTTTACCTGTCCTTTTTGGTTTGCATATCTTATACCATGTGTATTTGCTTTTTGCTGGGGGTGTTCCACACCATATAATTGCTTCCTATTTTGGGGGCACCTGACATCTGAGGCAAGAAAAACTGATGTATTGGCAGTGGCTGCATGTTTTATACCCCTGACGACCTGACGTCATGGAAGAAGCGACAGCATCTGACGCAGAAATCCCAAGACTCTGGTATTCAAGCCTGCTGAGGGCTACCTACAGGCGGATAACCCAAATGTGATGACTACAACAGTGAATACACTCAAACATCTACATTTATGCTAAGTGTACACAACTGTACTGTCTCAGCACTGCTTCTCTCTGTTGGGATACAATACTCCTTTGCTTCTTCTCTCACAAGAAGCAAAATGTTAGCACCAGTCCCAAGAAGAGACGCAGGCTACAGCCTGTTTGGTGATCCACAATGTCCCAGATGATACCAGGGTCTACAGGCTTGTAGCCTTTTTCTGGTAGATGCCCCGAATAGCAACCAGACCAGTCAGGTACGTTAAGCACAGACACTCACTCTCCAACCAGAAAGAGTCAGTAATCAGTACACTCTGCTCCTACTCTCACCAGGATCAGAGTATAAGCACAGATTCCAAGCTGTCACCTATAAAAAAGTTACAGTATTAAACTTTCTGGTGATCAGCAGTCTCCATAAAATAATGTAACTGCACTCCTTCTCTCACCAGGAGAAAACAGAAGCACAAATCACAAGATGACTACTTGTTGACCAACTTCATCTGAGTTTAAACCAATTTTGGATATTTTTTTTCATTTTTGTCTTGCTTCCAACTGAAATAACTGTCAAATGATTACACAGAAGAAATTGTACTTAAATTTGCATTAATTAAATAAATTGTCATAAAAATAATTTTGGGAATGTAATGTAACTTTGTGATTTGTTTGCATATTTCTTTAAGGAAATAACACTTGATATCCTGTTCGATTCACGGCTGGAGTGCCTTGTGTGTGGAGTCTGCATGTCCTCCCCGCAGTCGAGTGGCCTCCAAAAAACATGTGTGAAAGGGCGTGCCTTCGCTAAAGGTTGGGCGTCGGGCTGGCAACTCTGCACCATAAAAAATCTACTGACAATCATTAGCGGACTGGAGTTCCGCTGTGGCGACCCCTAACCGGGAAAAGCCAAAAAGACAAACAACATCCATCTGTTCAATTGTCTTGTATTTAAAAAAAAATTGCAGCAACCTGACATGTTTTTCATGATAGGCACATCTACTAGGTTTAGATAGCCTTTCAGAATTCACATCTAACCTAGCTTTCCAGTCACTACCCAGTAAGACTCTAAACCTTCATCAATACTGTCTAAAAATTTTGTTCTTCTTGATACAGGTCAATTGTAATATTAAAGTCATCATTGTGGGTTGGTAATATTAATACTCTTCGTTTTAAAGGAAAACTCCACCCTAAGAAAAAAAAACATTCACTCTCTCTGTTTCCTGACCTATTTTAACATATCAAAGTCACTCTAAGTGCTTTATTTGTAATTTAGGCTGTTTTCCACAACATGGCTACCAATGGGGCTTGATGTATCAATGTGATCTTGTTCTCCCTCAACCCTTTCGCTTTCTCATAATGCTTTGTTTGTATGACTCAGAAAAGCCTGCATTTGCACTTGTTTCTTGCCTTTCCTGTAACTAGTCTAGTCCAGATACAGATTTGTTGTATCCAGGACTGTTGGTAAGCTTCCGAGCCTTCCCAAGCCTTTCTGTGTTGGAGGGAAGCCTTCTAGCTTATCAGTGGGAGTGTTGAGCACTAGGTAGCCTATCCACCACAAGAGGAGTGGCTTTTGGCCCATAAATTGTAGTTTATTGGCCGTTTGGGCAGTTTTTCCATCTCTTTCAACTTTCTGGTTTAAAAGCCCACATTTGCGCTTGTTTTCCCGCCTTTCCTGTAACTAGTCTAGTCTGGATACAGATTTGCTGTATCCAGGACTGTTGGTAAGCTTCTGAGCCCTCCAAGCCCTTCTGTGTTGGAGGGAAGCTTTCTAGCTTGTCAGTGGGAGTGGTAAGCACTAGGTAACCTAGCTAGCACAAGAGGAGTGCTTTCTGGTCCAGAAATTGTAGTTATTGACTATTTGGGCAGTTTTTCCATCTCTTTCAACTTTCTGCTTTAAAAGGCCATGTTTGCACTTGTTCCCCACCTTTCCTGTAAACTATCCAGGTACAGATCTGCTGTATCCAGGTCTGTTTGTAAGCTTCTGAGCGATGTCAATGTCTGCTCTTCAATGTTTCCCTTAGATCTGCTAGTTCTCTCCTCTCCTGCACTTTTATTAGCTTATTAGTTGAGCACTTTACCAGACTTCTTATAGCAATTATTGTAGCACACAAAAGTGCTACAAGCACTAAATGTTCTACAAGGAAACAGCTCCAGTATTTATTAATGCCCACCCCTTCAGGCATGTCTAAAGGTCAGTTCCCTGTACTTTCTCCTATTAACCTGGTGAACTTGGGCATCCTGAGGCAATGTAGCAACTGCCTCATGTACACTGACAACCCTCTCCTCTTACCTCCCAACACTTAGACTTGTGAGAGATGCACTTATATATCCAAATTGGAAGGCACGCACTCTCCAGCCAAGACTGGAATAGCTGGTCAAGAGGAGAAGGTTAACACTTGCATCCCACCACATGCAACACATAGCCAACCAGAACACACACCAGCACTGTCTTCACATAAAACACAAACCATACACACACCTTCATGGAGGCTCTCGATAAAAATCTACCCAAACAGCAGAGGCCTCCATGGCAGAGACGCACCCAACCACCACAACACAACACTAATCACGAGATACATAGCACTCCTAAACAGTGTGCCACTCAGCGAAAGCACCTAAGGCAAAACAGCATGCCCAACACTCTAGTCATAGGTGACTTGATAGTGAGGCACACTGATGTCCCACTCACTAGGTTGAATAAGGAGAAACGAAAAAATGAACTGCAGACCTGCTGGCAAAAAAAATAAGTAAACCAGGTCAGGTCTGCAGTTCATTTTTTCGTTTTGTTTGAATAAGGAGAAAGTAACAGTCAGCTGCCTGTCAGGTGCCAGGATCTGCCACATAACACATGCACTCAGGTCCCTCAACATTGGGTACAAATATGTCTGTCATTGTACATGTGGATGTGAATGACCTGGGACTTGCCTTCCTGGTCTACATGAAAAGAGACATGGAGAAGCTCTTGGATTATGTAGCCCAGGCAGGTATGACCCTAGCCCTGAGCAACATCCTACCATCACCCAGAACGATACCACAGTACAAGCAGAATTTCAACAGTTGGCTACATTTCTGGTGTCATTCTAAGAGGATCCAGTATCTGCCTGCCTGGGATAACATGATTGACGGACCTTGATGCTTTGCCAGAGATGGCCTGCATGTCACCGCTGGGCTTCCGGATTCTTGCCAAGGCTCTTGCCACCCCTATAGTACCTTTTTAGGCGGTGTTTCAAAGACCAAATTACCACCGTAACAGCTACAAACAAATGCAATCTGAGGGTCATGCTGCTCAACGCTAGAAGTCTAAATCTCAAAATGCACTCACTCGAAGCACTCGTTAAAATGGAGAACATCGACATTTGTGCTGTAACTGAGACCTGGTTCAAGGCAGCAGAAATCACCCCTGCACTACCAGGCTATAACTCATTCCACAACTTTCAGCTCCAGAACTTGGACTAAAGCTCCAAAGGCAGTGTTTTTTCCATATTCATAAAGTATGCGCACACCTCTAGACTGGTAGCCCAACATAATGCATCTGAGATACTTCAAGTGCAGCTAACATTGGGTAAGACAGTGATTCAGGTTGTAACCTGCTATAGGTCTCCAACCATGTCCCAAGACTCACACTACACATTCCTAAGCACCCAGGAGTATCTTAGGGTCCAAACTAACACTCTCATACTGACCAACTTCAACTACCTCTCCATTAACTGGGAAAACTACTCTTGTACCAATACACTTGCCCAATGCTTTCTGGAATTCATTAATTCCAATGCTCTGGACCACCCCTCTAGAGGTAGCAACATCCTTGACCTGGTCATTACTAACATGGACGGCTGTTGGTCTACACCAGTAGTCAACTCTTCCCTGGTTAGATCCGACCACAAACTAACCACCTTGGAAATCCACATCCCTCCACCCCCCCCCCACAACACAAAGGTAACTACCATGAAAAACTTCTCCAAAGCTAACTTTGGGCTCCTAAAAACGGAAGTGGCTAACTTCACAGCACCCATGCAAATGGCGAATAGTTTCCTGACCGCCGAATCATACACTAACACGTACACAGATGCATAAATCTCGCCATACCCAATAAAACCAAGACGCTTTCCTGAAAAACAGCTTTCCTGAAAAACAAAAGGAAGCCAATCTAGTGGTCCCCTGCCATAAACAAACTCTACAACAGAAGCAGGAAACTGATCTGGAATAAGGCGAAGTCCCAAGACTGGAAAAACTTCCCTATCAGCCTCAACAAAAAGTTGAGATCCCTCATCAAATCCTCTAAACCTATCTATGAAAACAGAATTGCAGCAGATAGTAAAGACAACCACAAGGCCTTCTATAATTAAGGTAAAAATCTCCACAGCAATACCCAGATTTGCTCTGAGCTACTGCACAATGGTACCTCCTATAGCGAACAAACAGATATTGCCAATATACTGGCTGACAGAGTCAGTGCTAACCTTACCCCTCTCTCCCCCACAAGGGACCAGTCACAATGCCAGTAGATTGCCAGGCACCCAGTATTACTGCTGCACAGGTTAAAACACCACTGTCCAAGGCCAAGAATACAGCTTCTACGGGACCTGACAAAATCCCTGGCTGTGTTCTATATGGGCTACAGAGTGAACTGGCACCTCACCTGTGTGCCCTGTTCAATCACAGCCTCACCTCAGGCTTGGTATACTGCTACCGTCATCTCTCTCCACAAAGGAGGAGTGACTACAGACCCCGGGAATTATTGCCCAATTAGCCTGATGAGTCTGATATGCAAAGTTATGGAATGCATCATCATGGACCCAATAAACAAGGATATAGGGAATCTCCAACCTCTGGATCCTACACAGTTTGGTTTTGTGAAGGGTAGATCATGCCTGCTCAACTTGGTCAACTTATTTGAGTCCGTCACCAGAGCTGTGGATGAAGGCAAGGTGGTTCATACAGCCTACCTTGATCTAGCCAAGGCCTTTGATACCATTCCCCACTCCAGAATCATAGAAAAACTCGCTAAGCTAGGCATCAACCCCTATATCACTAGGTGGGTTGCAAACTGGCTCACAGATAGAACCCACGATATGAAAGTAGCTGACTCCAAGTCGGACTGCCAACCAGTCACAAGTGGAATCCCACAGGGTTCGGTCCTGTGTCCTCTCCTGTTTGGTATCTACTTCTCTGAAGTCCAAGCCAACACGAAGGGACTCTGAAAATTCGCAGGCGATTGCAATTTGGGAGCAATTATTAACTCACAATGTGATGTTGACATCCTACAGGAGGGCCTCAATGACACCAGTGACTGGTGTCAGAACCATGACCTTAATCTCAATGCCAAAAAATGTAGTCATCCCCCTTGCGAAAAACCCAGTTCCCTTGAATTACCACATTGATGGTAGTCCACTGAACACAGGAGTTATAAGAGATCTGGGAACACAGGTTGACAGCAACTTCTGTTTTGACCACCACATTGCCACTTTGGTCAGAAAATCCTTCTATGTGACACATCTCATTACTAAGGGTTTTGCATCCAGGAAGAAAGAGGTCATTGTCTCCCTCTACTCTTCCCTCATTTGGCCAGTCATCGAGTACAATGCCCCATTTGGCATGTACCTCACTATACACCTGCAACAACTGGAGAGGCCACAAAAGTACCTCACAAAGAGGATCCTTGGCCTTAAACACTTGTCCTATGTGGACAGATGCAAACAACTATTCTCTGTCTCATATCACCTACTTAGAGGCTATCTCTGCTTGACTTACAAAGCCATGTCTGACCCAGCTCTGTTAGAAATGCTATATCAAAAGAAATTCCAATCCCACTGCACCACATGCTCCAGAGACCTCAACCTCATTACCACAATCAACAGAACATGCTGGAGGGACAAGTTCATAACCCAGAAACTGCCCATGCTGTGGAATAGACTTCCCATACATGTCAAGCAGAGCACCTCACTGGCCCTCTTCAAGAGAAATCTTGATGAGTGGATGGGAACTAGAAAATACACCCCAGGGATCACTCCAGTGGGTCTACTCGACAGATGCACTAGGAACTAAGGTTGGGTAGCACAATGCCAGGTTAATCCTATGGACTAGGCTTGTAAAGGCTCCAGGGCCATTAGCCTAGTATACATCTATGAACCTATAAGGAAGTAACTGAATTCCCATGCCATTGACATATAATCAGATTTGTTTGTCACTGTTATCTTCTTTACTTTCTGTAAAAGGACGGTTTCTTTTCGGTCTCTAATCACCCTCATTTATGTTTGGCTCGGAGCTTGTTTTACACTATATTTAGACGTTATCCAGCTACAGCCAGAAAAGTAACTAAATTGCAGGCCTTTGCTCAGGGTTTTCTTTTGTAGTTCAAGAGGAATCGATTCTGCAAGGGTCTCTTAGTGCAGTGACAGTTTTAACACCTCTGCAGTAGTGTGGGGGGAGGGACTGTCAACTTTTCTTGAACTACAAAAGAAACCCCTGAACAAAGGCCTGCAATTTAGTTACTAATGTTAAGATTAATGTATTCTGCATAGTTTGCTTTTTTTCAGTTTTCTAGTTACACTTACATTTCAAGCAAATATTCATATCTCTGGAACTTTAAGTTGGTAATGGCTCAAGTCACACTCACAGGAGTTAACAGTATACACACAAAAGAGCTGTACTGGAGGGAATGAGTTAAGTCACCCAGCGGCTTTCTAGGAAGGTAATTGAAGTAAGAGCTGTGGAAGGTAAAAAAGGGAAGTGAAAGGTCAGTAAATTCTTTGCCAGTGTATGAATAAAATGGATACAGAGAAGTGTAAGTGATGTAAGTTCGTGTGGTGTATTAGTAATAATTTTAGGGGTTTCTGCACTTCAAGTTTCTTACTGGTGGTTCAGTAGAATGACTTCTGCTTTTAAGTAAGGCATCATTTACAAATACTATTTACAGATGATACATGGTTATGTAATCCTGGGTTAAATTGTAGCATAGTATCAGAAAATTGCTCTTACTTCCAAAGAAAGGAGACCTAATAAAAACAGATGCTCAAATCTGATACATGCAGAGAAACCCCGAGAGAAAGATGAGTTGTGAGAAAAAGAAGATACGACAAGAAAGACCACCAAGGAAGCAAAATTTATTTCTGACTGTTCATTGCTGGTTTTCTTTCTTTTTTTTTTCTTTAATACTCTATGGACTTTTATGACTTTCTAGGAAAATGTGTTTCTTTTGCATTCTGTGTGGCTGAAATTGACTATATTCTTGTTTGTTTTTAGTGGTTCTTTTGGTCTGAAAACTAATATTTTATGAATTTTAGGATCTATGGAAATTTTAGTTTGATATATTGTATTTTTGTGGGTGAATTAGGAGGAAGCAGGCCTGGAAACATATGCTCTTTCATTCCCATGGTTGGGGTTGTTCCTTTATGCATTTCCCCTTCACAATGATCTCCAGGTTAATTCTGGTGATTGAGGAAGACTTTCCAAGAATTAGTGTAGTGGCTCCTTTTCAACCTAGGCAAAATTATTTCTCCCTTATGGAATTGGCCAGGGTCAGTTACCAGAAGCTTCCTCACAGACTGGATATATTCACACAGGACAGGTGGAGTACGATACACCCCAAGATCAAATAACTGCAACTGACTACCTGGGTGATTCAGTTTTGATGCCTTCCACTTTCAAGAAGATGTGCAACAGGTACTGAAGGAGGCTAAAAATCCTGTCTCCCTATTGAAATGTTGGCACTTGAAATGCCGAGTGAGAACAAGCCGGAAAAAAAAGGACAGAGAACACAGGAGAAGAGAGAATCTCAAAACTTGCTCTTCTCCTTAAAACTTCTTTTTGCTCCCTCCCACGTGAGGCAGCCCTCAATATCCCCCAGACATGTGTACCAACTCGGAGGTCATCATACCTATGGGAAAAAGGAATATTCCAAGAAACGGTATCACAGACATAGTGTGAATCCGTCTTTACTCTTGGTGACTGTCCCTCACTAGAGTTAGGTGGTGATGATTGAGTTTCCTTGATTGCTGGCCCGGAGTAGGAATACATCACAACGACCAAGGTAGTTGGAGTTCACATCGAATCAAAGCATCAGTCTCCCTGTTTTCTATCTAGAACCAAAAAAACAAGGGAGAAAACATTCTATAAACTCTGGATGTGCATAGCCAACTTGAGTACGAAAGCTACCCAACTATCCTTCCTGTTCTGGAAAAAAAAAAAAGGTCAGTCCATGTTTAAACAGACTGTTTATAGATGGTTGTCCTCTATATTTTTTTATTCCCACTATCTATTCCAGGCAGTATTAAGATACATTTTAGTAGAGCCTTAGCTTCCACAATGGCATACTGGAATGGGGTGGACTCTAGAAGTATTCTAGAGGCAGCAACTTGGTCCTTCATCCATATGTTTACAAACTAGATTCTTTTTTCAGGTCCACAGCTGGATTTGCTAGGACCATTTTCCAGGGAACCCTTTACCTTTATCATTTTCTCCTCCTGGTTGTATAAGCTATCTAGACTACCTGTAGGTTACTGCAGCAGTCTGAATAATGGACATAGTACACTTGTGTAAGTTGCTCTTATCAGTAACATAGACACTCAAATTTTCCACTGCTGCAGTAGCTGCACCCACACACCAAACCCTTCTTGTACATTTTTGTTGTGGGGTGTGTGTATGTATTTGCTTGTTTGAGCACGCATGTGTGCATGTGTTTGTGTGTGTTTTAATATTTATTTTATGTAACTATAAAAAACACACACACATATATATATATATATATATATATATATATATATATATATATATATATATATATATTTATACGCGTGTGTGTGTGTGTGTGTGTATATATATATATATATATATATATATATATATATATATATATATGTATAATATGTATGTATAGACATACAGATATATCTGTGTGTCTATATATAATATGGGATCCGTACAGATCGCCGAAGAGAAAATCACCGAAACTAATTTTGGTTTGGCATACTTGCGCGAAAGTGCTTTTCACCGAAGAAGCACTTTTGCGTAAGTATGCCTGTTTGCGAGACCGCACTACGGTGTGGATAAGGGAAAATTCCCTTTTCCTCACTGTAGTGCAGTCTTGGAGTGAGAATTTTAAAGTGGGGGGATGTGGGGGGCACAGGGGGGCAAAGCCCCCCTGCATAAACGTAGATTTCTTTCTTTTTTTTTTTAACATATATTAATGAAAGCGCTTTTTCGGTGAAAGCGCTTTTGTTAATATATGTTCAGTGATTATGGATTCGGGACTTTGCACATTTATGCACAAGTCCTAGATCCATACATATGTGTGTGTGTATGTATATGTATATATTTGTTTTATATTATATATTTTTTAATGGTTGCTCAGGAGGACTTCCCCATTTTTCTTTAGGAGGTCAAGAAAGTCCTGAAGATTTTTACTTACTCTGGCTGTTTATAGGCTAAGCCCTTTTTGGAGAGCTATATAATCAGCCAAAGTGACAGTATAGAAGGTGGGGGTTGAAAGCTTTTGGAAGCCTTCCAGTTGTATCCTTGGCAGGATACATCCCATAGGCGACTGCTGCAATGAAGATTTTGAATGTCTGCAGTTGTAGGTTAGTGCAAATTACAATTACACAACTATACTTCCACCATCTCCAATATTTACACACACACACACACACACACACACACACACACACACACACACACACACACACACACACACACACACACCCCATACAACAACAGAAGAAGTTCTGTACCATCCGTTTGCTCCTCAGCCTTACACACCCAAGAAGCATTTTGTATTGACTCTTTTTTTCAATCCAGATGGCCGTTGTATTGTCCCAGATCTGTTGCACAGTATCTCATATTTGTATGAAACGGTAGCCCATTAAGCACCTGTCTTCTCTTTTCTTCAGGATATGTTCTTTCCTTTCAGACTTCACATACCTAACTATGCAGCCATCCATCTGCAGTGACTCTTGTTATATGTTTGTGAGGGTTATCTTTGTACCTGATATGTACCCCATTACCTCTCCTCCAGAAAGGAGAACATTTTAGATGGTTGCCCCTCATTCTGAGCTTAGCATACCTCTCAACTGGTAAGAATTTCAAAGTAGATCCAAATTTTCCTCTTATTTTTTGTCTGTTCCCCATCCAATTTGTAGTTTTCTGACAAATTATTGTGGAATAAAGTCACTAAATGACAGACATTTGAAGTTCAGATTTCAAATAATTTAGAAAGTGCATATTAATGCAAACCTTTGTTTAATAAGAGCAATATTTAAAATCTGACCTTGATTTTGGGTCTTTGTCCCCTCATTATTTCTGGCTTTGTCCAGGCTTCCTGCACTCGAAAGTTGAGACATATGAGTATAGTCCATTCCCAGATCACCAGTGTTGCAAATGGATGCCTTTACCATGTAATGGACGGGCTGCCATTTGTTTATTTTACTTATTTAAAGGAAATACATAAGTACAAGTTAAGCTGCAATGGAGAGCTATTTGTTTTACTTATTTTTCTTTATTCTTATGTTTCCTAGGATGATGTTTTTAATTTGGAGAAATACATTAAACAAGAATTTGCAGAATTGCACCAGTTTCTCCTAGACAAGGAAGAACAACTCATCCAGCAGCTGAAGAATGATGAAGCAAATACTCTAAAATGGATGGAAGGAAATCTCGAGTGCATTAAACAAGAGATCGTTACCTACCTTGTGACAGACTCCGATGGCAACTTGGAGGACAAGATTAAAGAAGAGGACAGCCTGAAAATAATGGAAGAAAATGTTAAATCTGTTGAAGCTGATGCTATGGCCATTAAGGGCATTAGTCACAGCAACATGGAGATCAGACAACCGGAACCTGTTGGCTTGCTAACAGTAAGCATATTTTTTATTTCTGCTTTTATTTTTTATTTATTTTTTTAGAAAGTGTAATAATTTGACAGCTGAGATATAGAAGCATTACTGATTTTTTTTATTTCTTGAGTTTGTTGACCAGTCAGTACCCATTTTCAATGGAGGTTTAAAAAGAGAAGCTCTAGTATATTAGTCAAAAACAGACAAAATTAAGTTAAAAAATAGGTGGAAATCCGTGATGCTGTTATACGCTGTATTTTTTAGTCATTCCTTAGTGATGCAACAATGTATAACACTTTTCAATCAATAGTAAATAATCAGTGAGAAAAAAACAAGTAGTTTTGCTGTTAGGCCGCAGACTGGAGAGGTCTTGCATAAAAAATGGTACATTTCCCAGTACTGACAGAGGTATTTATAGGTATGCACACACTATCAGTACTGATTTGCTGTAGTGTCGCAGACTGTTCTAAGCTGAAATGCACCTAGAATAAGGTTAGGATTACTATGAATAGAGAGAGTATGAGCTACACTTGAGCAGGTTACACTTGGATGGTGGGGAGCAGTTGTAGTTAAAATGCCTCAGTGTGGTAAGATGTTTCCTTAGGAAATATATAAAGGAACTTGTATTTATCTTGTGATGAAGCAGGAGATTGTCCCATGTCTTGAAGTAGTGATGATGAAATGTGAGAGACTTAATAAAAACAGGTGCTCAAATCTGATACATGTAGAGAGCCCAAGAGAAAGATGAGCTGTGAGAAATCTCTCCTGTATAACAAAGAGAAGATAGGACAAGAAAGTCCAAGGGAGGCCGATTTATTACTGACTGTTTACTGCTGGTTTTCTTTCTTTCTTTTCTTCAATACTGTATGGACTTTCATGGCTTTCTAGGAAAATCAGTTTCTTTTGCATTCTATGTGCGGCTGAAATTAACTATTTTCTTTGTTTTTTTTTTTTTTTGGTGGTTTGTGCTTTTTTTTATTTATTTAATAATGCCAAAAGTAATGTGGCATCCATAGACTGACATTTCTTCTTTTTTTTCTTGTTTTATTTTTATTACCCAGTTAGTTCCAGAAATTCATCTCTCTGATCTCCAATATTTATTCTTGCTTTCAGCTAAGACCTTAAACTATAGATTTTCTAATTTGCTTGCTTAACTGATCTATTGGTGTGCAAGTCAATGCTTTCAATTTATTGCTGTTATAATTTTGTCAGTTATTTATCATAGCAGTCTTTATAGAATTGTTTTGCTCTATCCACTGAAGGAATGCCTCTGTGTGTGTTTGTGTGTGTGTACATGTGGAGAGAGAAGTAGGTTGAATTAGCTATAGTAACTACACAAATAGGTATGTGGTACAACAAACATTGCTATATGTGATGTTATTCCCTTGCACTGGCCCAGCAATCAAGGAGCCTAAATCCTCATCACTAACACCAGTGAGGGGCGTCCACATTCTGTAGGATAATAAATACATACACAGTAAAGTAGAATGTCCCTTAAGAGCACCCAAAGATCACAGTCAGTCTGGGGCTGGTTTCTCCCTTTCTCTCCAGATTCCCAATAAGACTCCACACTGACACAGCTATAGGGTCCAGATCTCAGTCTAGTGGTCAAGCTAACCCCCAGCGCCCTCTCTGTCCAACCAGTGCTTCGTGTCCCTGCCCAAGTAGCTGACACATACACACACACTTTCCGGGTTATATACAAACACATAGACACTCCTGGGGAAGGCTGGCACAGGTTTTCCAGCTATGCCCCTTCCAGCCAGGCTATATGGTAGTAATCACCACCACCAACCACTAAATCAGCTACTAATAAGGCCTTTATCAAAGGGTGTTCAATTATTACTGTGCAATATTGTTATCCAAATGGTAAGTGTGATGAACAGCAAGGTTTATTTGAAGTAGCTTGGACAAGATCACTGTATACATGCATTGTACTCTAGAGCCCAAATTATCTCTACATAAAACAGCCACAGTTGAAAGGTTTAAAAATATTTAATAAATAATAACACAAGACAATACTACTTACTACACAGAGCTAGTCAAGAGTTCAAAGATCACTGGAAAATGCGAATGCTTAAAATACTACAGTAGAATAGTTCTGACATCAGTACAGAAAGCAACTAGTCTAATCTTCCGTTTTCCTAGGTATTTCTAAGAGAGACACTAAAGTCTAAGATCCTACTTACATACAGACGCAGGTAGAGTGCTGGTGAGTTGGATGTTCTGAAGACAAATGCCAAATGCTCTGATTCTCTTTGTCCTTAAATTGATGACACATCCTGCTGACTCATTTTAGATTACATCATTCTTAACAATTCTCTGGTTTCCCAGGCTAACAAAAACTCTACATTTACATTCCTTTGATCTTGTACCTGGTCAGGAAACCACAGTAATTAAAGACATTATATATGTAAAATCTAGCATTTAACTCTGGTCTCAAAACAACAGAAAGAATCTGCTGGTTTAGACATCAAGGCTCCAAGTTTGAGATTAAACATTTATACAAGGTTTGACTTATCAGCTTTCTTCCAGAAGAGTGCACTGTTATTACATTTTTGATGTTCAACATTTAACACCATTTTTTTTCCATTTAAGAGAACAAGCCTGTGGCTTATATTAATATTTACAAATGACAGAATTATGATAATTCTATCTGACTAGGCTGGCAGCCTTCACATATCTTCACATGTGATATATTTAGAATAGTAAAATGTTTGATGAGGTTGGAATGTACTTCGTAAATTTGTATGAAAATGACCATAGAAAATTGACTTTCTGATGAGGTTGTTTGAATATGTTATATTGGAATAAGGCAGGAATAAAGAGAAATGTGAAAAACAAAAACTTCAGAGTATATTAAACAGTTTTTAATTCTACATGTTCAAGAAACCTGGATTTTGATATAAATGAGGTTATTAGTGGGTATGAAGTTAAGGCAAAAGAAAACATATGGTAGAATCAAAGGCAGCTTTATGACTTTTGTTAAAAAGCTAAAGGAGTTGAATCAAAACTTATACAGATCAGGTTTTGTATAGTGATAGTGACAGAGTACAAAATGAGGCAGCTTTACTTGGTTAATATAGATCTCCCTTATAAGAAAACTGTACACGATGCTATATGAGAAAAAGAAAGTATTTTAATGTTGTATCTTTCAGCTTTTCCCGGTTAGGGGTCGCCACAGCGGAACTCTAGGTCAGCTAATGATTGGCAGTAGATTTTTACATACCGAGTTGCCAGCCCTGACGCACATCCTTCAACGAAGGTATGCCCATTCACACATGTCTCCACACAGAAGACGCTTCAGCTGAGAATCGAACAGGACAACGTGTTACTGTGAGGCAACAATGCTACCGCAGCACCACCACTGCAGTTAAGTCTTCAAACAGAAATTCAGTATGTGGAAGTGGAAATTGTAATTCAAGACCTGGCAAATGTAGTGTATTTATGGATTATTTAGAAAAGAAAGACATTTGCAAGATATGTTTGCAAATCCAGAAGGAGGAGAAATTATCAAAATTTGCAGGAAGTTTAATTTGCAAATTAATTTTGACAGAGAAATAAAGGAAAATGAAAATACAGATTTACCCTGTTTTATTATAAATGTGTAATAGACTGTATCATAACAGGTTAGATTAGATTACATGTGCAACGTAGAACTGAAAGTGGTTGTTTGCTTATTTATGTGGATACAGATATGGTAAAGTAACAGTTAAAATGAAGAGGAAATTACCAGAAACAGTAGGTAATGATAACAATTGCATTAAAATGGTTTAATTAAAGCATGTAAAGAAAAGAATGTACGGAGTTTAATGAGAAAGTGGATGAAATTTAGAGAGGTTAAAAGTTCTGTATTATTTTAGACAAGTAAAGAAAATATAATGAGGTTAAGAGAAAAAAGTAAGAACATTTGAGTTATTTTCAATGGCTCCAAGGAAAATGGTGCAAAACATAGTGGATGCTAATGTCTGTTGGTTTGAGTGAAAAAAAAAGGTTTGTGAAAAAAAATATGGTGTAACTGAACATTACAAATAAAGGGAAAGAAAAGCGAGGGAAATGTACTTTATATTCCAAACAATGGAAACATAGAACTGTTCAGTACATTCAGTAATAAAGAGTCTGGGGAAAGTACATTAAGGCTGAAAGATAATGAAGTCCAAGAACAGGATCAGATTAATAATGAGTCTTATAAGCAATCAGTAGGAAACTGGGACATTGTGGTACAAGAAAAGTTTGAAACGGATATAAAACTGGGTCTCACTTCATGCAAGTTACGCATAATTGTTCCCAGCCATAAAAAAACAGGGATTAAATCAGATCTGAATAAATACCACTTCATAATATCACTGCACTCTTCAGTTAAAGTTATTGCCACTATTATTATACAAAACCTAAAATACCAACTTACATCTGTTTTCTCAAAAAACAGTAGCTCAATGTTATGCATGAAACCACAGCTTGTTTTTTGGACCTAGAAGCTGCTTTTGATAAAGTAAATAGAAGTGTTTTAATGGAAAAATGAAAAAGAGAGTACAGATACAGAAAACTATCTTTGATAAGACAGTTGTATAAAAGACATACTTCCTGAGTAAGAAACAATAAACAGGACAACTTTCTAAGTGGCTAGAGATGAAAAAGGGCATAAGGTAAGGATATCTACTGGTACCACATAGTTGTATCTTCATGCTGGTTTGGAGTGATATTATAATGAACAGGTAGATATCCTAAAGATTAACGGAAGTACATGCCAAATAATCTGTTATACAGATAACATCGTTACATTAGCCCTTATAGTGACAAAACTAAAAAGTCAACTTGATAGATTGGAGGAAGATCTAAATGTGATTAATTTAACAGTAAATACATAGAAATATTTCTGATTTTTAATAACATGAAATGTCACATTTAGGTGGAAGGATGCGGCTAGAGTTAGGGGTATAGGGAATAATAATTGCTGAAACTGGCAAATGAAATTCACATATTGATTTTCTACAACAGAAAATCAAAAGGTTTATAATTTATATAGCTTTATATAAGAAATTAGGAGGTAACATTATTAAACCAGTAATGTCTACAATAAGAAGTAAACATTTATTGTATAATATCATTTAGATCAGAAGCATGAAGTACAGGGATAAAAGGTAATTTAATTAAAAAAATATATATATTGGTAAATCAGATACCTTTCCATCTTGACACAATCCTTGTCAGAGGCTTGTATCCAAGAGAAATTTGGAAGATGGGTGGAGAAAGAAATTGTAGGATTGACACTTTTGACCAATTTAATAAGGATTATAAAACATCCAGTGCAAGATTTGATGTTATAAACCTTGCAAGAGAATTAAAATGGAAATTTCACTGTGAGTATAATTCAGAAAGTAATAGGTTTGTTGAATATTGGCAAAATGGGGACATCCTTCTGTGATAAAAAAAGAAAATGATATTCAGATAAGTTAGTCTTGTAGTCCATACTTAAAGATAATTATAACAGAATGGAGATAAAATAAAGCACAGTAGATACTCTCTTTAGTTTTGTAAAAAAAGTTAATTTTGAAAAAATACTAAATATTTAAATATAACAGAGAACAGAAACATTTTAAAGATTTATTTAAAATATAAATTTAAGTTATTTAAAAATGATGTTTTACATGAAAAATATAACACAGGAAACTAACTTCAACTTTGCAAATGTAACCTGTTAGTTCATGCACCAAATTTTCTTTCACGCTGCTTATGTGACATGAACAGTAACAAGGAAGAGAGAGCTGTAATGAAAATTCTGTCTGTTTACTTGAAAAAAATTTAGATAGTGAAGTGGAAGATCTGTTTGAAGTTACACAGGTATAAAAATGTCAAGATGATAAAATCCACCAGGTGATAAAAACACAACTCTTTCTATTGCACAGAACTCATTATAGAAATCACAGTAAGTGAATGGTTAAAGAAAGGTGAATTGAAACAAAAGAAGAAAGGCCAGGATACTAAACTACAGACATGCTTGTTAACAAAGTCCATTAAACATGTGGAAGAAACAGACAAATGCAGGTTCTCCTAAAAAAAAAAAAAAAAAAATTAAACTGGAAGTAATTGTATATCTTGTTACTGGGTGGGATTCACTCATGGCAGGGGACCTGCATACTGAAAGGCACAATAATTTAGGAAATTTGTTGCATTAAAGATTGTGCAAACACTACAGTATTGTAGTTGAGATGCACTACAAACACAAACCACAATGCATTGTAGCGCATTATCTTCATATCACATAGGACCACCCATTACCAACGGTTCAAAAAATAGGTGCAAGAAAAACAGATACAGTAGTCCAGGAAAAAAAGACAAAAGTAGCACTGATCATTGAAATTGCTATATGATTACAGTGTCTTGTGTACAGAGAGACAAAGTAATAAAATACCAGAGTTTGCAAGCAGAAAAAAGAGAAATGTGGAAGAAAGTTACACAAACAATTCCAGTAGTAGTAGTAGTCGTAGAAGGAGCAACAGGTCTATTGAAAAAGACTACCAAAGCATGTAACTCTGTAGGAATTAAGGATGGAGTCAGCTCTGGGCACGTTGTCGGTTTTGTGAAAATCACTTTTGGCTACCATCAAAGACAGAAACAATACTATATCATGAACTTTAATTATACCCTGACTTGGGAATGGGGGTTATTCCTGTCATGGTATTAGAAATTTAAAAGACTTGCCCTGGGATTCAATAAACTACGTGTAGGCTTCTCCCAGAGCCTACAAGCCGTTTACATGTTTGCTTGACGGTGTGCTGCAGTGCTCAGTCCATATTAATGAGGTGCTGTGTCCCTAAGCTACAGTTCACTGCTCACTACAGTGTTGCTGGCTGTGAAACCTCATAAGCAAACACAGTTAGCAGTTCCTTGTTAAAGGAGACCATCTGCAGTGTACAGATTTGTCTGGATTGTCGCAATGATCACCAGGGCTTTACGCATAGTGAAACCTTATCAGCGAAGCGGATAGCAATTCCATGTAAGGAAGAGCGGATTTGCATGCAATGCCATGATAATCACCAGGGGTTGTACAAATAGCTGTCATTGTGTTAGTACAACACATCTGCACAGAGGCTAACTTAATGAGAGGAAAAATAATCAGCAGTAGGGACATAAATGGCATTGATGTCACAAAGGAATGTGTTACAATGTAACACAACTTAATGACAGGACAAATAACCAGCTGTAGGGACATATAAGTCATTGATGTCGCATAGAAATGTGTTACAATGTAACACAGCCTCTTAGAGCAACAAATGTGGACAAAAGCTATCCCATACTGTGGAACCGACTACCTATCTATGTCAAACAGAGGTCCTCATTAGCACTCTTCAAGAAAAATCTTGATGATTGGATGGGAAATGGGAAAGTCACCCCGGGGATCACTTCTGTGGCTCTGCTCGACAGGGGCACAGGAAAATAATTTTCTTGGGTGGCGAAAGCCAGGGTACATTTTTTGGCTAGGCTTGTATGGGCCCTAGGGCCGATAGCCTAGTACCTACCTATGAACCTATAATGGGGGATAAAGGCCCAGAAATAGGGACAGATTTTTAATATTGCACGGACAAACTTGGGAAGTTGATAGTTCATGCTAATGTACAACCTATATATTATTTCTGAAGAGCATGAAGTTTGAAACTCAAATGTCCCATCAGTTTTTGACTGCATTCTGCAATGTCATGCCAATGATTTGCCAGGAAAAAATGGTATGAGGAAAAGATCACCCACATGAGACAAAAACTGTGCATTCTGCACAGATCAGGACAGCTGAGAGGTCTGCACTCACATGTATGTAATACTGAGTCACATCAGTGCAGAGATTATCCAAGTGATATGGCAGGAAGCCACATATTTGTTGAGGAAAATATCTGGCCATCATGGGAATATCTAGACAGTTGATGGGTATGAATGTGAAGTATATGGTCCAAACACAATACAGGACAGTGTACCTACAGTGCAGAGTATTGTGATATCCTATTCCTGGCATTCTGTACTGAAGCTGTGTTCATGATCTGTAACAGGACATGGGACTGCCGAGTAAAATTATCACCCAGGGGAAGTGTGTATTTAATAGGGACACACAAATGAATTGTAGGAAAAAACATAAGGAAAGAGTACAGGTGAAACTCCCACATGTACAGCAGAGGAGGGCATGTCATTGGAAGATGGCTGTAGCAGCAACACCAAGCACATATCTGTATGGTATAGTATGGACTGTACAGTGAAAATGTGTTGTCTGCGACTTTCACACAAGGTGACATAAGAATGGGAAGGATGTCTGTGTGATATAAGCATCCTTACATGAATAATGCAGAGGACATCTATCAAGGATCTGGCATACAATTGGGGTAGGGTGTGTATTGTGAAGCTGTGCAACATTATATACCTGAATATGAGTGCACTCAACAGAGATGTTCTTCATGTTTCACTGTTGCAGTCATTACATTTGGGCTAATCTGCTGGCAGGTTGCCCTCAGTCAGCCTGAATAACAAAGTCTTGGGTCCTGCGTCGGTTGCTGTCTCCTCTTCCTTGACGTCAGGTCGTCAGGGGTATAAAACATGCTGCCGATGCCATTTTAATCAGTCTTTCTTGCCGCGTGGTGCCCAAAGCAGAAGCAGTTCGCAAGCCGACTCCTGAAATTTTCATTTTCAAGTTTCAAAACCAAAGTCTTCAAACTAAAGCTATGTACCCCGTTGGGGAAACTTTTTCTTGCTCCTTACTGATGTCAGTAAAAGTTAATAATTGCATTACTTGTAGGAAGCAAACACCTCATAAGGATTTTCATTTGTACTGTATTCCTTGCCTAGGCCCTGATCACAACGTGCCTTGCTGTCAGTTTTGTGCTAAGTATAACCAACGTACTATTAAGCATCAGTATATTTTTGCTTCTAAATATTTTGGTTCAAGATTTAACTACCCTGAAATGTCGTCTGTTAGCAATCCGACTACCGGAGTTCACAAAAAACACAAGGAAAAAGACAGAGACAGGCCGTCGAGGTACTGGAAATAATTGCACATCTTGTTACTGGGAGGGATACACTCATGGCAGAGGACCTGTATATTGAAAGGCACACTAATTTAAGAAAATTGTTGCATTAGGGATTGTGCAAACATTACAGCATTGTAGTTGAGATGCACTGCAAACACAAACTACAATGCATTGTAGAGCATTATCTTCATATCACATGGCACCACCCTTTACCAACAGTTGAAAAAAATAGGTGCAAGAAAAACAGATATAGTAGTCCAGGAAAAAAAGACAAAAGTAGCACTGATCATTGAAATTGCTATATGATTATAGTGTCTTGTGTACAGAGAGACAAAGTAATAAAATACCAGAGTTTGCAAGCAGAAAAAAGAGAAATGTGGAAAAAAGTTATGCAAACAATTCCAGTAGTAGTAGTAGTCATAGTAGGAGCAACAGGTCCATTGAAAAAGACTACCAAAGCATGTAACTCTGTAGGAATTAAGGATGGAGTCAGCTCTGGGCACATTGTCGGTTTTGTGAAAATCACTTTTGGCTACCATCAAAGACAGAAACAATACTATATCATGAACTTTAATTATACCCTGACTTGGGAATGGGGGTTATTCCTGTCATGGTATTAGAAATTTAAAAGACTTGCCCTGGGATTCATTAAACTCTATGTAGGCTTCTCCCAGAGCCTACAAGCAGTTTGCATGTTTGCTTGAAGGTGTGCTGCAGTGCTTGGTGCATATTAATGAGGTGCTGTGTGCCTAAGCTACAGTTCACAGCTCACTACAGTGTTGCTGGCTGTGAAACCTCATAAGCGAACACAGTTAGCAGTTCTTGCAAAGGAGACCATCTACAGTGTGCAGATTTGTGCGGAATGCTGCAATGATCACCAGGGTTTACGCATAGCGAAACCTTGTCAATGAAAGTGGATAGCAATTCAATGCAAGGAAGAGTACCTACAGTGTGCAGATTAGCACACAATGCCATGATAATCACCAGGGGTTTACAGATAGCCGTCATTGTGTTAGTGCAATGCATCTGCACACAGGCCAACTTAATGAGAGGACAAATAACCAGCAGTAGGGACATACATGGCATTGATGTAACACCGGAATGTGTTACAATGTCTCTGGAACAGGCTACCCATCCATGTGAAGCAGAGTTCCTCCCTAACCCAATTCAAGTGCAACTTTTGACAGTTGGATGGGGAACAGGAAATTAATCCCTGGTTTGGCACCTATGTCTCTGATGGACACAGGCAACCTGTAAATGGTTCATCTCCCATGCTCCTCAAGGGTATCCGGACTTGTTAGAGATTTAGAATGCATGGTTAGGCTTAAGGTTCCTTCTGGTCATTAGTCTAGTAAACACCTATGAACCTGTTGTTGTTCCTCACCATCAGACAGTCATGTATATTTCCCAGAAAGAATACCTAGGTATGGCCAATAAGCTGTGTGTCAGTGCACTGTGACAAAGGTGGTACACTTCAAGTTACACATTATTGGAAGATGTGTAGGGGGTACATGAAGGATGCATTGCACTCAGTTATTGGTGTGATGAAGTCTGGGAACCATGGTTATTATGACCTTTGGTGTGCATGTCCTACACATACCCAGTATTTTTGTTACATTCATGAGAGTAGTCAGCAGTGTGACCAAAGGCTTGTGGATATACCACTTACATTCTACCCCAGGACACAGGTCACATACCTATAGGTATGATTACAGAGTCTGATGTCCACATTATACTTTGGTGGTTTGTCTGTTTCCTGATTCAACAAATTCCTCCATGTGTCTTGTAAATGCAGGTGTTATCATGGCAGTGGCAGCAGTCTCTGGTATCTGTTGATATTTTCTGCATTATGCTAATAACACAGTTGGTGCCAATGATTGTCCACAAGCTATAATCCTTTAGGCAGCTGTTTAGACATAGCACGTGTATGTCATCTCTGATATCCATCACTGAACTAATTGGCAGGAAAAGGCCTAGCAGACACCCCTGATGTACCACCTAATCACTGGACCTGAAATATATGTCACATCACACATTTCAACATAGTGAGATGCCACGTATGTCATACACTGGTCGACCCATTAGGTAATATAGATGTTCATGGCTACATATGACAGTGTTGATTGAATACCTCAGTGTAGATTTTTATCAAATGCCTTGACATGTTCAGGTTCCACATGATGATACTGTTGTCATCATGCATGCCTTCTATGACCTCTTTGAGGACATCTATCAGATGTAATGGACTTGATGTAGCCGTAACAACTCACACAGGTCTGTTGCATAGATCTGTAATACTACTATTGTACATGTTGAGGAGGTCCATGATGACATGTTGGTCTACCTCACAGTTGAGGAGAGTCAGGATGCCTCTATACATGTATGCATCAGGTGTTGTCCCCCCAGCTCAGGTGGATGTATGTTGATGTACAACTTGTATGGGAACATACGCAGTGTGCAGGGTGTGTTGAACTGTGTATTTAACTGTATCAGGAAGGTGCATGGGCTGGGTCACACCATAGGTGATCTGTGATGTCACAGCACATTGATTCCATCTGATAGGCCTGGATAAAGGTAAGACAGTACATACTGCCTATTATGATCTGGCCTAGGATTTTGACACAAACTCACACATCTGGTATCATTAAGAAAACCCCCAAGCTGGGGATTAAACTTTATGTCATTTGATGGATAAACAGTTGGCTCACTGAGAGAACACATCATGTGAAAGTTGGTGAATCAACTTGTATCATTAGAGCTGTTACCACTGGCAAACCCCAGGGATCTGTGCTTGGCCCTTCACTGTTTGAATTGTATTTCTTGACAGTTCAGGCTAAAGTATATGCCCTTTGCCTTACCAAGTTTGCAGATTCCTGCATATTGTGTGCAATCATTGAGTCCACCAAAGACGATAACATAGTACAGGAGGAGCTAAAATGCACTACCGAATGGTGACAAAGGCACATGATCTACAAATAAATGCAGAAATGTGTATTTGTAATGTTGTCCATCTGAAAAGTGGAGTTCCATGTTAATCACAACATTGACAGTAGTCCTGCTGAACTTTGACCATCAACTGTCCACACTGCTATTGAAAGCCTATGTTGTGTAGATCCTAAGTCACACCATCCTGTTGATATCTTAGGATTGTATGACAGCACTGTAGTCAAACCTCATTACAGCACTAATAGAGTACAATGCACTTATTTACATGTACCTCACCAAACACATGTAGCAACTGGAGAGACCATAGGGATTATTCAGCAAAATAACACAGGGCTGCACACCATGCCATGGTTTATGTGGATAGATTGAAAACCATGTCACTGTAAACTTTATTGTATAGGCTGAAGTGACTTCTGCCTGATCCTGCCCTGGTGGGAGTACTGCATATCCAAAATGTGATATAGCTGATGTCACCAACAGTGCTTGTTGAGGAGTGTCCCACATGCTGGTGTAAAATGTTCTCTGTAATGTCAAGCAACAGCTCTCTGTCACACACACACACACACACACACACACACACACACACACACACACTTGACTGCAGTGAGGACAGAACCCCTACCTATGTACACAGAGTATAGAGCACAGTAAGTTAAACAAGAGCCATGGCACAAGTCTGTTTTATACAAGAGTGCAGGTGAACTTATTATAGAGGACATCAGCAGGCTATGTGGTTCACAACAGGTTGTGAGGCCTGCATAAGCACATAGCTTCATAGGTTCATATGAGGCTACTAGCCTAATAGCACTAGCCTCTTTAGAAGCCTAGCTGTGTAAAAACACAAGTACAATTATTGAGCACATTTGGATCGTCATTTTTAGCAGAGTGTGTTTGTGAGCAGCACCAACGGGTCCTGTCTGAGGGACATAGCTGCCAGCCCAGAGGTGACTTTACAGTCTCCCAACTAGTAGTCAGGATTGCGCTTGAATAGGATCATTGAGAAGCACTGCTTTACATACAGTGGAAGCATATTAGAGAGGAATGTGAATCGTTGTGGGATATGTCTGTCTCCCCAGCATATTCTGTTTATCTCCAAGGTTAGGTTGAAAACCCTGGAGCAAATTATAGTTGTCCTATTTGAATTGCAGATGTCCATCATTTACAGAAGGCCAGTGTCTGAGACTACTCTGCAGGGTAGACATAGGTCACCTCTTAGCAGCCTGCATGATACTGAGTACAGTGACAAGTATGTCAGTCTTTCCAGGTATGTCATGTTTGGAGGCCTGTGAGTCTCCCAAGCACAACCCTATGTTCTCTCCAAGTGCTGCAGGTATCTGGGGAGGTACAGAGAGATTTGAGCATTGTACTCCATTATTGGTGTAATAAGGGTGGAGTACAGCACAGGTATGACCACCTGGTCTTGGATATGATGCCCATGTGTTTGATTTGCACAGTACAGGTTGTGTGTCACCACTATGAGCACATAGTGATGTAAGTGTAGATTGCTATCAACATCTGTTCCCAAGTCTCTCAACACTGTGTTTCAACTTAGAGAAACATTACGAACTGAGGGCCCTATCTAAGTGTATGTCATATATTTAAAATACATCCATGTGTTGGCACCCCCAAGCACTACAACCCTGGTGTCTCAGTACTTTTTCCACACATACATCAACCAAATTAGAAAATATAATATCAGATGTTGTGTGCTGTGCAATGCACATCAATCTGGTAATTTGCAGAACTACAACTACTGACCCATACGCCTAAAAAGCCTTATCTGCATAGCTATTGCAGGAATCAAAATGGACCTTACCTCTCAACCTTTTAGAGCAAGAAATATGGACAAAGCCATCAGTAATGGATGGACAAAGGCCCAAAAATAGGAATACTTTTTTAAATATTGCTTTTATTAGCATGAATTTTCTGAAGAGTATGAAGTGTGAAACTCAGACGTCTGACATTATTTTCTGGCTTCAACCCTCAATAATTTGTCAATAATTTGCCAGAAAACCACAATTTTATGAGAAACTGACACAAATACAAGGCAAAAATCTGGATATTCTGCAAAAATCTGTACAGTTGAGAGGTATGGACCATACCCACGGGGAGTGAGGTGACCTTCAACACACTTGAACTTACCCATTTTGGATTTGTCAATGGTAGATCTTGCTTACTGACCTTTGTGAACTTCTTGGATACTGACCCCGAACACCTGGATGGCAGACAACAGGACATGCCGCGTATGTTCAGTTATCCAAGGCCTTTGGCAATATCCCCCATTCATGTCTCATAGTGAAAATGTTCCATCTGGGAATTAAGCCATACAGTACTAGCTGGATAGGCAACAAGGGTCTGTGCTGGGCCATCAACTGTATGGAAACTACTTCCCTGAAGTACAGTCTGTGTTAGGTGGCGTGTGGTTTACCACGTTTGCAGATGAATGTTAATTGGACACACTCGTATAGATTTCTCCAACTGTGGTAACACATTACAGAAGGGGCTGACAGAGACAGGTGATTGGTGCCAAACTCAGACTGAACCTTATGGCAAACAGTACCTCATTGTCCCCTTTGACAATTAAGCACACCTGCTAATTATGTAAGTTCAAACACAGTGTTGTGAGATTTGTGAACACATGTTGATAGCAATCTACACTTTCATCACTATGTGTCCATAGTGGTGAGACACACATTATGCATTGTGCATATTATACATGTGGACATCACATCCAAGACCAGGGAGTTCATTTCTCTGTTTTGCTCCACCCTTATCAGACCACTAATTTAGTACACAGGTCCCTTCTGTCTGTACTTCACCAGTAAACTACAGGAACTGGAGAAAAAATAGAAAAAAATAGAGGTTTGTGACAGGGAGAATGCAGGTCCTCCAAACATTACATACATGAAAAGACTACAAGGCCTGACACTGTAGTCTGTTTCTGCAAGCTGCTGAGAGGTGACCTATGCCTGACCTACAGAGAAGTCTCAGACCCTGCCCAACTGGAAATGGTGGACATCTGCAAATCAAGTTGAACAGGAATAACTTGTGCTAGGGTTCTCATCCTAGCCAGTGATATTAACAAAACATGCAGGGGAGACAGATGTATCTCTAGGGGACTCACATTCCTCTGTTATAGGCTCCCACTGCATGTGAAGCAGTGCTCTTCAATGACCCTGTTCAAGCGCAACCTTCACTACTGGTAGGGTGATTGTAAAGTCACCTCTTGACTGCCACCTATGTTTGTTGGAGAAGCCCAATTTTGCTGCTCACAAAATTGCTCTAACAATGACCATCTAAATATGCTTAATAAGGGTATGTGTGTTTTTAGAAAGCTGGGCTTCTATTGCCTCATGTATACTGGCAACCACTTACTCATAAAAATTGCAAATACAATATGTGAGAGATGCAACTATACAATGAATCTAGAATAACTGATCTCTCTCTCTCAGTTGACAACAAATCAGATATCTAACAGGTTGTCAACACACACACACACACACACACACACACACACACACACACACACACACACACACACTTCACCTCCTCAACAGACCAAGTGCACAACACATAACCTCATATACACAGAGGTAGTCATTAGAAGCATACCAAAAGAGCAGAGACCTTGCAAATGCAAACCTGCACAGATTGCAGTCCCAACGGAACGCACTACACATAAATAGAAATGTGTTAGTCTATCAGCCATTAAGCTGTTGAGGCAAAACACCTTAAAACCAATGTCTTGGTCTTAGCTGAATCCATAGTGAGAGAGAGAGATATCCCCCACACCAGGTTGTACAAGGAGAAAGTCACGGTCAGCTGCTGTCAGGTGCCAGGTTCTGCAAAGTCATACATGCACTCTCTAGTCTCTCAACAACAAGCACAGTTGCATCTCTGTTGTACTCCATGTTGAAGTTAATGAATTGAAATGTACCTCACTGGACTGTATGAAGAGACAGATGACTGAGCTGTCAGAATATCTGCCCCAGACAGTGATACACATTGCATTTTCTGACTTTGCAACCCTTACAAGAGCATTTACTTTACAGTTGCAAAATTTTGATGCTATCAACTGTCTAACTTTCCATAGCCAATATAAGTCAAATGTACAATGAGCAGTTCAGCAACACTAAAGCAGATATACTAAGCACTAAAAGTTAGCTATGCACCATGAGCATCCGACACAGCTTTTCTATCCCTGAATCCAAAAGATAGAAAACAGGGACATGGCAAAATTATCATCACTTGCACAGGACATTGTGTGTGTGTGTGTGTGTGGGGGGGCAGGAAGCCTGGACTGACACAAAAGGTGGCCAAGAGTGTGCGAGTGAGTAAGAAAGAGAAGGAGGCTGACATTGGGATAAAACAACAAATGTCCAGTGAGACAAAATGAGTAACTGTTGTGTGTGTGTCTGTAGGGGTCCTTCAGGTGAAATTGGTTTGTGAATGTCTGCATGAATACAGCCAAGCTCTGTGCTAGCTCTGTGTCTTGGTCTGTTGGACAAGTGTGAGCCGTGCATGGTAGAGGTGGCAGTTGATTGTTGCTATCTCCGACCATGAGAACTGGGTCTGCCAGGAGTTGCAGTGGCACCTCCACATCCAAGGTCAGATTCAGTGCTGCTACCTGAACATGACTGATGTCTACTGGATGACTTTCCTTCATGGTGACCCCCAGCAACATGACCCCATGACTTGCCACATCTGGGTCTGGACAGCACACTCGCTAATGGAGCAGTGGAAGTACTGCCATTATGGGAGCATGACTGGGCACAGCCATGTTGGCTGACAGCAGATGATGTGGCTGACCTACACCCACAAGGATATCATTCCCGTCCTAGCAGATATTCCATAACAGACACTGCTTGTTCCATGTCAGACACTCCTTGGTCCAATGTGTCATTCATCCGATCCAGTGAATTGGCAGAACGGTGGTGGCAATCATGCATGTCAGAGCGTGCCACATCCATAATGCTGAGCATTTGTCTGGAGCAGTTATGGGAAGTTTCCTGTGCCTCCATGATGGCTGTAAACATATACTGAGTCACACAGGAAGTGACACCGGCACCAGTGACAGGAGGGACAGCAGCCCCCCTTAGAGCACCCCTATCAATCCTTTTTTATGGCACTTTGCCCACACTTTGGCTACGGCCAGACTCAACAGGCACTGAAGCCACAGTAGCCACAATTCCCTGATCAATGTCCTCACCCTCCACCTGTCCAATATCTGTGGGCTGACTGGACTGGGTAGGCGTAGGCCTACTGGCTGTGTCCGATGGAAATGTAGGGGATGGCTGTATGTCAACCTCAGTGTCAGATTCAACCTGTGTACCTCCGTGACTGTGTCTCACTTTGGCCACCATCATCATCAGAGTCTGCTGATACACTGACATCTGGTGGCACAGGGCCCAGACCCCCACTTTCATGATCACCTGTGATAAAAAGCAAGAAACACAGGAATAAGTTAATACCTGCACTACTGTAGTGCAATATATGCTAACAAACTAACAGTGCTGCCACTATTACAGGCAGTACAGCAATACACACTACAGGCCTGAGATCAACATCACATGCTACAGTATTTCTTTAAACTGCTAAGCAGTACTGTTATAAAAATGTTTACCTTACCATATGCAGATGAGATACTCATCTGTAATCCAGGTGGTCCTGGAAGAAGTTAAGCAAGAGGAAAGAGCAACATAATCACAATTAACAGTAACACAGTGGGTAATACATTTATCCCTTTATATGTGCATTAAGTTTAATGTCAACAAGAATGTGGCTGACAACTCCAACCTAAGCTTATAACTGTAGCAATCTTCAACCCCCTCCCAAAAAAAGGCATGTGGCACAGAATTAACTTATTCAGTTCAGTTGTTTTACTGTACAACAGTATTCAACTGTTCAGATAACAAAGCCTACCTAGAAGCTCTTCCTGGGATTTGCTTGCTTCCTTGGAAGGTGTTGTGCCCACATTCAGTAGATGCTATGGTTCACTCTCCTGGGAGCTCTCTGGATCTCTGATATTGGCCAGGAAATGTTCATTGAGGTTAGTGGGGGTTCCCTAACAGGCCATTCCCCCAGTAGCCATTTGGTCATGGCCCACTGCAGCTGCTCACCTGCATGCAGTAGTGATCATGTCAGTGGCCCTGTAGTACACCTGTTCATATGTTCTGTCATGGCTGCCCACAACATTCACATGTTGGACAGTATGCTGCCATATTTGCATCCAGCATGCCATATTTCCCCATGTTGACAAAACCCACCCACCATTACTTGATTTTCCCCTTCGTTAAGAGGAGTCTACATGAATTGACACACCTGAGTAGCATACTTGTAGGTGTCCTAAAAGACAACAGAAGTATAATACACAAGTATCACATAACTACAAAATAACTGTTTCCAGATAAAATAAAAAAGATAGCCAGTCAGTGTTACCCACTGGAGAAACATAAAACAGTCTACAGATGTCAACTACTAAAAACAGTCAGGATGCAAAACAAGGGGAGTAACAAGAGCAATGTATCCTTGTTTGTGCCATAACAGTAACTCACCTTTGCTCCCCCCAACAAAAGAACAGGCAAAGGCCCATTTTGCTAATAAAACATCTTTGAAATGCTAAAAGGGTTATCAGAGCACGTGCTTTGAAACATTTTTACATATTTATCAGACTGTATTCTATTTTTGTGTGTTGTCAACCATGTGTACCTCTGAAATAGCTTGACAAACATGCCCATGCCATCAGTATACTTCTAGCTAATGCATACAGATAAAAATATAAAAACCTTTGCTTCACATTATTCTTAAATACATTCAAGCATATGTAGTATATAGGTGCAAAATGGAAGCATAACTGATGAAGTTCAGTAGTCCTCTATACAGAAATATCCTGAAGAAAGAGCATTTTTGCAGCCTTCCAAACATATACAACTTTCCTCACCATCAAGTTGGCTAGCTACACGTTTGCCTTTTTATAATGGTGTAGATTATTAATGGATTGCATCTGTCTTTGTGTTTCAAATATGCTAATTACAACATAAGCAGCTGAATTCCATGCTAATAAACCAATTCAACATGGTGGAGCTATTTGACAAGCTATAAAGCATCCATGTAGACTTCATGCTGGTTTTACTGCAGATGTCAAAACTTTTGGAGTACAGACAGAATGTTAGGGGTTGCTGCTGCTTTAATCCATTTGTATGTACTAGATGCTATGGCCAGTGCTGCTGCCAATAGGCGTAGGCTGAGAAGGAGAAGAGTTTTCAGGCCACATTTAACTTATCGCAACCTACATGATGTAGAAATTGTAGAGTGCTACAGGGTGGATAGGGACACACTACAGGAACTCTGCAACCTCTGCTACCCTCAACTCAGAGCCAGAGCCAACCGAGTGGAATACATCCCAGTGGAAACCAAGGTATGTATAGCCCTTAGAATCTTAGCTATGGGTACCTTTCAAAGACCAACATGGGACATGCTGGAGGTGTTACAGGAATCCGCATCCAGGATCCTCCACCAATTCCTGGATGCTATGCTCCAACATGCCAGTGACTACATATATTTTCCCCATAGCTCTGAGAGGGCCAGAAATATGCAACAGTTCTACCCAGTAGTGCACTACCCTGAAGTACTGGGTTCCATAGATTGCACTCATAAAAATTAAGGCACTACCTGGGGAACAGGGTAGGCTCTGCATTAACAGAAAGGGCTACCTCTCTATCAACTGCCAAGTCATGTGTAATGTCAAGGGAATCATCTTGAATGTGTGTTCTGGCAAACCTGGCAGTTACCAACTTTACCAGATGTTTGCTAGGGGGGATATCCCACAGGGTCATTCACTTGGAGATGCAGGCTATGCTTTGGAACCATGGCTGATGACACCCATCATAAAAGTGCACACACCCACAAAAGAATGCCATAATGAGGTACACTTTCAAACCAGAAATGTCATAGAGTGTGCGTTTGGGCTGCTGAAGTCACAGTTACAGTGCCTAGATACATCTGGGAGAGCCCTGTAGTACAATCCATGGACATGTACAGAAATCTTCACAGTATGTGCTTTGCTACACAACATAATTCTGAGGTAAACAACTGCAGCAGGATCATCAAGGAGAAGGGGCACTCATCCCACCATTAATCCCAAGGTCACCACAGTCACAGGCAGATGAGGAGTCAGAGGGGGGATCCAACAGCTGCAGTGGGTACAGGCAGATATAAGCACACTCAGCATTCCCTTGCATTGGCTAAGAGACGATGCATAGCACACTCACTCACCATTTAGGGGCCTAAAACCTTTCTTCTACTCGCAATACATATTGTAACATTGATGCCAGGCAACTCACACAACCTTTACCTCCCCATGTATTGGCTGTGTACTGCTTGCATCAGAATCGGAGCTGAAGTAACACTGTGGCAACTGCTGCATTTACAAGACAAGTCCTGAACCTGGAGTGTACTGATTAATACTATTATGGCATAATCCTTGTATTTCATCACATGTATAGTAAAAGGTGGGAGATTTGTACAGAAATTACCTTAATGTGTGACACCAGAGACTTATTTGACTTGTATGTGTCCATTAGTAAGTAGCAGGCCTCAGACATCAAAGACTCACACAGTCATACCTCTCAAAAGTACTGATGATCACTGCATGCCCTCAGTTTAGCACCATACATTTGTACTGGAAAATCATTAATGAGAGAAGTTAGAAAGTAATGATATGCATTGCAGTTTCTGATTTCGCACCCATCACAAGATCAAACAGGCAGGATGGAAAAAAAAGAGTAACAGGAGTGACATATCCTTGATTGTGCCATAGCAGTAACTTACATTTGCCTCTCCAAAAGAGCAGTGCACTCTTGTTTGTGCCATAACAGTAACTCAGCTTTGTTCCCCCCTCAAAAGTACAGTGTACGATGTATGTTCCATAACAGTAATTCACCTTTGCTCTAACTTGCCTTTCAGTTGTTGGCAACTGCATATCATATTATTCCCAGTTAATATCCTCACACATTTTAAGGCCAATGATATGGAATGGCTTACACACTGCATGTGTCAGAGTACTGGTCAGATAACTGATTAATGACCAAGAAACACAGAAAGGTAAGACAGAGGTGTATATTTGCAAGCAATAATAATCTTGGTTGTGTAATCACTAAGTGTACTATGACCAAATATAATACATTTAATAAATATACAAATACCTGTTTATGGCAAGATATCTGTGTACATTCTGTTGCAGTTGGTTATGTGAAGAATGACTTCAGTTCTTTGCTGCAAAGCTGTTTGTTTGACAAAGAGGGATAAAGCACCCACCCTGTTTTCTGAAGGTGCATTGAAGTGAGAATTGGAATCCAGACCTATGTAGAAATATCTCATGTATAGTAACATTTTTTTTATTGTGTGTGTCATAGATTGCTTTTCCTCATTTCAAGTATTTCTCCCTTTTTTACAGGATAAGTAGACCACCCACAAAGTAGACAGCCAAAAGTAGAAACAGGATACATCCGATCAATGCTATTGCCTGTGGCAGCAGGTATAAATGCAGGGCTAAAATACAGATGTTCTTGGGTTATAGTACAGCGTGTACAACCTTTATTTTACTGTTGTGACATTGTAGTTTATAGTAATGAACTGAAACATGAACAGCTGTTATTTCAACTCTCTAGTGAAAACAGGTGTTAGTGGAGGACTGTCATACACACGGTCCTAGGTTCAAATACTTCATATTCCATACCCTTTTACTGTTTCACTTCACATTATAGTCACTCTCACTTTTAACATTTGACATAGTGTAGCCAATATTAATTATATGTATGAGAGCTGAGACACTAATATTATGTCAGTCATTTCTTTCTTTATCTATTGTTTGGTCTTCCCTTTTGAGGTCTGACCATAAATCAGTCTCATTCAAAGTCACTATCACACCAGACCCACCCCAAGCACCAACTAACCTAAAAAGCTTCTCCAAAGAAGATTATAATCTCTTCTGGGGTGGTATAAATAGCTTCACTGCATCTCCCCCTTTAGCTGGAACTGGAAACTATGCCAAGTTCTATACAAATGCTTTTTACAAAAACCTGAACAACTGTATTGACTTGGTCGTACCTGATGGGACCCAAACAAGCTCCTCAAGGAAGAGCAAACCTGTCTGGTGTACAACTGCCATTAACAAGCTTTACAATAAGAGGAAGAAGTTGCTGTCTAACAGTAAGAGGGAGTAATCCCTAAACTTGAAACACTCCCTCCTCAACTTAGACAAGCAAATAAGACTTCTTGTGAAGTCCTGCAAAGCTAACTCTGATTCCAAATTAGCGTCCTCAACTAAGGACAACCATAAGGCGTTCTTTAGTTATATCCATAACCTAAAAGGAAAGGCCCAGATTTATGCCAAACTGGTTGTTAATGACATCTTATGTACTGAGCCTATGGACATTGCTAACCTGATAACGAATAGGTTCTGTGAAAACTTCAATCACCTGTCCCCGCCACACATACCCCAAGATATCCCTACTACCTGTCCTCTACCTTGCATCTCTAATGAGCAGGTTATGAACACCCTGTCTAAAGTCCAAAACACAGCATCCATGGGACCTGATAACATCCCAAGCTGTGTCCTACATGGACTGAAACAAGAATTAGCAATGCCATTGGGTACTCTTTTCAATCATAGTCTAAGCACTGGCTTCATCCCAGCTAAATGGATAAAGGCCACCATTATCCCTTTCCACTGACCCCAGGAACTATAGACCTATTAGCTTGACTAGCCTTATCTGCAAGGCCATGGAGAGAATCATCCTGGACCTTCTCAACAAAGATATTGGTAACCTCCAAACACTTGACCCTACTCAATTTGGATTTGTCAAAGGGAGACCATGGCTGTTAAATCTGGTAGACTTCATTGAGATGGTTACCAAGGTCCTTGATGAGGGAAGTCTGTGCATACAGCCTACCAAGATTTAGCCAAGGCCTTTGACACTATCCCCCACTCAGGCAAAATTGACAAACTCACCCAGCTAGGTATCAACCTCTATATCATTAAATGGGTCACTAACTGGCTAACTGATGGAACCGATATAGTCAAACTATGGGAATCCACCTCAAACAGCAGACCTGTAACCAGTGGTGTTCCACAGGGATCAGTCCTGGGACTCTGCTCTATGCAGTCTGTTTCTCTGCTGTGATGAAGTTCTGTGGCTAACAAAGTCTGCTGATGACTGCAAACTGGGAGCGGTCATAGAATCTCCAAATGATGTTACCATCCTGTAAGAGGGTCTTACACAAACAAATGACTGGTACCAAAGTCATCGCATTAAACTGAATGCAGAAAATCTATTATCATCCCTTTCGGTAAGAGTGATGTTCCTGCTAACTACCACATCAATAACAACACCCTAAGTATGCAGTCTGTGGTGAGACACCTGGGCACACAGGTTGACAGCAACCTTACCTTTGATCACCATGTCTCCATAGTGGTAAGAAGGGCATTCTACATTGCTCATTTCATAAGTAAGGGCATTACTCAAAGAAAAAAAGAAGTTATAACTTGCCTGTACTATTCTCTCATTGGGCTAATAATTGAGTACAATGTCCCTTTTGGTATGAAGCTTTCCAAGCACCTGCAGCAATTGGAGAGAACACAAACGTTCTTCAAAAGGAAAGTTCAAGGTCTTCAGCATCTGTCCTATGAGGATATCTGAAATCACTGTCACTTTATTCTGTTTCATGCAGACTACTCAGAGGCAATCTCTGCCTTGTATATAAGGTGATCTTTGACCCTGCTTAAGTGGAAATGCTGCATATCTATAAGTCGAATGGTACATGGGTTACTTGCTCTAATAGCCTTAACCTGGTATGTGACATTCATAGAACCTGCTGAAGGGACAGATGTGTCTCTCAGAGTTTACCACACCTTTGGAAAAGACTCCCACTTCATGTCAAGCAGAGTACTTCATTGGCCCTTTTAAAACGCAATCTGGATGATTCGATTGGTGACCGTACATCACCCCAGGGGTTCCACTAATGTCCCTCTTGGACAGGGGTGATAGGTGCTGATTGAGGAAATAAGGGTAAAACTTGGATAGGTTTGTAAGGGGCATAGGGTCATTAGCCTAGTAGTCTTCTATGATCCAATGATCCTATTATATTTATTATCAAGTATATGACTGTGTGTTTACTGTGTACTATGTTCCTCTAAGGATATTTCTGCTCTCTGGACTGCCATGACCCTCACATTTGTCAAACACGTACACAACTGTCTGTACATAAAATAACCTTGAAATTGCATTGTTTACCACTGTTGTGCACCACTTACCATTGCACACACTGGAACACCGTGTTTGTGTGATGGTAAGTAGTGTGAAACATTTTCAAATTGTGTGAACACTGCCAGTAAATGCAATAACTAGAATTAGTGGGAAACCATCAGGCTCCATTGTTCTTTATCTGTGATGGATATGGCAGACATTCGTGGAGAGGGTGTGAGAATTAGGGCTCAGAGATGGGGTGTCCAGGAGTTTGGGATTTTTGTTGAACTCCTAGTGAAACACCACAGTGCCAGGTTGCTGCAGGGGGACTATTCTGGGTCCCAGTGCAAGTCAGAAGGCTTGGGATAGTTTGGCCTGGGCTGTGACCAGTGACACCTGTATCCCCCGCATTGGTGAACAATGTAGGCAGCACTACAATGACCTCTGTAGGAGGACGAGGGGGTACCCTTGATGCTTGGATCGAGGAATGTAGGATGTAGGACATCCCACACATGTAATTATCAACTGCAAAGAGTACTTGTAAGGCTTAAAAGTTGAATGGTATTCATAATGGCATTCTGTTCTGTTTTTTTCCACAGATGTCATGGAGAGGGAGTGCAATGTTAGGACCCATGGCACTAGATTGAGGAGTATGTGGGAGGCATGTGGTATGTAGGCAGCAGGAAAGTAGTGTTATTGTAGCTTTAATAGTTAAAGATAGCTTTTTTGGTATTTTATACAGTTGTAGCAAATTGAGCATGCATATCTCAACTGTAAAAGCAAATATACCTGCATTAGTCTGTAGCACAAAACAAGAGTACAATATTAGTCTTTAGTCAGGGGTGGTGGGTTCAAATGCCATACTTTCCAACTATACAAAAAATGTTAATTCTTCAGTTATGTGTAACTTAATGATTTAAAGTAAAAGCTCTATACTTGTAGCACACATGCTGTGCTGTAAACTGTAATCTGGAGTACTGGAACATGCATATGTGCAATATACGCACATGTAAAGGAGTACTTGCTGCAATCTGTAGTATGGCATGAATCTGTTAGGAGCTGTTAGTCGTAAAAAGAATAAGTTATCTGCTAGGGGATGGTAGGCTTAAGAGTAAAGGTTAATATAATAGAGTCCAATAATTGCATTAATGCATTGTCAGTTACATATAAAAGTATTGATCTTATCTATTTTTTCTCTCACCCCAACACTTATCTCTCTCTTTTTTTTAAATGTTATTATGTGTTGCCAAAATATGCCCATGTCATCCATGTGTACCACATCACAAAATGCTCCACAGCACAGTGGGATAGGCCTCCCCCACAAGATCCACTTGCCCCACTCCATGGCTCTGGCACCATTGCCCAGCATGTCTGGGAGCTGACCTGGCAGCACCACTTCTGCTGCCCCTCCATTATCTGCCCCTCAGGTAGTTCTGCTCCAGATGATAGGCCAATGGTTCTGTCCTGGAGCAGTAGCAGGGGTGGTGACCTTATCACCTGTACTGAACTGCCAGGAATGGTGTGTAGGGTTGTGTGCCACACTGTTGTTGCACTCCTACATTGGATGGTGGGGCTGCTGTCCCTCATTTTGTGTAGGACCAGTAGGAGGAGAAGGAGATGTTGAATGCTTCAGCCAGTGCCAGAGTGATGTGACAGTGATGACAGTCCTCTGGGTAAAAACTCGTTTCTCACTGTCATTTTGATACCCATGGGTCCTGGATGTTCCCACCCTCACCCCATCCATGGTGTCCACCAACCTCTTGTGTCCATCATTGTCCCTGTGTCTTGTCTTTTTTGTCTTGTTTGTCTGAAGTTGCTTCCTCACCTCCCCCACTTACCAGTCCCTGACATACCCATGCCCCTTCCCCAACATTCCTCTCTCTCAAATGGACACCTGTCCCACAAATAAAATAATCAACCTACACATAGCTCTCCATTTCACACATGTGTCTTGATATACTTGATTCAGTCCACTTGGCTGTACAACATTATTGTGTTGTGGTCACCACTCTCTCTGGAGGTGACAGCCCACATTCTGGTAATATTTGACATATATTATCAGTTTTTACTGTTGAAGAAATGGATAGCTATGGTTCTTTCCTACCTCCCTTCTGCACCTTCCTGTATTGTGTTCCATTTGTTGTTGCCACTGCTTGCTCCCCATTTCACCACTGTCCTATCCTCCCCATTTCTTTTCTTTAATGCATTATTGGATGATGGTGCACATCACACACCAATGCACACCAACAGTAAAGCAAAAATAGTTAAAAGTATTAGACACAGCTGTATTACAACCAAGTACCATCTGGCCCCAAAAAGGAACATATCACTGCATTACATCTGCTGCCACAGAGTCAGTTAAGTAGCAGGGGTATTCCACAGACTCAATGCTAATTATCATACTTTACCAATACTGCCATTTCCTTGTGTACCAGTCATTCTTAAGGTCTCCCTTTTGCCCATCACTGCTCAAACAAGAGAAGCACTGCTAAACCTTCCAATATTCCTCCATTGCCAGTGATTATGCTAAGCACCCATTGTGCAAACAATGGCCAAAAATAATAAAAAAAAAACTGACAGAGAAAACACAATTTGCACAAAAATGAAGAGGTTGGATGTTAACGAGATAGAACCTCTGAATTTTGCACTGCATACTTGCATTTCTAACCTTGACAGATGTACATGTAACAGTTTGTAAGTCTAACCTGACCCACCCACCTGACCACCTGATGTAAGCATTTACAGTTGACATCCGTTAAACCCAAACACCGAGGGAGTGCCTGCATTATGGTTACATCCCAACATGGACCTTATTTGCATCATGACCATGCTGACAGCCCTGAATATATATCAGAAGGCAAGCATGTAGCTAGGGAAACTGAAGTGGGAGCAGAACTGTTTGTGTTGAACACAGAGGAATATTGATTTTAGATTATATACCTGGATTTCTTCATCTACATATAACATGTGCTGACATGTAATTATGAATAGTCTGTTTAATGCCTTTTATAATTTATTTTGATTAGCACACACTTTTACACTTTTATCTGTCTGCATTACTTACACGTGTACTGTTCATTTGGGGGTAGTGGAGCAACGCTTCATTTGTGTTATTGTACATAAAGGATTTATGTTGCTGTTCTGACTCTCCTTTTTTGCATCCAGCCTACTGTCACATGTTAAGGTCAGTTCTGTACAAATCTCACACATTTTAGTTTTTATTCTGTGTAGACTCCTTTTCATACCTGTATTCCAAAACTTTTGGAATTCATGGGGAACACCAGCACGGAGTCTACATCGTTGCTTTAAAGCTTATTGTACGACTCCAACCTGTTGCCTTAGCATGCAGTTTAGCTGCTTATGCAGTAATTAGCATGCCACGGTGTTTACCTTGTTTTCACGGGGGTGCACGCTGCTACATGGTGCATACTGAATTTAAAAGTTTCTGTGCCTGTGTGCACATCATGCCATGATGCACATATGGTGGAAAACTGCCTTGTAAGTTTTATTGAATCCCACAGTTGGAGTAGTTAAACTAAGAGAAAGCTCTAAAGAAAATTCCAAGTCTGTTTAAAAAAATGGGATAGTGAAATGGAAGATCTCTGTGAAAATTCACAGGTATGAAATCTACAGGGCAATAAAAACACAGCTCATTGCACAATTCTTTCTAAAGAAATCATAATATGTGCTCTCACTCCTCATGTGTACTTTTTTGAAACACAATGCTTAATTAGCTAAAAACATATTACATGATTAGTCTACTGTTGAATCACAAGTTGAATGTTTTAAACCACTTCTCTTAAAATATTAAAAAAAAACTGCAGTATAATTCATTTGGTCTCTCTGCATGCATCCATTAAGACAACTCTATAGCTGACTCATCTCTTGTCTGGTGCTGCTTCCCCAAATACTACCCACCCCCTTGCAAAAAAAAAAACTTTGATAGAAAGCCTTCTGATGTATTGGCTTCTACAGCAGCTATTGCACACAGTCTAGTAATTTGTAGCTTACTATACAAAATGTTTTGATGTATTGGTTTCTACAGCAGCCAATCCATAACCACCCAGCTTTTTGAGTGAATAACGAAAAAGGGGGTACTAACTCTAGAAAACTGATTGTCCCCCCCTCAGCTCTTTGACTGAACAGCCAAGAAAAAAACTTCCACAAACTGTACAACGCCACTTGGTACTGGCTTTCCTTAGATTCAACACTTCTCTCTCAGCTCTTCAATTGAAGAACAACAGCAAAAAAATACTTTGCAGCTGTGGTAATTGACCCCCCTCCCCTACCTGCCTTGCCACACTATGGCAGTAAGACCTGCCAAATATACCCTTCAGTCAAGCTATTCTTGTATTATATCATTACCCTAAGTAGATGTTACTGCTTCCAAAACTGCAAACATAAACTTTTAAAACTTTAAACTTAGTTACATAATCTGGTGTTCATATAGAGTGCATTAGAATCATCATGGGATGTAATAGAATAACAGTGCTTATGTATTCTTTTTGATAACATTCTGCAAGTGCATTCAGTGTAAAACACTGTATATTTGCTGCACAAAGCAACATATTTCTTGATTACAAGAAGATACCCATAGAATTGTAGCACTTTCTCTATAAATTTATTTTCTGTTTCTATTAAAAGAAAACTGCAAAAATTGCAGCCTCTCATTGTTTCAGTTTACCTTTTAAGATTTTACTTCTTTTATAGTTTAACAATTCTTTTAATGTCCTACCTCTTGTAAAATACATAATCTGGGGTTGCTCATATTGTATTTTCCAACCCAAGAAAAGATGTTAACATTTCCATTACATCACTGTTCAGTGAATTCATTAATTTCATAACATACATTTTTTATTAAAGCTTTGTTTTCAGGATTTTTAATACTTGTTCAGTCATCTACAAATAAATGCAGCTTATTTATTTGCATATGTAATTGGGAAGGTTCAGCAGGGGCATGCATGATACTTTTTCAGTGGAAGGGGAAGAAAGCTCCAAAAGCATATTAAGTGAGAGAAAAACTTAACAAAGAAGCTATAGCCGACACTTTGTGAGTACAAACAATAAAGTAATTCATATCAACAGTTACAACAGTGCAAAGTAAGAATAAACATCAGTTGAAGATAAAAAAGTAATTGTGAATAGGGTGGTTATGCATAACATAAGGAGATAATCTTAAATTTGTATCGGTAGTTGCATCAATATTCTCAAAATAAATACTAAATAAGAAAAGTATCACCACGTTGGCATGAGTGGTCATATAAGGAGAGGTTAGATAAAGCATTATCAGCATACATCAGCTGTAATGTGAAATATACTATAATAAGTGTAGCAAACAGTAAGCTATAAGGAAAGACTGAATTAAGCAGCTAGATAGGTATTGTAACTGATATTTTAAATATGATTAAACTAGAAGTGATATAAGTTAGGTGTGTATGACAAGTGGTATTTGTCAAAGAAGAAAAAGTCTAAAAAGAGGGAATTAGAATAAAGAAAAAAAGTAGTTTGGGTTCCTCTCTAATTATTTTATTATTTTGTTGACCAGGGTAGTCCAACTGGTGGTGTTGCCTCATGTTAGGGGAGACCCGATGTGATATTTATACTAGTAGGGGAAATTTGGCCAGGGCACTGGGGAACTTACCCTACTCTTAGTAGTCAGGGAAAGGATTTATGTGTTACACATCCTGACTTCCTGTTTCCTGTCCAGGCGCGGAGGCAGCCAGGAGGAACAGGAAGAAAACATGGCTGATTCAGCTTTGGTTGAAAATGAAGCGAAGGTTGATGAAAATGTAGCTGAAATGGTAGAATCACTACCACAAGTTTTTCTTATACTGTTGGTGCATAAAAAACAGTGATATTGGAAGAAAATGATATTGTAGTTGTAACAGAGGATGGATTCAGAGGAAAACTTTCAGAGGAGTTTGAAGGAGAGATGGTTACCTCTGACAAATGCATAATTACAACCCTCCAGTCAGGAGGGTTGTGGGATAATTATTTGGAAGAAATGGTAAACCAGCATGAACCAGAAAGTAGATCAGCAATTTCATGGAGTGACATCATGGAGAAAATAGAAAAAGGAGAAGAAGACACTGTGCCAGAAAAAGTTCAAGAGACAAAAACTTATGCACAAACTGTGGGAGAAGGAGCAAAGAAGGAGAAAAAGAAACAAAAAGGAAGTATACAGTACATGTGCGCTGTAAAAAAGAAGAAAGTTTGGACAGGTATAAGGTTTGGGATTTTGTCATAGCACCTCTGGGTGTCAAAGCAAGAGAGGTAAGAGTATTAATTTTAATTAATAAAGAGACTTTTTGTGACTTGATATTTGAGACTGGGCAGGCCATGGAAAATTTTTTGGGTTCATATGAACAAAAGAAAAATATTTATCCATGGTCAGAGTATGTTGTGCAAGCTTTTTACAGACAGACAAAAAAAGAATAATGATCCAGTTTAGAACTGAAGTTGAAGCAAATGAACTGAAAGTTATTTAACTATTTGTAAAGAAGTAATGGACAGTGCAAAAGCATATTGTGAAAGAGGACTATGGACTGGGGGATGAGAATGTGGAGTAATACTGAAAATTAAAAATGATAATGTTATGTGTGTACCTAGTATTATTAATCTTCATGGTAATAGGGGTTTTGAGAAATACAGGGGTCAACCAAAAACTTATTTTTGTGGAACAAAATGATCATTTAATCAATGAATTTGATAAAAATATGTTATTTATTTGGTAAAACAGGGCACAATGCAAAAAATGTGATTTGAAGCACAAAAACTGTGGAAATACTGGTCATTCATAGCTAGAATGTGAAATGAATGTGCATGAAAATGAAGTTATACAGGATAAAGAGATAGTAAACTCTGTTATACAAGAAAATGTACAACAAGATGTAACTGATAAAGAGGTTATACATGAAGTTAAGTAAAATAACACGGAGAAGGAAACAGAGGAGATAAGTGAGGAAGAAGTGGATTGGTGCACAGTAAAAAATAAAAAGATTTGATAGGGAAAAGAGTTAAAGAAAGGAAAAGAAAATTAAAAAAAAATGCTTAGAGAAAATAAGAAAGGAAAGGGATAAACATTTTATTATACTAACTATTCTTAAAAGCTGAAAATATTAGCTTTAAATGTGAACAGTATGAAAAATCTTAAAAGGAGAATATGTTTATTACAATGGTGTGCTGCAGTAGATGTATTAGAAGATATCAGATCATTAACAAAGGAAGAAAGAACACAACCTGAAAAACTTTGGAATGGTGTGGTAGTTTGGGACATGGGGAAAGAAACATGCTCTGCCATATGTATTTTATGTCAAGAAAGCATTAAAATATTAGTTGTCACCATAGTGGAACTAGGCCAAACTATGGTAATAGACGTAAGATGGAAAAATATGTGTATAGAATTATAACTTTATATGCATATATAACAGAGAGAGAAATTATGCTTAAAAATATTCTTGAATATATTTGTGTAAATTTGGACATTATAGTGGTGGGTGATTTTAATCGTAATTTAAGAGTAATTGTGATGTTAAAATAGCTAAAGAAATTATGAGAAGTGGAAACTTAAGTGTATGGGAGAATAACCACTGGACCTATAAAAGGAATGAAATTAGGACAGAAATTGGTTATTTTTTAATATGTGATAGTTTAAACATTATAAAAAAAGAAATGAAATATGCTGGATTTTCAGATCATGTGGCAATATGGGTTAAAGTAAAGGACAATGAAAAATATATAAGAATAGGAAAAGGAATAAAGAGAATTAATGAAAATGATTTAGATTTAGAAGAGAAAAAAGAACGTGTGGAATTGTGGAAAAATCATATGACTATGAGGGAGTTTTATGAGAATTGGACTGTTTGGTGGCTTAATTTTAAAGAAAAATATAAAAAAGTAATTTTAGAATTTATAAGGAAGAAAAGAAAAAGAGCTATAAGATATAGAAACATTTAGAGACTTGGAGAAAAAATAATTTTTATGAAAAAGAATGAGAAATATATAAAATTAATCAAATTAAAATTAATTTGTTATATAAGCAAAATTGTTTACAAGGAAAGAAAGAAGTAGCACCATATTTTAGTAAAATAATGAAGGAAAAATAATAAGCGAATTAAAAAATAAGGAAGGCAAGCAAATAAGACAGCAAGAAGGAATATACGGAATAAGTAAAGAATATGTATTGGAATTATTTGTTAAGAGAGAAGAAAACATAGAACAAATTTATAAAGGTGAAAAATTAAATAAGAAGATAATGAGTATTTAGAACAAAAAAATAACCATGAAAGAACTGAATGAAATTCTTAAAGATGTTAACATGAATTCTGCAGCAGGACTGGATGGATTTGAATAGGACTGGATGGAATTGAATATGGTATGTATAAAGAAATGAAAGAGTGGCAAAAATAGTTTTTATAGAAATTATGAATGAATGGTTAGAAACTGGAATTAGAGAAAGATATGTACAGGAGTTATAAAATTTATATTTAAAAAAGGAAATAGAGGAGATAAAAATTGGAGACCTATAACATTGAATAATACAGATTATAAAATTTTTATGAGAATAATATCAAAAATGTTACAGAAAAATGGATAGAATGTATGACCAAAATGTATTTGGAAGAAAAGAAAAGTAAGTCAAGAGTTATTATGGATAATAAGAGAAATAATTGATGATGTCATAAATAAAAATGTAGAAGTGAAGGATATGATGGGGATATAAGTAAAGCTTATGATAATATTGAATATAAATCATGGGGGATTTTGCAGGCAAATAATGCAAGCAAAAAATATTACAAGTAAAATCTGTTTATGAAAGGAACTATGTGAAACTGAATGTAAATGGCGGTATTGGGGAAAAAATAAAAATAGAATGTGGACTAAAGCAGGGTAGTGTAATTTTCTCACTAGTTATGAATGTAATAATGTCTTTCGGCTTTTCTCGATTAGGGGTCGCCACAGCAGAACTCAGGTCCGCTAATGATTGACACTGGATTTTTTATGGTGCCGAGTTCCCAGCCTGACACCCAACCTTCAAAGAAGGCACAGCCATTCATGCACGCACCTACCTGCATGTCTTTAAACATCACTCGACCATGGGGAGGACATGCAGTAATAGTGAAGGAAATTAATAATATGTCAAGTAGTGGTGGATACAAAATGAAGGAAGTACATTTGCCAATAATGTAAAATTATGCAGATGATATTGTATTTATTGTTAAAAATAAAGTATGGATGGAAAAAGTAAATGAAAAATTAAGTATAAATTAATAAAATTGGTTTAAGTATACATAAGGAGAAAAGTAAAGGATTTGGTTTTGAAGGTATGATAGGAGGTGTTGAGTTCAATGAAAAATATATAACTATATTAGGAATAACATTTAGAAGGGATGAATACAGACAACAACAATGGGATAATATACTCAAAGAAGTAAAGGATATGACTAATTTTTGGAAATCATATAGATTTTCATTTAGAAAAAAGCACACTTGTTGAACACCATGGTAATAGGAAAAATTGCTTATATTGCAAACATTTATATGATTCCTATTAAGTATGAAAAGGAATTAATGATAATTATTTTCTCTTTATTATGGGGCTCTAGACTGAACCAGTCAAAAAAGGTATTATGTAGATGAAAGAAGAGCAAGGAGGTAGGGGTTTAATAATCCCAGTAGTACATGCAGCATCTTTAATGTTATATAAGGTATTAAGAAGGAATTATGAAGTAAAATAAAAACTTGATAGAAATGATACTATATTATAAATATAAAGAATTGTGGGAAGGAATGGAAGTTAAAAAAGGAAGTAAAAGCATTGTGAATGAAAAAATGAAAGAGTACCAAAACAAAATTGTGTTATGGAAAATAAAAAAGAATATATGTGAGAAAAATAGAAAGGAATGCTACTTAAGTATTATGAAAGCATTTTATTGTATTGATCCATGGAAAGATTTAAAAATAGATAAGCCATAAGGATGAGATATAGTAACTATAAAAAGATTAAGGAATGTAACGATTTTTTATGGAGATTGTCTATTAGGAAATTGCTGGTTAAGGTAAATATGCCAGACAAAAAAAAAGCAAGATAGAATATGTAATAAATTTGGAGAGTTTGAGACTACTGAGCATGTGTTTTTGAAATGTGAAAGAGTTAGTATTTTCTGGGAAGCAATATGTAAAGATAATAGGGTAAAACATTTGTTAAAATTTGAACAAATAAATATGGAAATAATAGAATTTGGTTATTATGGTGCACGTAAACAGGAAGAAGTGAAGAAAATGGGCAGAATAATACTTTATGCTTCAAGGACTATATGGAACGAGAGACTAAATGAAATTAAATACAATGGAAAATGGACTTTGATAAAGATTCTGGAAAAAATAATGTTTTGGTTGTGGATAAAAAAGTGGGGGAAATGCTTAAATGAAGTTTATAATGTATGGAGATTTGTAAATAGATGTAGATGTAATGTAAATATGTAAATAATATGTAATGTATATATCAATAAAAAACCCTATCGATCAGGGGTCCCATTTCACTAACACACTTCTGCTTTCATTCTGGGTGCAGTGGTGGCCCAGAGAAGAAGGAAGAAAGAATGCTTGAATCTTTGGGTGATAGCAGCAATGATTTGATTGTGAAAAAGGCAGTTGAGTGTTTTCATGTTAATATGGGTTTACTGGAGGAAAGAAGAGTAAAAGAAAAGACATTTAAACCTTCAGAACCTGCAGTTTTTAGTGATAGTGAGTCTATGATTGTGGAGGAGGTAGTCAAGCCTTAAGAGAATTTAGTTAAAGTTGCAGAGAGTGAGAGCCAGAAGAGGAAGGCATTTCAGCTTTCAGAACTGAATAATGTTTTAATGGCAGATACAGAGGGTGGAAAGGTAGTTGAGCCTTTCAGGGATTCAGAGGACTTGCTTCAAATGCAGCTGTTTGAGGAAGACAAAGGAGCTAAAGAAGGATGTTTTATTACAACCCTTCAGTCAGAAAGGTTGCAGGATGATTTATTAAGAGATTTGCTTTCATCAAGCGAGCCAGAAAGTGGGAGAGAATTATCATGGGGTCATATTATGGACAAAATATAACATGAAGAAGTACAGAAGATAAAACAGAAGGAAGCAATTAAATAGAAGAAAATGCAAATACTGTGAAGGAGACAGCAGAAAAATGTAGAAAATAGTTTGGAAGTCATGCAGAAAAAGAAATATATGGTGAGGATTTATAATAAAGAAAATAAGGCAATAGAAAGATATGAGGCATTGAACAATATTTTACCTTTGGGCACAAAAGTGAAAGAGGTAAGAGCATTTATTTATTTATATAAAGAGACTGTGACATTTTTGAAAATGGACATGTGATGGAGAATTTTTGGGAGAATATTAAAAAAGGACCGTTATCCTTGGAACATGTATATTTTAAAGCTTTCAACAGACAGACTGAAAAGAAACTACATATTCAATTCAGAACAGATGTTGAAAAAGATATTTTAAACAGACATTTAAGTAAAATGTATAATAATGTGTCTGACATTACTAAAGTATATGATAATAGAGTATTATGGACTCCGATCATCTAGATATATCATTATGGTAGGAAGAGAGCTTTTAATTCTACTTCTAGAAAGTTCTCATGCTTCTGTGGTTAAAGGTGCTCTACTCAGTGCATCTGGTATTTCTAGTCCCTTGTCTGGTCTGTATTTTACTTGCATCTCATACCTTTTGTACAAGGACATTCTAAATATGTTTTGCAAGAGTCTGTGATCTATTTTGCTATGAAACTTGTTTGCCATAGTCATTTGTAGAATATCATTTATCCATTTACTGTTGTTGGCAGTTGCTGAGTTCATCTCTTTTGTCCATTTCTAAAATCTCATAACCCATAGGTAAATAGTATCTTAATTTGCCATTTCACATATCATCGCATTTCTTTTTACAACACATGTAGTTTATTCACGCATCTTGGTATTTTCAGTGTTAGTCCATTTTTCATTTTGTCAGTATTTTGAAACTTTCTGCTCATTGCTCCATTTCCAGGTTGTGGCTTACTCTGACATCTTTCTTAGAGGCTGAGTAATTTCAGATTCATCAGTATTATTTTACGTGATGTACTTAACTTGAAATTATGCTGCCTGAATCTGTTTAGTTATTTATGCCATTTGATTTTTAATCCATTAGTAACTATTGGCAGTCACACGTTCTTGACTGTTGCCCAGCTGGATTACAATTGCTTAGAGTGGAGAGTCACAAATTTAATTAAATGTAGGAAAGTCTTTTCATCTGAACAAGAAAAACAATCTTTGCATGTTTTGTTCTGCTGAAGTTTATTTTGTCGCATTTAATAGAAACACTGCATACTGCAAGTTCAATAGAGAGAATACGTTTCTGAGAGTCAAAGGTGTATTGTGAGTTGGTCTGCTTTTTAAGTCATCTTAGCCTGAATAGCACAAGACCCCCACAGGGAGTGCTGCAGGTATGATTAACACCACAATGATAGTAACACTGTCAGCATTAGCGAGTTAAGGTCTGCACAAATCTAACCATTTTCTCATCATTTGAAAGCCATTTTTTCTGTTTATATCTCAACTTCTAGTCTAGAGCACATCATGGTCTAATAGAGTTCTTAATGACAGAGTTACCCCCAACATATTTGGTGCAGATTTTGCATGGCACAGCAGAATTCCTGGAAACCAAATCCATCTCTGACTTCTATTGAAGAATTTCTCTCTCCTTTATGAAACTTGAACTTCAATGTAGACAGGCTTACCTATTCTGTATTTCAATCTGCTAGATTGGCGCAATGATTATTTAAAACATTTTTTTTACTAATTTCACATATTTACATTATATATACAGAAAGGAAGAAATTCAACCTCACATACTGCTGTACATTGTTAGGAATACATTGAATCATCAATTACATTTTTAATGGAAAATAAGCAAAAAAGTATTTTTTATTGTATTTTTAAAGCAATCTAGAAATTCTAATTGAATCCTTAGTCAGTGTACAGTAGTAAAGGGAAAACAGCACTTGTACTTTACAAAAAAATCACCTAAACAGGCATGTCCAAGGGTCAGCTTCCAGTGATTTCTCCTGTCCACCTGGTGAATCTGGGCATACTGGGGCAATACAGCAACTGCCTCATGTATACAGACAACCCTCTCCTCCTACCACCCAGAACTACAACCTGCGAGAGATGCACTTACATAGCCAAACTGGAAGCAAAGCTCTCTCCAGCCAAGATTGTGCTAGACAGTCAAGAGGTGAAGGTTAACACCTGCACTATGCCTCAAGCAACACATAGCCCTTCAAAATCCACACCATCAACACCCACATATAGCAACACTAAACCCACATATGCAGAGGCCCTTAACATTAACCTGCCCGAGCAAGAAGGACCTCTGAAGCTGAAACGCAAACAAACACTAGTCACAATCAAAGTGACACATAGCTCACAACACCAGTGTGTCACCCAACAACAGCCTCTAAGGCAAGACAACGTACCCAACATTTTAGTCATAGGTGACTCTATAGTCAGGCACACTGATGTCCCACTCACCAGGGTGAACAAGGAGAAAATTACAGTCAGCTGCCTGTTTGGTGCCGGGACCCACCACATAACGCATGCACTCAAGTCACTCCACAACAAGTACAAATATGACTCTGTCATTGTTCATGTTGGAGTGAATGACTTGAGACATACCTCCCTGGACTACATGAAAAGAGACATGGAAGAGGTCTTGGATCATGTGGCCCAGGCAGGTATGACCCTAGCCCTGAGTAGCATCCTGCCTTCTCCCAGAATGATACCACAGTATAAAGACAAAATGATTGATTTCAACAATTGGCTAAGTTTCTGTTGTCATTCAAAGGGGATCCAGTATGTGTGTGCCTGGAACGACTTGATCGACAAACCACGATGCTTTGCCAGAGATGATCTGCACCTGTCACCCCTGAGATTCAGGTTACTGGCTAAAGCTCTTGCCACCCTATAATGTCTTTTTTAGGCAAGGTTCAAAGGACAAAACCACCACCATAACAGATACAAGCATGCAAAATCTGAAGGTAATGCTACTCAATGCTAGAAGTCTAAACCTCAAAATCCACTCTTTCGTGGCACTCCTAAAAATGTAGAAGATCGATATCTGTGCAGTAACTGAGATGTGGTTCAAGGCTCCAGAGAGCACTCCTGCAGTACCAGGCTACAGCTCTTACCACACTTTTGGCCACCAAACCAAGACCGAAATACTAAAGGTGGAGAAGTGTCCATATTCACCAAGGATATTCACACCTCCAGGCTACTTGCCCAACACAATGGTATGAAATTCTCCAGGTGTAACTAACACTAGGTAAGACTGCAATTCAAATTGTAGCTTGCTACAGATCCCCCACCATGCTCCAAGATTCTCACTATACCTTTCTAAACATACTAGAAAATATTAAGATAGAACCAAACATCCTAATACTGGGTGATTTTAACTACCCTGCCATTAACGGGAAAACTACTTGGGTACCAACAGCTTTTCCCAACGGTTCTTGGAATTCATAAATTCCAACGCCCTGGATCAACTAATCCATTGTCCCACCAGGGGCTCCAATATCCTAGACCTGGTCATTACCAACATGGGAGATAGATGCTCCACACCTGTGGTCACCCCCTCATTGGTCAGGTCTGACCATAAGCAAATCACCCTTGACATCCACACCCCCCCCCCCCACACTAAGGAAACCTCCATAAAAAACTTCTCCAAAGCCAACTTCATGCTACTCATGTCAGAAGTGACAAACTTCATGACACCCATGCAGACGGGAGCTGAAACATGCCATCCCAAATAGAAGCAAGACGCTCTCCTCCAAAAAGAGGAAGCCAATCTGGTGGTCCCCTGCCATAAACAAACTATACAACAGAAGGAAGAAACTGTTGCAGAAAAGAGGAAAATCTCAGGATGCAAAAACTCCCTTACCAGCCTCAGTAAGAAACTGAGATCCCTCATAAAATCCTCCAAAGCTAGTTACAAAAATAAAATTGCCAAAGATTCCAAAGACAACCACAAGGCATTCTATAGTTATGTCAAGAATCTAAATGGCAATGTTCAGATCTGCTCTGAGCTACAACAGAATGGGATTAAATATACTGATCCCAAGGATATTGCCAGTATCCTGGCAGATAGGTTTAGTACCAACTTCACCCCCTCTCATCCCTTAAAGGGCCCATCTCAATACCAAAAGATTGCCAAATTCCGGTAATCACGGCCACACAGGTAGAAACTGCTCTCTCCAAAGCAAAGAATACAGCATTTATGGGACCAGATGACATCCCAGGCTGTGTACTACATGAACTACAAAATGAACTGGCACCTCACCTAAGTGTGCCTCACCTCAGGCTTTGTGCACACTGAGTGGTGCACAGCTACAGTTATCCCACTCCACAAGGGGGGATCCACCTTGAATCCCAGGAACTACCGTGTCATCAGTCTGACGACACTGATCTGCAAGGGCATGGAACACATTGTCATGGAACTTATAAACAAAGACATTGGCAACCTTCAAACACTGGACCCCACCCAGTTTGGGTTCGTGAAGGAACGATCTTGTCTCTTGAACCTGATTGACTTCTTTGAATTAGTCTCCAGAGCTGTGGATGAGGGTAAGGCGGTCCACACAGCCTATCTGGACCTCGCCAAGGCCTTCGACACCATCCTTCACTCTGGAATCATAGATAAACTTACTAAGCTGGGCATAAGTCCATACATCACTCAGGTTGCCATCTGACTTACTGACAGAACCCACACTGTAAATATAGCCAACTCCTAATCCAGCTCCAGACAAGTGACAAGTGGAGTACCTCAGGGTTCAGTCCTGGGACCGCTCTTGTTTGGCATCTACTTCTCTGAAGTACAGGCCAACACTAAGGGACTCTGTCTAACAAAGTTCGCAGATGACTGCAAACTGGGAGCCATTATTGAATCCCCAAATGATGTTGATATTCTACAAAAGGGCTTTACAGAAACAGATGCTTGGTGCCAGAGCCGTGGGCTCAATCTTAATGCTAAGAAATGTATAGTTATCCCCTTTCGGAAAAAACATGTACCCATAAATTACCACATAGGTGGCAGTACGCTAAACACCAAAAGTGTGATGAGAGACTTAGGGACACAGGTGGACAGTGGTCTCACCTTCGATAACCACATTGCCACAACAGTCAGGAAATCCTTCTATGTGGTGCATCTCATCACTAAGTGCTTGTCATCCAGAAAAAAAGAGGTCATTGTCCCACTGTACTCATCCCTCATTAGATCCATTATATAGTACAACGCCCCATTTGGTATGTACCTCACAAGACATCTGCAACAGCTGGAAAGGCCACAGAAATACCTCACTAAAAGAATTACAGGCCTAAAGCAGATGCCCTATGCTGACCATCTAAAACAACTCCAGGTATACTCTGTGGCATATCGTCTACTCAGAGGCGATCTCTGCTTAACATACAAGGCCATGTCAAACCCTGAGCTGTTGGACATGTTATACTTAAAGAAATCTCAATCCCTCAGAACCACACGTTCCAGGAATCTAAACCTTGTCATCAAAATGAACAAAATATGCTGGAGGGATAGGTTCCTGACCCAGAGACTCCCCATACTCTGGAATAGACTGCCCATACATGTCAAGCAGAGCGCCTCCATGGCCATCTTCAAAGGGAACCTTAACGATTGGTTGGGAGATAGGAAATTCACCCCAGGGATCACATCAATCGCCCTGCTAGACAGGGGTCCAGGGAAGTAAATATTGTGGGAAGAAAACCATAACAGATACAAGCATGCAAAATCTGAAGGTAATGCTACTCAATGCTAGAAGTCTAAACCTCAAAATCCACTCTTTCGTGGCACTCCTAAAAATGTAGAAGATCGATATCTGTGCAGTAACTGAGATGTGGTTCAAGGCTCCAGAGAGCACTCCTGCAGTACCAGGCTACAGCTCTTACCACACATTTGGCCACCAAACCAAGACCGAAATACTAAAGGTGGAGAAGTGTCCATATTCACCAAGTATATTCACACCTCCAGGCTAGTTGCCCAACACAATGGTATGAAATTCTCCAGGTGTAACTAACACTAGGTAAGACTGCAATTCAAATTGTAGGTTGCTACAGATCCCCCACCATGCCCCAAGATTCTCGCTACACCTTTCTAAACATACTGGAAAATATTAAGATACAACCAAACACCCTAATACTGGGTTATTTCAACTACCCTGCCATTAACTGGGAAAACTACGTGGGTACCAACAGCTTTACCCAACGGTTCTTGGAATTCATAAATTCCAACGCCCTGGATCAACTAATCCATTGTCCCACCAGGGGCTCCAATATCCTAGACCTGGTCATTACCAACATGGGAGATAGATGCTCCACACCAGTGATCACCCCCTCATTGGTCAGGTCTGACCATAAGCAAATCACCCTTGACATCCACATCCCCCCCACACTAGGGAAACCTCCATAAAAAACTTCTCCAAAGCCAACTTCATGCTACTCATGTCAGAAGTGACAAACTTCATGACACCCATGCAGACCGGAGCTGAAACATGCCATCCCAAATAGAAGCAAGACGCTCTCCTCCAAATCTGGTGGTCCCCTGCCATAAACAAACTATACAACAGAAGGAAGAAACTGTTGCAGAAAAGAGGAAAATCTCAGGATGCAAAAAACTCCCTTACCAGCCTCAATAAGAAGCTGAGATCCCTCATAAAATCCTCCAAAGCTAGTTAAAAAAATAAAATTGCCAAAGATTCCAAAGACAACCACAAGGCATTCTATAGTTATGTCAAGAATCTAAATGGCAATGTTCAGATATGCTCTGAGCTACAACAGAATGGGATTAAATATACTGATCCCAAGGATATTGCCAGTATCCTGGCAGATCGATTTAGTACCAACTTCACCCCCTCTCACCCCTTAAAGGGCCCATCTCAATACCAAAAGATTGCCAAATTCCGGTAATCACAGCCACACAGGTAGAAACCGCTCTATCCAAAGCAAAGAATACAGCATTTATGGGACCAGATGACATCCCAGGCGGTGTACTACATGAACTACAAAATGAACTGGCACCTCACCAAAGTGTGCCTCACCTCAGGTTTTGTGCACACTGAGTGGTGCACAGCTACAGTTATCCCACTCCACAAGGGGGGGATCCACCTTGAATCCCAGGAACTACTGTCCCATCAGTCTGACGACACTGATCTGCAAGGGCATGGAACACATTGTCATGGAACTTATAAACAAAGACATTGGCATCCTTCAAACACTGGACCCCACCCAGTTTGGGTTCGTGAAGGAGCAATCTTGTCTCTTGAACCCGATTGACTTCTTTGAATTAGTCTCCAGAGCTGTGGATGAGGGTAAGGCGGTCCACACAGCCTATCTGGACCTCGCCAAGGCCTTCGACACCATCCTCCACTCTGGAATCATAGATAAACTTACTAAGCTGGGCATAACTCCCTACATCACTCAGGTTGCCAACTGACTTACTGACAGAACCCACACTGTAAATATAGCCAACTCCTAATCCAGCTCCAGACAAGTGACAAGTGGAGTACCTCAGGGTTCGGTCCTGGGACCGCTCTTGTTTGGCATCTACTTCTCTGAAGTACAGGCCAACACTAAGGGACTCTGGCTAACAAAGTTCGCAGATGACTGCAAACTGGGAGCCATTATTGAATCCCCAAACGATGTGGATATTCTACAAAAGGGCCTTATAGAAACAGATGCTTGGTGCCAGAGCCATGGGCTCAAGCTTAATGCTAAGAAATGTATAGTTCTCCCCTTTCGGAAAAAACATGTACCCATAAATTACCACATAGGTGGCAGTACACTAAACACCAAAAGTGTGATGAGAGACTTAGGGACACAGGTGGACAGTGGTCTCACCTTCAATAACCGCATTGCCACAACAGTCAGGAAATCCTTCTATGTGGTGCATCTCATCACTAAGTGCTTGTCATGCAGAAAAAAAGAGGTCATTGTCCCACTGTACTCATCCCTCATTAGATCCATTATAGAGTACAACGCCCCATTTGGTATGTACCTCACAAGACATCTGCAACAGCTGGAACGGCCACAGAAATACCTCACTAAAAGAATTACAGGCCTAAAGCAGATGCCGTATGCTGACCATCTAAAAAAACTCCAGGTATACTCTGTGGCATATCGTCTACTCAGAGGCGATCTCTGCTTTCCAGTCTCACATAGACCTACCATGACAGCAAACTAAACACATAATCACACAAAACATACTCGGAGGCTCTAAATAAAGATCTGCCTAAGCAGCAGAGACCTCCAAAGCAGACACCCAAGCAACCGCTACCCCAAAACAAAACACGTGCAACACATATCTCACAAAGCAAGTGTGCCGAACAGTCACAGCCCTTAAGACTAAACATCACACCTGATACACTTGTAATAGGTGACTCTATCATCAGGCACACTGACATCCCGCTCACCAGGCTGAACAAGGAGAGGGTCACGGTGAGCAGCCTGTCGGACGCTAGGATCCGCCACATAACGCAAGCACTCAGGTCACTCCAAGGCAAGTACAAATATGACTCAGTCATTGTCCATGCTGGTGTGAATGACCTGAGACGTACCTCCCTGGACTACATGAAAAGAGACATAGAGGAGCTCTCTGAGCATGTAGCCCAGGCCGGTATGACCCTGACCTTGAGTAGCATCTTACCCTCACCAATAATGATGCCACAATATGAAGACAAGATGATCAGTTTCAACAATTGGCTTAAGTACTGGTGTCATTCAAAGGGATCAATGCCTGTCAGCTTGGGATGATATGCTCGACAAGCCACATGCTCGCTAGGGACGGCTTGCACCTGTCACCCCTGGGCTTTCGGATATTGGCAAAGGCTCTGCTACCCCATAGTGCCTTTTTAGGCAAGGCTCAAAAGACAAACCCACCTCCATAGGTATCACAAGGGATAAGAAACTAAGAGTAATGCTACTCAACGTCAGAAGTCTAAACCTCAAGATGCATGCGCTCAAAACTCTCCTTAGCATGGAGAACATCGATATATGTGCAGTAACAGAAACCTGGTTCAGAGCTCCCGAGAGCACCCCAGCACTACCAGGATATACCTCATACCATGCTTTTCGCCCCAAAACTTGGATCGAACCACAAAGGAGGGGGAGTATCGATATTCATCAAAGATACCCACACCTCCAGGTTGGTGGCAAAGCACGAAGCATCAGAGACTATCCATGTGCAACTAACAGTGGGTAAAACTGCCTTCCAGTTTATAGCCTGCTACAGACCACCCTCCCAAACCCAGGAACCCCACTCGGCCTTCCTGAGAACACTGGAAAATATGAAGGTCTCTCCAAACACCATTATATTGGGCAACTAACTTCAACTACCCAAACATAGACTGGGAGCATTACTCTAGCTCCAACACCCTAGCCCAAAGGTTCCTAGAATTTATAAACTCAGATGCTATGGAACAACTTGTTACCACTCCCACAAGAGGGGAAAACATACTGGACCTGATCATCACCAACATGGGGACTCTATGCTCCAGACCAGAAGTGTATCCCTCACTGGTAAGATCAGACCATAAACTAATCTCACTGGATATTCACATCCCGACCCCACCCCCTGCCCAGAAAACCACAGTGAAAAACTTCTCTAAAGCAAATTTCACACTCCTCAAAACCGAAGTGGAATCCTTCAAAGCCCCGGACCTGTGGAAAATATGGCCCAGACCAAGAATCCTTTATAAACACATTCTATGAACACCTTCAGGAATGCATGGATCATTCGATCCCAAATAAAACCAAGACCCAATCCTCCAAAGGCAGACGCCCTGTCTGGTGGACCCCAGCCATAAACAAACTATACAATAGAAGGAGGAAGCTACTAAATGATGGAGCAAAATCCCAAAAGGGAAGGCATCACTGATCAATATTAGCAAAAACTACAGGCACTCATAAAATTGTCTAAGGCCAGCTTCGAGAGAAAAATTGCACAGGACACTAAGGATAATCACAAGGCTTTCTTTAGTTATGTTAGGAACCTGGGTGGTAATTCCCAGATATGCTCAGAATTAGTTCAAAATGACAAAAAATACACCGAACCCACAGACATTGCCAGCATCCTAGCTGACAGGTTCAGCAAAATCCCCCACCAAAGGGCAAATATCTATCCCAGCAGAGCCCTGCGCCCCTCACATCTCAGATGCTCAGGTAAGAGCCGCCTCTCCAAAGCAAAAAACACAGCATCAATGGGACCAGACGGTGTCCCGGGCTGCGTCCTACATGAACTCCAAGAAGAGCTAAACCCAAACATAAAACTACTGTTCAATCTCAGCCTTACTACAGGATATGTGCCCAAAGAGTGGCGTACAGCAACAGTGGTCCCTCTCCATAAAGGTGGTGCCTCAACGGATCCTGGAAACTATCGCCCCATAAGCCTGACTAGCTTGGTCTGCAAAGCTATGGAAAGGATCATCATGGACCTCATAAATAAAGATATTGGGGACCTAGATACACTGGATCCTACCCAGTTCGGCTTTGTTAAGGGCAGATCCTGCCTCTTAAACCTGGTTGATTTCTTTGGAACAGTCACCAAGGCCATTGCGAGGGAAGGTGTTCCACACAGCCTACCTGGACCTCGCAAAAGCCTTCGATACAATACCCCACTCGGGCATTATAGATAAGCTCACCAGTTTAAATATAAACCCCTATGTCACTAGATGGATCGCAAACTGGCTCAAGGACAGAACCCACATGGTTAGAATTGCTGGAGCCATGTCAGACTCCAAACCAGTTACAAGTGGTATCCCACAAGGCTCAGTCCTGGGACCTCTCTTGTTCGGTATATATTTCTCGGTGGTACAGGCCAACACAGAAGGACTGTGGCTGACCAAGTTCGCAGAGGACTGCAACCTGGCAGCCATAATCGACCCTCCAGCCAACACAAGCATCCTCCAAAAGGGCCTCATAGAAACAGACAACTGGTGCCAGAGCCATGGCCTCAAGCTAAATGCCAAAAAGTGTATAGTCATCCCCTTTGGCAAAAACAAAGTGCCCACAAATCGCATAGGTGGTAATCCGTTAAGTACAGAAGAAGTAATTAGGGACCTGGGGACCCAAGTTGGTAGCAATCTCTCATTTGACAACCACGTGGCCAAAGTGGTTAGAAAAACATTTTATATAGCCCACCTAATCATGAAGGGATTCACATCTAGATCAGGGGAGGACATAGTGCCTCTTTACTCATCCCTCATCAGGCCCATAATTGAGTACAATGCCCCTTTTGGGATATACCTTACCAGACACCTGCAGCAACTGGAAAGACCCCAAAAGTACCTCACCAAGAGGATCAAATGGCTCAAACAGATGCCATATGCTGCCCGGTTAAAGAAACTCCAGCTCTACTCAGTGGCATGCCTGTTCAGAGGCGATCTGTGCCTGACGTATAAAGCCATGTCCAACCCGGAATTAATGGACATGCTGCACCTCAGAAAATCCAAATCCCATCGAGCTACGTGCTCGAGAGACTTGAACCTCAGCACTGAAATAAATAGGACATGCTGGAGGGACAGATTCATAACCCAGAGGCTCCCTTCACTCTGGAATAAAATCCCAGTCCAGGTTAGGCAGAGTCCCTCATTGACTCTCTTCAAGAGGAATCTTGAGTGGATGGGAGATCGTAGGTTTTCCCCGGATATCACTTCTGTGTCACTGTTAGACAGAGGCACAGTATACTAACCTCGAAAAAGGGCATAGCAAAATAAATTTAAAATGGGTGGCGAAAGCCAAATACATTCTGGCTAGGCTTATAAATGCCCTAGGGCAGATAGCCTAGTATGAACCTATAAGGCCATGTCAAACCCTGAGCTGTTGGACATGTTATACTTAAAGAAATCTCAATCCCTCAGAACCACATGCTCCAGGAGTCTAAACTTGTCATCACAATGAACAAAATATGCTGGAGGGATAGGTTCCTGACCCAGAGACTCCCCATACTCTGGAATAGACTGCCCGTATATGTCAAGCAGAGCGCCTCCATGGCCATCTTCAAAGGGAACCTTAATGATTGGTTGGGAAATAGGAAATTCACCCCAGGGATCACATCAATCACCCTGCTAGACAGGGGTCCAGGGAAGTAAATATTGTGGGAAGAAATATCCAGGGAATTGTTATGGCTAGGTTTGTATAGGCCCTAGGGCCGATAGCCTAGTACCAAACTAGGAACCTATTATAAAATCAAAACATGAGTACATTGTAAGGGTATCTGACAAAAAGGGCCACATTGTAATTGTGGATCATGTACATTAAATGAGATACATTATTTTGTATTGATAGAAAATATGTTTTACAGAACATAAGTGTAGCAATGGGGATGGGAGGGCTGATTTTGACTATAAATGTGCTAACATCTTTGTCTTTTCCTTTTAAGCTCCCCACAGCTGACCATCAGCTGCCAACAGCTGTTCTCATTTACTGGGTCTACTGGACCCACCTTCACTGATCCCAGGCTCTCCCCTGACCCACATCCAGGGCCAATGAGGAAATCAGGGTCACTGGTGTGACTTAGTGTTGTCATTCTTCTCCTGAGGAGCATGCTCTAACACACTACCCCACAGCAGGCACTACATTTCTGCTATGGCTGCCTTTGGGAGCTGCTTGCACACTTCCGTGCATGGCAGCCTACTGACCAAGCAAGACACGGCTTGTAGCTTGTAGCTCAACAGGTTCTTCATGCTGATGTTGCAATGAGTCAAGTTACCTGCCTCCCCCCACACCCCTAAGAATGTCTGAGCTGATATCTGCCACTCAGTCCAGTCCTACCTGCCTGGTCCCTCCATCATCATGCTGTTAATTCAATATGATACCCAATCAGGCTTTATCCCACAGGACCTTGGGCCAGGGTTATCATTCTCTTTTTTTGATAATCAATACAGTTTTTTCCTTGTTCTCCTTTGGTAAATATGATTTATTACTGACTTTAAACTGATAATTTTCTGTTTATCTTGTATCTTTTTCTGAATTTTATTTTGTGTTATTACAAAACCAATGATCACATTTTTAGATGCTATAGTAATTTGAGAAATAGGTTAATGTGTGTGTAGTGTAACAGTGTCCAAAGATGGCATAGATTGTTTTTAGCTGTTGATAATTTGCATCCCCCACCTGCTTCCTGTTTTGCCACTGTGGGTTCTCTTATGAATAGGGATAGAACTTGAATACTGGGTTTTGGAATATTGTCCCACAAGATCTTAACAAGTTTTTGCCAAACTGTCTTTCCAAAGTAATATCTCTGACACAGTGTAAAGGTGGATCTCAAATTTTAACAGTACCACACCAGCAGGATTTGGACAGTCTTAGTTTACCACATATTGAATTTTCTCCATATTTTAGAATTTTCATGAGATGGCATATGTTAACAAGTTTAATGCAGAGCTAGTTGACAATTTGCAAAAAGTGATGTCCTCTAACACCAGAACACACAATTTGTATGGTATTGTGACCACAAATGATTTGGAGTCTCACAGTCAGGGTGATGTGAAGAGCCTGTATACATGTGGATCTTGTAAAGTGCATTTGTTGTGGGCTAAATGTAACATTTCTGAACATCATTGGTCATACACATATATGGATATGGATTGCACAACAGTAATGTGGTGTATGTTATATAGTGTAATTGCTCTCCCTCCCTATGGTACATTGGAAAAGCTGTACACCCAGTTGAGGTTAGATTACAAATATACATTAGGGAGTGAGGACTTTTCACCCTTCAGTACTGTAGCTACCCATATTAATGTCTTTCATGCTGGAATTCCATTCTATGCCCTATATACTAACAGTATATTCTAACAGTAGGGTGACAGTGGGGAAAACTTTTGTTGTTGAAAACTGAATCACAGTATATTTTGAAACATAATACTTCTTTTCAATTTGGTTTTAGTATCAAAATTAGTTGGCATTGTATCTTGTAGGAAATTTCTTATAGGCTGGAGTCTATTGGTATTTGTTTATTGGATTGTTGTTCAACTGATAATTAATGCAGTTATTTTACCTTTGTATTCTGTTAGCTGGGAATCCCCTAGCCATTTAGCTGTGATGTCAGGATACAGTAAATAGTTTAAATGACTGTTTTGTTTTTATTCCTTGCTCAGTGGTGATTGTTTTTTTGGAAAAGACTTCCATGTTTTTGCACTCTTTAATCTCACTATCTGTCGATCAGCAGTGTTGTCCTGACCAACTGACCCATTTGTTCCCCATCATCAGGGTGATGGTTGACTGACAGGGACCATCATATAGATATCCCTCAGGAGTGGTTTTAGAGGTTTTTGTCTTATGCTGTATTTTTACCCATGGATGTTTGGCTAGTGGAGCAGAAGGGGACCATGCAATGGGGTCACCACACTGGACTTTGTAAAGCTTTCCTCAAGGGTACCTTCCTTCTCAGACCTCCAGTCAGGGAGGTAGTACCCCCATGGGATTTGTCTTTGGTTCTCCAAGCCTTGACTAGCCCCCATTTCCAGGAACGGCCACGGTTGATCTTAAATATCTCTCTTGGAAAACGGCCTTCTTAGTGGCCATTACTTCAGCTAAAAGGGTCTCTGAACTTCAGGCTCTATGTGTTAAGCCGCCGTATTTATCCTTCCATCCAGATAGAGTTTACCTCAGGATCAATCCGTCCATTCTGCCTAAGGTCTCTTCGGAAGCTAATATTAATCAATCTATTAATCTTCCCGTGTTCTTTCCCCATTACCAGAATAAAGGAGAATATAAACTGCATTCCTTGGATGTGCACAGACAGTTACATTTTTATACTCATCGAACTGCTGGTCATAGGCAATCTGACCAGTTGTTTGTCTCCTTTGCCAAAACAAGTTTAGGCAAGTCAATTTCTAAAGTTACACTATCACGGTGGATAGCTAATTGTATCCTCTTAGCGTATCAGAGTTCGGGAAGGCCTGCACCTCAGGGAGTCCGAGCTCATTCTACCAGGGCCGTCGCTGCTTCGGTGGCCTTTAAATCTAGGGTCCCCTTAGATGATATTTGTTCCACAGCCACTTGGGCTTCATCTCATACCTTTATCAGCCATTACAAACTGGATGTTGTCTCCAGAGGTAGGGCGTCCTTTGGCTCTGCAGTGCTCCGGAATGTTCTTCCATAAAGGCCACCCAGGATTCAGGTAGCTGGGGACTCTGTTCCAAGGGTTGCTGACAAATGAAGTTCCTACTTCAGATTTAGAAGTTATGTACTCACCATAACGTTCCATCTGAGTAGGCATCTTCATTTGTCTGCAACCATCCCCCCTCCTTCCCCCTGACCTATAGGATCTGTCTTGGATAAGCCCCTTCCGGGGCACAATAACATTGCTTATATCGGGCAAACTTGATCTGAGGTCAGTTAGGGTTGGCAGGGGATTATGGGTAAAGGGAGGAGCTAGGAGCTCGGATCTATGCTGTGGTAAAAGTTGCTGGCTCGGATCCAAGATCGGATCCGTATCCCAAAGGTTGCAGACAAATGAAGATACCTACTCAGATGGAACGTTATGGTGAGTACATAACTTCTGATTTTTAGCTGTTGATAATTTGCACCCCCCCCCACCTGCTTCCTCTTTTCCTCTTTTGCTACTAAGGGTACTCTTATGAATAGGGATAGAACTTGAATACTGGGTTCTTGGAATATTGTCCCACAAGATCTTAACAAGTTTTTGCCGAACTCTCTTTCCAAAGTAATAGCTCTGACACAGTGTAAAGGTGGATCTCAGATTTTAGCAGTACCACACCAGCAGGATTTGGACAGTCTTAGTTTACCACATATTGAATTTTCTCCATATTTTAGAGTTTTCATGAGATGGCATATGTTAACAAGTTTGATGCAGAGCTAGTTGACAATTTGCAAAAGTGATGTCCTCTAACACCAGAACACACAATTTGTATGGTATTGTGGCCACAAATGATTTGGAGTCTCCATACAAATTGTGTGTTCTTGTACGGTTAGATTACAAATATACATTAGGGAGTGAGGACTTTTCAGTCTTCAGTACTGTAGCTACCCATATTAATGTCTTTCATGCTGGAATTCCATTCTATGCCCTATATACTAACAGTATATTCTAACAGTAGGGTGACAGTGGGGAAAACTTTTGTAGTTGAAAACTGAATCACAGTATATTTTGAAACATACTACTTTTCAATTTGGTTTTAGTATCAAAATTAGTTGGCATTGTATCTTGTAGGAAATTTCTTATAGGTTGGAGTGTATTGGTATTTGTTTATTGGATTATTGTTCAACTGATAATTAATGCAGTTATTTTACCTTTATATTCTGTTAACTGTGAATCCCCTAGCCATTTAGCTGTGATGTCAGGCTACAGTAAATAGTTTAAATGACTGTTTTGTTTTTATTCCTTGTTGTCTGGTCATTGCTTTTTGGAAAAGATTTCCATGTTTTTGCACTCTTTACTCTCGCTATCTGTCGATCAGCAGTGCTCTCCTGATCAAGTAACCCATTTGTTCCCCATCATCAGGGTGATGGTTGACTGAGAGGGGCCATCATATAGATATCCCTCAGGAGTGGTTTTAGAGGTTTTTGTCTTATGCTGTGTTTTACCCATGGATGTTTGGCTAGTGCAGCAGAAGGGGACCATGCAATGGGGTGATGACCCTGGACCTCTGTACTTATGCAAAGGACTTTGTCAGTATGCAGCCCTACCTTCTTCCCTCAGGGTAGGAAGATGGTTTCCCTAGTCTACAATGGAGAAATCACATCTCCTTGTGCACATCCTGAGTGACATCAACTGTCTCCTCCTCTAGGAGAGGTGAGTGGGACATGCCCCTTCATTATTACCCCTACCTGCCCTACTCCTAAAGTGACAGCACCAGTATTCATACCCCACTCATGTGGTTCACAATAAGGATTCCATCCCTCTGTACCATGCAGCCAGGCAGAAAACACTGTCCTTGATGGTCATTAACTCTATGCAAAGCATCTCCGAGCTTCAGGCCTGTGCATGCAGGGAATCCTATCCGGTCACTCTCAAGAGTAACAGATTTGTTTTACAGTGACATGGCTTATTCTACCTCAAATGGCAGATGTCTGAACAAGGAAACATTAGATTGTTGTATAGCTTTCAAAGCATCACACTGTTAAGTGTGTGTATGTTTATGTGCACATATGTTTCATATATATATATATATATATATATATATATATATACACACACACACACACACGTATATATATGTGTGTGTGTGTGTGTGTGTGTGTGTGTATATCTCTCTATCTGTATGTATATATATTTTCCCCACTAGTTCTCAATTGCATATATGGCTCCACAGACTGGTGTTAATTGAATTGTCCACAAGCCAGATTTTCTGCATCACCAGATCTATAACTTTATGTTTTCTGTACCAAGCATGTGGCTGAAAGGCCCCCCACCCAGTAAATGAAGAAAGTAAAAATAGTGCTGTCTCTGCTGAAGGACCGCACATTATATGTTGAATATAATAAACACTGAAGAGGATTTTTCTCCTTTCAGGTACCAGAAACCTTTGAAGATGTCACTGTTACTTTCACAGAAGAGGAGTGGAAGTTGTTAAGGAAACAAGATAAGGAGCTGTACAGACACGTGATGGTACAGAACTACGAAACCTGTGTTTCGGTTGGTAAGTGAGAGCTGGCTTATGAAGTGAGTTCATTATTCTGAAAGTTATAAGTATAATATGAAAATGTGCTTGAATAATTCAGAACTGTGCACTTCACTCTTGTTTGGTGAGGGTGTGTAGCATCTCTCTCTATATTCCAATGGGTTCTACAAAATTAACATCTCTCTCCACTGACCCTGTATGGTATGAAGTGATCCAACTCTTTCTTGTCCACAATGATTTTTCTCAAGCATAAGCACTTCTCTCTCTGATTTAGCATTCTTGTTCTGCTACTGTAGTTACATATCACATTATAACATCATGTTTCTTTTCAGTTTTTAAACTCTCTTCCTGTACTGCGTGACATTTTGACCATCTGTTCTTTTTCTGCATAAAACAGCCACCCCTTGAATAGGCTGTTTCCTTAGGGGTAGTTGATGCCCATTTTTTATCCTCGGGTACCCCATGGATAACATACTGTGATCAGGCAGTATCCCATGAGGGACTGGCAGTTTGTTTCTCCAGTATCTTTTATTAACCAAGTGTGACCTGTTAGAAGTCTATACCTCATTTTATAGATAAAGAAACTTTGGCTTCGTTAAAGTAATTTTTCAAAAACACAGTTTGAAATCTGAGAAATAAAACCCAAGCCTGAAAGGTGCAGTTCATGTACAGCTTTTTAAAATAAAATACTTCTCTGTATTATCATGTGTACCTGCATTTTTCATATCACCATAAATGGGTCTGCTGTGTGGAATGCTAAGCAGGTATTAAGAAAGGCCTGTCACCTTCTATAATGTTGTTTGTGTAAACTGTTAAGGCAGAATATTTTAGCTCTGTGTCTTTATAAGAAGTCTGTGTGCTTCTAACAGTTTTCTCATAGTTCAGAGTGTACAGACATTCATGTAGAATAATTTTTGCTTTGCTGTGCTATGATGGCATTAAAAGCATGTTACTGTTTTGAAATTTTGAATTTAGTGAGTATCTATTTGCTGGTCTGATACAGACCGTATTGGGTGGTTTATTCCCATGTTCCTCCTGCCTGAATTATTTGGCCTAGATGAAACTGTTTAGTTGTTAATCATCTGTTAGAAACGACTGTCTGATAACATTTCCCCAATTTGTTGTTTTGCTGGAATTATTTGTGGAGGGTCCCCATTTCACTTTGTCTTGCTGCACTTGGCTTTGTTTTAGTCATGTACCCTAGCCCCATTCCATCCCACTCTGCTTTATTTCCTTCATATATAATACTTTTCACACCTTCACTGACTTATTTTTCCTCTAATTTTAACCAGCCAATCATAAGTCATTACTAGCTTGCTGACATCAGTACCTGACAAAAACGTTCTCTACCATAAAAGCCTTTCAGGCCAAGCTACCAACAACTGACTCTTATGTACTTTTCTTCTCTCATTCTGTTAGGCTACTTTGAAAATTCATATTTTAACTCAGAACAAGTCTGCTGCAACCTTACCATTCTCATACCTTCTAGCACAAACTTCCATCCCTGTCATGTTTTCCATAAAGCATACCACTTTAGTTCCAAACTGATTGCTAGAAAACGTTGAAGTCTGCCATCACACTTAGAGTACTTCCATGCAAACAAATCATCTCACATCATAAAATTAGTTCCTGCAGCTAAACAGAGGAAAATCCCTGTACCACCTCTACTTAATTGTGTTTCTTCTACTTGCTAGCAATATCATGCAAAGCTATGTTCCAGCTCTGCTGATCAACAGTTCCCTCCCTTTTGAACTGCCACCTTTAGAATCTCTCTGTTAAATAGCATCAAAAACAAAGTACTACCTGTACTTTTTCCTGGCTGCTGCATGCTTCTGAACCCAGAATAACGCTCATAAGTCATTCTACCCACTACCCTGCAATAAGGGACCTGCCTGGCTTCTAAGGACCCCCTCAACTACTTCAGGCCTTGCCAAATTGGACCATCTTTTCTGCTGCCCCAGTACTTTCTCCTGTCTGTACAGTGTTTGACAAATGTTCTACTCACTACCGTGCAATAAGGGACCAACCTGGTTTCTAAGGACCCCCTCATCTACTTCAGGCCTTGCCAAATTGGACCATCTTTTTCTGCTGCCCCAGTACTTTCTCCTGTTTGTACAGTATTTGATAAACGTCCTACCCACTACCCTGCAATAAGGGACCTGCCTGGCTTCTAAGGACCCCCTCATCTACTTCAGGCCTTGGCAAATTGGACCATCTTTTTCTGCTGCCCCAGTACTTTCTCCTATTTGTACAGTATTTGACAAATGTTCTACCCACTACCCTGCAATAAGGGACCTGCCTGGCTTCTAAGGACCCCCTCATCTACTTCAGGCCTTCCCAAATTGGACCATCTTTTTATGCTGCCCCAGTACTTTCTCCTATTTGTACAGTATTTGACAAACATTCTACCCACTACCCTGCAATAAGGGACCTGCCTGGCTTCTAAGGACCCCCTCATCTACTTCAGGCCGTACCAAATTGGACCATCTTTTTCTGCTGCCCCAGTACTTTATCCTGTTTGTACAGTATTTGACAAACGTTCTACCCACTACCCTGCAATAAGGGACCTGCCTGGCTTCTAAGGACCCCCTCATCTACTTCAGGCCTTGCCAAATTGGACCATCTTTTTCTGCTGTCCCAGTACTTTCTCCTGTTTGTACAGTATTTGACAAAGTATGTTTCACCATTGCCCCATGTTGTAAGTAATTCTGTGTTTTGTCTTTTAATTAAACTCTGTAAACTAATTTAGCCACTGAGTCAGGAAAGTCAGCAGCCAAACTCCTCTCCCTGACCAGTATTACCTGATAGTTTTCCCCTCGCCGCTTACCTTATCCTTCCCTACCTACTAAATTCCTTTTCTTGGTCACCTGTTGTAATAATCCTTCTGCCCACTAGGTGGCAGTCTAATCTGGCCTAGAGCCCTTACTCTTTTCCCCACTTTTGCTAGTTTCAGCTCACTACATTCTTTTTCCTATTTTCTCATCCCTTGCCCTGCTGCCTAGCTATTCCCCCTAATACTCTCTCTCTGCTCCTAGTCCGTACTCTTCTCATCCTCTACCTACAGCAGACTTTTATTCTTTTTATTCTTCCCTCTTCACTATCCTTTTTCCTACATCATACCTGCTAGAAGCTACTTACCTGCTCCACCTTCTCTCTCTGGGTTTTTACTGCTCACTGATTCTCTGCTGAATCCTCCACTTCTTGCTGTACAACCTCTTTTGGCCACCACCTCTACCTGGACCTTAGTATTCCTAAGACTCTCCTCTACTGCTAACTATACTCCACTTCACTTTTACTTCCTCACTTACCGCTATCCACTTCTCTCTTTTAATGTATGCATTTCTCTGTTACTTTTGAATTCCCACGATACCTGGAAATCACCTGCCATTCCTTGTTAACTGTCCTCAGGTTACTTTGTCCCTCCCTTATCTACCTGCCCCCTCTGTTCTCTGCCTCCTCCCACTCCCACCTCATATCCTGCCCCTAGGGCATATAGGGGGGAAGGCCTTTGTGGCGCCTTTCTTTTACTACCTGTACTTTTTCCTGGCTGCTGCGTGCTCCTGAACCCAGAATAATGCTCATAACTGTAAGTACCATTACATTTTCTGTGATGTTTATTCATTGTGTTTTCACCCAATACTGTTCTGTGCTGTCGTAACTATTTGTCTTTGCTGAGTTATATTATTTGTTAGAGCTACCTGGTGTAGCTAAGAAAAGGGTACTTTAACTGCAGAACTTGCTAATATATTACTGTTGCATATCCACTGATGCCTTTAGTGTATTGTGCTCAGCATTTTAAAGTGACTCATTCTTTTTAACTTATTTAGTTAGCTAATGTAGTTAGTTTTGCATCCTCTCTACTTCAGTTGTAGAAACGCTGGCAGCAACTTGGTTTGTGCTTTCTCCCACGTGGACTGTGTTTGCGCAGTTCTGTAGAGCATGAATTTCTGCTCCATCCATGTGTTTGTATCAGTCTGCTCAATTACAATTGCTAAGTTAGGCGGGGGTAAGGTTAAGTGGTATGTTTTGCTTGGCTCTTATGAAACTCTTCTTTTTTTTCTTTTTCCTAATACATTTGCTCTGTTTGTAGAATATATGTCTTTGTTTTTTTGTATTAGGTCAGTTCCCCTAAATGTGGTAATGTACTGAACTAATCTTAGCATCCAAACAGTACAACGCCAACTACCTTATCTCCGTTGCACTAGCTCAAAACAACAAATGATATCATGATGCCTTTTTAAATTAAGAACCACACGGCACAACTATTCAAAGTGATCTCTGTGAGTTAGCTTATGTGTAGCATTCTGATTAATCAGAAGTTATGCTTTGTTAATTGTTACACTGCATTAGCCCTATACTACTGTTATATAGATATTCCGTCTTTTGTCTTTCTGTTTGCCTAGCGTGCCTGAACTTCCTTCTATTTCTCTAAGGTACGGCTTACCGTAACTGTGTATAAGCTAGCGCTGCATGGCTAATATTTTGCTAATCTTTTTTCCTAAGAGTTAAATGAAAGGTGATCTACTGCTTATCCTCCGTGGGAACTATTACTAAAATTCCTAACAGTTAAACGTAAGGAGTCCTAATTATTTACCTCCATAGGAGATACTTCCAAAACTCCTAAAATTAATTGTAAGGTGGATTTGTGCCTATCCTCCGTGGGAGTTACTACTAATATACCAAGTGGCTGTTACCTGCTCTTTACTTTGTGAACTAGCCTGACCCTATTTAATTATCTCATACAACCTCTTACTGAGGATTGTTTTTTTGATGGCTACTATAACTTGGTGATTTCTCCATTGTTATACTACACTGTTATATGTATCTGAACACCATTGTCTATGCTCACAGTTTTTCTGCAATCCGATTTTCAGCCTAATATTAAATATTATACCTAGTCCAGTACTTGTATAATTCTGAAGTGTTTTAGGTTGTTTGTATTGTTGCTAGACTGGACGTTTTTAACCAAGCCTTTTATCAGAGCATTTCTCTTAATGTGTATAATAGTATTTTTACTATTATTAGTAGAACTGTTGACCTACCTAATCTTATTTGTATACTAAAGCTACTTTTTTGTTGCCTTAATACATTATTAATACCCTTTCGTCTTACCTTCCTACCCTCCTAGCATTCTACCCACTACCCTGCAATAAGGGACCTGCCTGGCTTCTAAGGACCCCCTCATCTGCTTCAGGCCTTGCCAAGTTGGACCATGTTTTTCTGCTGCCCCAGTACTTTCTCCTGTTTGTACAGTATTTGACAAAGTATGTTTCACCATTGCCCCATGTTGTAAGCAATTCTGTGTTTTGTCTTTTAATTAAACTCTGTAAACTAATTTTGCCACCAAGTCAGGAAAGCCAGCAGCCAGACTCCTCTCCCTGACCAGTATTACCTGATAGTTTTCCCCTCGCCACTTACCTTATCCTTCCCTACCTACTAAATTCCTTTTCTTGGTCACCTGTTGTAATAATCCTTCTGCCCACTAGGTGGCAGTCTAATCTGGCCTAGAGCCCTTACTCTTTTCCCCACTTTTGCTAGTTTCAGCTCACTACATTCTTTTTCCTATTTTCTCATCCCTTGCCTTGCTGCCTAGCTATTCCCCCTAATACTCTCTCTCTGCTCCTAGTCCGTACTCTTCTCATCCTCTACCTACAGCAGACTTTTATTCTTTTTATTCTTCCCTCTTCACTATCCTTTTTCCTACATCATACCTGCTCCACTAGAAGCTACTTACCTGCTCCACCTTCTCTGTCTGGGTTTTTACTGCTCACTGATTGTCTCTACCGGATCCTCCACTACTTGCTCTGACCCGCTCCGTTCACCCTACGGGCTCACTCCACTCCCCTACCCTACCCCCAATTCTCACGCACCCCAGTGCTGTTAAACTTATACCTCTCTAGCCACACCTACTTTTCTACTCACCCAATCACTTTAAACTCCTACTTATCAACTCCACACCTAATCTAACTCTCTCCTTAATCATCTCCACTCTATTGCAAGTGACAATAACCCCTCTACTCTACCTTTATCTTCACTACTACCCTCCCCCAAGCCTCCTCTGACATATTCTACCACACTATATCTCTTATTTTACCTTATCCAACAATTTACATAACCTCTTAACCCTACTATCTCAAATGGCCTACTTACATAAGTCTATCCTCAAAAACTCTCTTCTTATTACTTCTTCATTAATATTCCTAACCTTACCCTATGCCCTAACCTTCTACGAACACTTCTCTCTGGTTTATAAAGTATCTCCCCACCGGCAAACTCTACCAATTACACATCTCAACTCCTTCTCCCACAGCAACATAACCTCTACTTCAGCTTATCTACTTCCAATGTTTCATAGATATTCCCATGTTACTTACTTCCCCAGCAAGACAAGCCTACCCAAGTACTTTAAAATTATAAAGACTTTGCTAAAACATTCCACACATCTTCTATTAGATGGGGACATTCATCCTAATCCTGGCCCAATTCCATAAATTGACAATAATCCACAAAAACAAACATCCAATGATGTTTCTACCTCTATAAGATTAGGTAACTCTCTCAGAATAGCTCAACTTAATATCCTTAGCATTAACAACAAACTTAGTCAATTGCATGCTCTTTTACAAGTGCATGCATTTGATATCCTTTGCCTTACAGAAACTTGGTTGAAACCTTCTACTCATGACCTAGAAATAACCCCACCTGGATATAACATCCTAAGATGTTATCCAAAAAGGGTGGGGGTGTAGCCATCTTGTATAAATCTGAACTTCTAGTTTCATCCTATAATGTGTTACTACCCTCAAATACCAATGCAGAAACCCTTACCTTCAAACTCCAAATTAATAAATCTAAATCTATCTATATAATCTGCTCCTACATTCCTCCAGGAAATAATATTAACACTCTTGAAAATATTCTTAGTAGCCTTTCCACCCTCATACCTCAAGAAACTATTGTACTAGGTGACTTTAACATAGACTGGACTACGTGTAGCTCCCCCAATCCTAACACCCACATAAATCTATATGGTTTCACTCAAATAATAAACACCCCCACAAGAATCCACAAACCTAGTAATAAGGAAACTACTCTTGACTGGATCCTTATAAACAGTCATCCTGAAACTTATACACCAGGAACTCTCCCAGATGACATTAGTGACCATGTTCTAACCTACATAAAACAAAAGGCGCACAGCCCTAATAATAAATTTATTTTAACCTACCGTTCTAAAAAACACTTTCAAGCCGAGAGCTTTCAAAATGAGCTAAAGACCAGTAAGTGGTCACCTCTAAAGCAACTTAAACTGGATGAAGCAGTTTCTTACTTTAATACTAAATTCCTACAAATCCTAAATCGCCATGCCCCCCTTCGCTCTTCCTGAGTTAGGACCAAAATAGCCCCATGGCTCACAAAACAAACCAGAGAAAAGATGTTCCTACAGAACAAAATATGGGCCAAATGGAGAGCCTCTAAGAGCTCTGCAGACCACCTATACTTTAAACAGCTAAGAAATGCTACCAAAAAGGAAATTATCTTAGACAAGAAAAACTATTATTCCCACCTTCAACAATCACACTCAAAAAACCCTCAAAAGTTTTGGTCAGGCATTAATAAACTTCTCCAACCAGGGCAGGCTAAAACTCCAACCCCATCCTCAATTCCCCATAATAGTCCTATGCAAATAGCTGATGCATTTAACAATTACTTCACTGAAGCTATTCAAACTCTAGCAAAGACACTATCTCCCATTACCCCCTGTCCTTTACAATATACAAACAGTTCAGTTCCTTCCTTCCATATACAACCTGTGCCAACATCCCTTATCTGCAAACTCCTTCAAAAACTCAAACCTTGCACCCCTTCTGCTGACCGCCTGCCAGCAGAATACCTTCAAATAGCTTCCAAAGCCATAGCATATCCCATATCCATCCTTATAAACAGAACAATCACAGAAGGTACCATCCCTTCCATATGGAAAGTCTCCCACATAATTCCCTTACATAAAGGAGGCAAATCCACTGATATCTCCAACTTCCGACCAATTGCATTACTCTCTCCACTAGCCAAAATAATGGAAAAATGTATTCACCTTCAACTACTTCAACACCTGCTCCACAATAATTTACTTGCCAACTGCCAGCACGGCTTTAGGCCCTTTCATAGCACAACTACTGCCCTGCTAACTTTTACTGACTGTATAAACAGGAATCAAAACAATAACTCTCTCTCACTTCTGCACTATTCATTGACCTATCAAAAGCCTTTGATATGGTCAACCATAACTTACTTATCAGTGTGCTAAAAGCCCAATCTCTTGACCCACAAGCAGTTCTTTGGTTTAAATCCTATCTATAAAATAGACAACAAGCAGTGCTCTGGGACAATAATCTCTCCACACCCCTCCCTGTGAACATTGAGTCCCTCAAGGCTCTATCCTAGGCCCTCTTCTTTTTTCCATTTTTATTAATGATCTCTATACTGTTTTTCCTCAAGCCTTGTGTATACAATACGTTGATGACTCTGCTTTAATCTGTACTGCTAAGTCATCAACCTCCCTCCAGACCCTTACTCAAACTGTATTTAACTCTGTTGAAAATTTGTTCACCCATCATTGCCTCCTCCTTAACCCCAAAAAAACAAAATTATTACTTTTTGCTCCCACCCAAAAGTCACCACAGATCCACTTCACAATTACCTCTAATAATGGAACTAGTATTTCCCCTGATACTACTACACATCTCCTGGGCATAACCATAGATCATAACCTCAGCTATGATGATCATATCAACAATACTATAAAAACTGTCAATAAAAAACTAGGCTCCCTGTATAGAATCAAACCCTTCCTCACACCGCTAGCCTACTCTATTCTATGCTTCTGCCATATATACCAATCTATCCAAACACAATCTTAGCAAACTTGAAGCTAGCTATAATAATATAGTCAGATTTGCCACTGGCTCCCCTTTTAGAACGCACCACTGTCTCAACCTTAAACAACTCGGATGGTCAGAACTACAAAACCAACTACTATATAATCAACTTGTGATCACACAAAAAATTCTTTATCATCCAAATAATACCCCTATCCTCTCCAACCTGATCTCCCCATATAAAAATCTTATAACACTATGCTCAGCTAATAAGCTACTAATTTCCAATAGTAAATCTAATAATAAAGCTGGGGGCTCACTTTTTACCAATGTTGTGGGCAGAATCTGGAACAAGCTTCCTAGAACACTCAGATCTCTCTCATCTACACCACTCTTGAAGAAACATCTCAAAGAACATCTAACAATACATTGGCTTTGTCCCTGCTCTAAGCCTGACTGAATCATACGTTTCCTCTTATTTCTCTTCTTGCTATACCCCTTCCTCCTGAGCTATGGCCCCTCTGCAGCATTAATCAATAGAAGCTAACTTTATACTTGCCCTTGTGTTTTCCTGCCTTTTTTCTTTCTTCTTTGACTAAATGAATGATAATTTTAAAATATTGCGTAAACTTGTACTTGATCGTATCTTAAACCTATGCAAAGACTCTGTACTATTGTTCATAGAAACAATTTTTATTTTTTCTTCCAAGCATTTTTGCTCTCTAGTGTATTTGAATCTAGTCATTTTTTAATTATTGTATTTTGTAATTTACTTATACTTGGAGCTTTTCTCCCCGGGCCTCTACTGAAAATGGACATGTATCCAGCTAGACTAGTCCGGTCAACAAATGTAAAGTACAACAGCTTGACTCCATTCTGTGCATACACAGCATTGATACTCTATTAATGGGTTCCTATCAGATAGTCGAACCTCTGCAAGTTCGAACCTCATATGGTCAAGACTATAAGTTCGAATTTGCAGAAGTTCGAGCGTTTCAATGGAAATCTCCATAAGGGGAGGTTTCCGTTTTGTTCAATGTGGTGCGATCTCGGAGTTGGTATATTTAAGTAGCGGGGGAGGGGTGCACGGGGGCTTTGCCCCCCCCCTGCTTACAACAGTTTATTTTGTTTTCTTTTCTTTTTGTTTTTATCCATAGTTGAAGTTTTCTAACTTCGAACAGGATGGTTCGAACATGTGATATAGACCCGTATTAATCACTAAGCTCTACATTAAGGACAATAATACAGATGCAAACACCACTTTTTACTTTTTTTTTCCCTGGATACCACTACATGCAGAGCTCCAGGCCTGGAGCAAGATTGGGTGTGTAGGGGTCATGGTCCTGTACAAGTCCTCCATAACACTTAAACAGTGCTGTCCATTTAATGGCTCTAATGATCATGATCCCATTTGGATAACCCTAACCACTTCTCTAGAAAAGCATCAACAAGCTTTACTTAGCCATGTCTCACCACCTCTGTACTAAAAAGAAATTACAAAACCTTACAAGAATGTATAGTTGATTCCACTCTATTATTTGTTCATAATACTAGGAGAATTTAGCCTCATTGACCCAGTTTGCAATGAACTTAGTTGATTTCTAAAGCATGTTGGCCTTTTGCATTGAGGCAGCTGGGCCCATCATAAATCAGACACATGGACCTTTCATAATCTAATAATAATACATAATCCACAGTTGGTCTTTTCCCTTTTAGTCTTCCCCATCCCACAACAAGCACTTCCCAGAATTGTTCCCACTTATCATCATGATCCCTCCGATTGTTATAGGTAAGAATTTCCTCCTATTTGAAATGACACAGTAACATGGGGACATTAACAAACTGATGCAAAGTCGCTGCCTAGGCATGCAGCTCTGCACAGGTCAATTAAAGAAATGTGGTTCTTGGTGCCAAAACTGAAATGATAAGGAAGGATAGGGAACATGAATAAGGTAAGAATGAGCTGGAGGTGTGCAGAACTGCTCCACAAGAGGACCAAGAGTGAAAATTGTTCCAAAAGTCTGTGGGAGTAGCTGAGGATATAGAAAAACAGGGAGACAGTTGGAGGCCGGCAACATGAAGCTGAAAAACAAAAAGAAAGGATCCAAAATCAAGAGGAAAACAAGTCTGCTCTGAAAATAGAGATGCAATTACATAATAAAAAAGTATTGGACCTGGAAAAAATAGGATGGCAGAATAATAAACTGGTTGACCTTGACCTGGAGAATAGATCTAGATGCTGCAATATCTGAATACTAACCATAAAGGAAAGTGTATCTGAAGGGACAGCCGGGGGACTTAGAATGTTGTATCCATAATTGCAGCCAAGTCATACCTGTTTACATTGTTTGTGCAATGAGCCCTGATGCTTATAAAATATGCTTGTGAGCAGGCCTGTTTTCATGATGACAAGCTTCTGTTATGTCTGCAGTATAGGCTGCATTGCAACCAGACAAAAGTACGAGCAGATGTACTAAGCATTGTAGGTAGAAGAGCACATAGGATGATAGGAGGTTACTAGGCTAATGGCCCTGGGGCCCTTACAAGCAAGGCCAAGAGTTAATCCCCAAAAAAGAAACCTCAGTCAACACCTGTCACCCCTGTCAACGAGGGACACATGTGGAACACCTGGGACAAGCTTGTGGTTTCTCATCCACTCATCAAGGTTGTGCTTGAAGAGGGTCAGCAAGGTACTCTGTTTGACATGTATGGGAAGTCAATTCCAGAGGCAGGGTAGCTTCTGGGAGACAAACCTCTCTCTCCAGCAGGTTTTGTTGATGTAGCATATTAGATTTAGGTGTTTTGAGTGGGTAATGCTTGAGGAGTTAGACTTAGGGATATGGAGCATCTCTAGTAGGGCAGGGTCTGAGATTGCCTTGTAGGCGAGACACAGATCACCTCTGTATGATACTGAGTAGAGTGATAGTGATTTGAGCCTGTCCACGTAGGACAGGTGTTGCAGGCCATGGATTCTCTTTGTGAGGTATTTATGTGGCCTTTCTAGTTGGTGCAGGTGTTTGGAGAGGTACATACCAAACGGGGCGTTATACTCAATTATTGGCCTAATGAGGGAGGAGTATAGGGAGGTAAAAACCTCCTTTTTTCTGGATGCAATCCCTTTACCTATGAGATGAACCAAGTAAAAGGCTATTCTGACCGCTGCCGCTACATGATGGTCGAATGTGAGATTGTCAACCTGAGTACCCAGGTCTCACACTACAGGTTATGTGCTTAGGGGTTGCCACTGATGTGGTAATCAATAGGAGCCATGTTTTTGCCAGATGGTATAATAATATATTTTTTTGCATTTAACTTAAGGCCATGACTTTGGCACCAGTCATTTGTTGCTGTGAGACCCTCTTGCAGTATGTTAACATCATTTGGAGAGTCAATAACAGCATCCAATTTACAGTCATCTGTAAACTTGGTCAGCCACAGGCCTTTTGTCTTTGTCTGGATCTCTGAGAAGTAGATGCCAAACAGTAGGGGAACCAGAACAGATCCCTGGGGAACACCACTAGTGACAGGTCTACTGCCAGAAGTGGAGGCACCTGTTTTGACCTTGTGGGTCCTATCAGTGAGCCAGTTGGCCACCTACCTGATGAGATAGGGATTTACACCAAGTTGTGTTAGCTTTTCAATGATGTCCGAGGGGGGGGGGGGGTTGTGTCATAGGCCTGGCCAAGTCAAAGTAAGCTGTATGTACTGACTTTCCCTCATCCAGGGCCTTGATGACAGTGTCAAAGAAGCCAACCAGGTTCATTAGGCAAGATCTGTCCTTGGCAAATCTGAACTCGGTGGTGACAAGTGCTTGGAGATTGCCTATGTCCTTGTTTATGAGATCCATAATAATATGCTCCGTGGCTTTACAGATCAGACCTGTCAAGCTAATGGGGCAATAGTTTCCAGGGTCAGTAGTGGCACCACCTTTGTGCAAGGGGATGACAGTGTCAGTTCTCCGCTCTGCTGGAATGAAGCCTGTACATAGGCTGGGATTGAATAGGATGATCAATGGTGAAGATAGTTCGTGCTGGAGATGGTGCAGAATACAGGCTGGGATACTGTCAGATCCCATGGAAGCTGTGTCCTTTTGCCATGGATAGGGCCTTTAACATTTGATCTATGCAGATGTCAGGTGCGGGACAAGTACTGGGGATGTCATAAGGGCCTTTGGAGGGGCTAGGGGATGAAGTTTGCACTGAACCTACCCGAGAGCAGGTTGACTAAGCCAACAGAATCAGTGTAAGTGGTACCATTAAGTACTAATTCAGAACAAACCTGGGCTTTGCCATGGAGGTTGCTGACATAACTGTTTGTGTGAACCAAATCCAGAATGTTATCTCCCCTTGTGGGGGATAAGACAAGCTGGTCTAGTCCATTAGAATTGATAAAGTCAAGGAATCATTGGATAAGTGCATTAGTGCAGGAATAATTCATCTAGTCTGTAGTGGGGTAGTTGAAGTCACCGAGGATTAGGGTGTTCGGGGGTACCTTGATGGAGTCAAGTAGGTCCACGTAGGAGGAGTGGGTGTCCTGAGTCATGGATGAGGTCTACAGCTGGCTATAACTTGGATGGGAGTCTTACCAACTGTCAGTTGCAGCTGGAGTAATTCCAGTGCATCATGCTGGTAAACCAGTCTGGAGGTGTGCCTGTTCTTAATAAAGAGAGAGACTCCACCACCCTTAGTCTTCCTGTCCTCATTTTGGGGTTGGGATGTGTGGAATGAGGTATAGACTGTTAAGGCAGGGGTGTTCTACACAGCCATGAACCAAATTTCCATGACTGCACAGTTATTGGCATCTTCCAGTGTGAAAAGGGCCTTCAGTGAGTGCATTTTCAGGTTAAGGCTCCTAGCATTAAGTAGCATGACCTTCAATTTGCTTTTTGACAGGTCTTTTATGTTGGAAGATTTGTCTTTGGGACATATCCTAAAAAAAGGCATAATGGAGAGGCAAGAGCCTTGGCCAGGATCTGGAATCCTAGAGGTGACAGATGGAGGCCATCTCTGGCAAAGCATCGAGGCCTGTCAACCATGTCATCCCAGGCAGACAGATAATGGATCTCCTTAGAAAGACAACAGAAACTAAGCCAGTTGTTGAAGTCAATTATTTTTTGTTGGTATTGTGGTATCATTCTTGGTGAAGGTAGGGTGCTAGTGTCATACTTGCCAGGGACACATACTCTGAAAGCTCAATCAAGTCTCTTTTCATATAGTCCAGGGAGGTACGTCTCAAGTCATTCATACCAAAATGGACATGTACCTGTTGTGGAGAGACTTAAGTGTGCGTGTGATGTTGTGGATTCTGGCACCTGACAGACAACTGACTGTGACATTCTCCTTGTCTAGCATGGTGAGGAGGACTTCTGTGTGTCTCACAATTGAGTCGATGACTAGTATGTTTGGTCTAGTGTTGTGCCTTATGGGCTGCATTGGTTTATTGTTTATTGTTATGCCATATGGGATGCATTTGTGGGACACTGGTATGTTGTCTGTTGTGTATAATGTGTTTGATGTTATGTGTGGAATGTTTGTGAGTGGGATTTGGAGGTCTCTGCTGTTTAGGTAAGTTTTTATTGAGGACCTCTAGATAGGTGGGTGTATCTTGTGGCTATGTGATGTGGGTGGCGTGGTGTTTGTGCGAGCAATCTCCTCTTTTCAGGAGTACTAACTGTGGCACGAGAGAGCATTGATTCCAGGTTACTGATGTAGAGGCATTTCTCACAAGTAGAAGGATTATGTGCTAGGAGAAGAGGGCTGTTAGTGAACATGAGGTGGTTGCTACACTGTCCCAGTATGCCCATGTCGACCAGACCGGCAGGAGAAACTGATGAGAATTGTCCAGACATAGTGTTATGAATAGAAAAGGTGAACCTTAGAGAGTGCCAAACAATCTGGGTGTCAGAAAGCAGTCACTGTCAGTGATGAATCCACGCCAAGGAAAAAAAGAATCTCCAACTTGTTTAAAAAGATTTATTGAAGCGCTTTTCGTTTGCCTACCTAGGCAAACTTCCTCAGAAATTAATATTATTAAGTTACACTTGCTTTAAATATCATGACATCACAAGTAAATTATTCAATTAAAACCAATTACATTAATTGCAGTGAAAAATTTAAAAGGGTAATAGCTCATGACTTTCTGCCAATACAAATTCATTTGAAAAGCCTTGAGAATCATGTAAATATTTCTATTGACTTAATAGACACACTTGAAAAGTGTCGAACTATTTGTGTGCACGCTGCTTTGAAAATAAAAATAAATTTAAACTTTAAAACTTTGTCTTTTTTAATTTAAAGAGGCTATATGTGTGCCATAAGTTTTTATAATTTTTTAATGCCTTCGCACGTGTAAAAAAGTGCAAGAAATTTGTATGTCCCTTAAAAACAAAAAATTCAAAAAACACATAAGTACTACTTTTAATACCTGAAAAGGTATGAAGTGTGAAATCAGACGCAAAACTGGCCAAGTGGTAAGTTTAAACAAGGAACTGCAAGGGTACTAAAGTGATAAGAAAGTGAATGAATACACACATAATGTAAATAGTAATAGTGTCATCTTGTTTACAAGAATTATGTTAGCACCAGAGTTATCTCTTTAAACTCAACATACGAAGAACACAGGAAATAGAACAAGCTTCGTTCAACCCAGGGCTGTGGTATGCTTCCAGTTTAATCTGCCAGTACAGTTCCCTTTCTAATAATCTAAGTTGTGTTGGTCCACCTCTACTGTCATGTGTAACCTGCTCAATACCTATGAATTTGAAACTGTGTGTAGGATGTTCCTGGATGTGTTTGGCCAAGGCGTTAGTTTCTTTACATTTCCTTATCGCATAAGTGTGTTCATACACTTATGCGAGTGTTTTACATTGGCAAAACTGAGCGTAGACTAAGGGAGCGCATATATGAACACACTTATGCGATAAGGAAATGTAAAGAAACTAACGGCTTGGCCAAACACATCCAGGAACATCCTACACACAGTTTCAAATTCATAGGTATTGAGCAGGTTACACATGACAGTAGAGGTGGACCAACACAACTTAGATTATTAGAAAGGGAACTGTACTGGCAGATTAAACTGGAAGCATACCACAGCCCTGGGTTGAACGAAGCTTGTTCTATTTCCTGTGTTCTTCGTATGTTGAGTTTAAAGAGATAACTCTGGTGCTAACATAATTCTTGTAAACAAGATGACACTATTACTATTTACATTATGTGTGTATTCATTCACTTTCTTACCACCTTAGTACCCTTGCAGTTCCTTGTTTAAACTTACCACTTGGCCAGTTTTGCGTCTGATTTCACACTTCATACCTTTTCAGGTATTAAAAGTAGTACTTATGTGTTTTTTGAATTTTTTGTTTTTAAGGGACATACAAATTTCTTGCACTTTTTTACACGTGCGAAGGCATTAAAACATTATAAAAACTTATGGCACACATATAGCCTCTTTAAATTAAAAAAGACAAAGTTTTAAAGTTTAAATTTATTTTTATTTTCAAAGCAGCGTGCACACAAATAGTTTGACACTTTTCAAGTGTGTCTATTAAGTCAATAGAAATATTTACATGATTCTCAAGGCTTTTCAAATGAATTTGTATTGGCAGAAAGTCATGAGCTATTACCCTTTTAAATTTTTCACTGCAATTAATGTAATTGGTTTTAATTGAATAATTTACTTGTGATGTCATGATATTTAAAGCAAGTGTAACTTAATAATATTAATTTCTGAGGAAGTTTGCCTAGGTAGGCAAACGAAAAGCGCTTCAATAAATCTTTTTAAACAAGTTGGAGATTCTTTTTTTCCTTGGCGTGGATTCATCACTGACCGTGACTGCTTTCTGACACCCAGATTGTTTGGTACTCTCTAAGGTTCACCTTTTCTATTTATAGTGTTATGAATAACAAAGGCGGCCACGGTGGTGCAGTGGTTAGCATTGTCGCCTCACAGCAAGAGGTTCTCCGGTTCGATCCTCGGCTGGGATGCCTTCTGTGTGGAGTCTGCATGTCCTCCCTGTGGTTGCGTAGGTTTCCTCCGGGTGCTCTGGCTTCCTCCCACATCCCAAAGACATGCTGCAGTTGGTTTGGACACTCTAAATTGGCCCTAGGTGTGAGTGCGTGTCTGTGTGTGTGTGCCTTCTGGGGAAGTCTGGGCGTCGGGCTGGCAACTCGACACTGTAAAACTCCACTGCCAATCATGAACGGACAGGTGATCCGCTGTGGTGACCCCTAACCAGGAAAAGCCGAAAGAAGAAGAAGAAGTGTTATGAATAACAAAGAAAAATCTAAGACCTCTAAACCGAATAAGGAACCAAAAATGAAAAACAAGTGAATGAATGAAAAAGCACAATGGTTCCACACAGCACACTTTAATTCAAAGTGGGTAAGCGCTTTCACGGACACTTTCTCCTTCTTCAGACCATATAAAATAAACACTCCATTACAATTCAACCATCTTAAAATACTAGTGAGGTGTGACTTTATGCACAGAATATCAAAGTTAACCCAGTCCTCATCAGTACATCTATACTACTTACCTATGTATTAAAAACATATTAAAACTCACATGCAACTAGAACAGTAGTATAAGTACATTTGTAAAATCACATTCTTATAACACTTATTGTACTAAAACCATAAACGGATGTATGCATAGGAAAAATACATATAAAAGACAATCTATCAAAATATAACAAATATAAAATATCTAAATGTATGTCTATGCATAAAAATAATAATAGGGTAACCATTAAGCCCAACTAACAATTACAGTGACAAATTCATTTCAATGTTTGAGGGTTCTAGCTCTCAAAAAAGGTTTTAATGAAACTTTACTATTCAAGCCTGGTGGCTTATCGGCTTGGAAGCGAAGTATCCCTTTTTGTTCCACAGATTCAGTTTTATTCCTAAGGTCCCCACCTCTCTTGTCAACATGCAAAATTTCCAAAACTAAAAACTTAAACTTATGTGTGGGACCTTCCTTAGCCATATGCATGAACAAAGCACTAGCGTCCTTAGTATTTATAATGTCTCTTAAGTGTTCAAGGATTCTACCCTTGAATGGTCGATTAGTCTTACCTACATAAAAGGAAAAACATTCAGTGCAGTAACAAAAATAAATAACATTCTTTGTCTGGCAATCAGCATAAAAGGTTCTGTTTATCTTAAATCCTAACTGTGGATGTGAAAACTGTCCACCTATGTGTATGTGTGTACAAGCCATACACCTCCTACAAGCATAAGTACCAGATCTGTCCAACTGGACATATTTCTGAGAGAAAAAAGGCTTATAGCATAGCTGACTTTTCAGGGATCTATTATTCCTAAAAGAAAAACTGGGTTGATTTACCTATCACACCTTTCAATTCTTGGACAGTAGATAAAATGTCCCAATTAATCTTAATTACATCACATACCATGTGTATATTACTTGCAAATGTCAAAGGCATCCTGATTCTCTCATTTTTCTCAGTTCTAATATTTATTGTAGTAGTCATGCTAGTTGCATCAGTTACCTGAACATTAAGTGAAGTGTTACCAAAATAGGGTCTGCATCTACCTTGACTTTCTTTCCAAGCTTCTTTAATTTGGAAATCAATAAAACCAGCCTTGTAGCCCCTGTCCACAAATTAAATTTTAAGTGTGGCTAGTGCTAAAGTCAATGTATCATCATTGTTGTGCAAGCACATGGTGCGGAAAGTTTGTCCTTTTAATACATTCAACTTAGTGTGGTTAGGATGCATACTTCCGTTATGTAGCACATTATTTTTCCTTTGCATAGTAGTGGAAACGGAGCACAAATCATCTTTACTCACCTTCACATCTAGAAATTCAATCTGTTTGGGTGAATACTTATATGTAAAAATTCAAAAAACTGCTCATGCCATTCATATATTGCAAGAATTCAATTATACGCTCTTCAATACCATGCCACAACAAAAATATCATCAACAAAATGCTTGTACAATTTAATCGAGGCACAAAGGCCTTTTTGTCCGATTTGGTGAAGTTTCAGCCAGAAACTAGTAGTCCATTGGTCGTTTTGGGCCAATTCCTAGCTCCCTTCAGCCCCCTGCTATAAAACACGCTAAACTGTACTGCTGATCTAACCAGCATATCCTATAACTGAAAAGTTCATCTCTACTTGATTCCCAAGTAGACTATTCTCTATCTGTAAAGCCTAGCACTTACTCCTACAGTACTTGCACCTTGATAAAGCACTCTTATTATAGATAGTACCCCACCAGCCCAAAACCCACTTCCCCGAGTCCTTTGAAAGTTCTTTATCTACTACTTCTAGTATGTCGAGGATCAGTTGCTAGTGTCCTCTCCAGCTCAACTGGTGAACCTGGGAATATTGAGGCAATGTTACAATTGCCTCATGTACCTGACAATCCTCTCCTTCTCCCACAAAACACAAATACATGCGAGAGATGCAACTATACGGCCAAACTGGAGGCTGAGCTCTCTCAACATGGGACTGGCAAGACCAGACAGGAGGAGAAGGCAACCACACACAATACATACCCAGTCACACATGGTACCATCACAACTTCAAATCATACACATACTCACACAAAGACATACTCGGTGGCTCTGGTCAAAAATTTACCAAAACAGCAGAGGCCACCAAAGCAGACACCCAAACAACTACCACCTCACGACCCAACACATGCAACACATAGACCACACAGTCAGAGTGTCAAACAGTCACAGCCCTTAAGGCCAAACAAAATGCCAGACACACTTGTCATTGGTGATTCCATAGTCAGACACACTGACGGCCCGCTCACCAGACTGAGTAAGGAGAAGGTCACAGTAAGCTGCCTGTCGGGCGCTAGAATCCGCCACATAACGCAAGCACTCAGGTCTCTCAACAGCAGGTACAAGTACGACTCAGTCATTGTCCACGCTGGTGTCAGCGACCTGAGACGCACTCTCCTTGGACTACATGAAAAGGGACGTCGAGGAGCTCTCTGATTATGTAGCCCAGGCAGGTATGACCCTGACCTTGAGCAGTATCGTACCTTCACCTAGAATGATGCCACAATACAGTGATAAGATGATCAGCTTTAATAATTGGCTTAAATTCTGGTGTCATTCAAAGGGGATCCAATGTCTGTCTGCCTGGGATGACATGCTGGACAAGCCACGCTGCTTCGCAAGGGACGGCTTGCACCTGTCACCCTGGGCTTCCAGATATTGGCAAAGGCTCTTGCCACCCCATAGTGCCTTTTTTAGGCAAGGCTCAAATTCTAAACCTACCACCTTAGAACACCAAAAAGGAAAAAACTAAGGGTAATGCTGCTCAATGCCAGAAGTCTCAATCTCAAGATGCACGCACTCGAGGCCCTTCTCAATATGGAGAACATCGATGTCTGTGCTGTGACAGAAACCTGGTTCAAGGCTCCTGAGAGCACCCCAGCACTAACAGGTTTCACCTCATATCATGCGTTCCGGCCCCAAAATCCGGACAACACCAAGAAAGGAGGGGGGTGTCCATATTCATAAAGGACACCCACACCTCAAGGTTGAGTGGCAACGCACGATGCATCGGAGACCATCCAGGTGCAATTAACCATAGGCAAGACTGCTCTGCAATTTGTTGCATGTTACAGGCCACCCTCTCAAACTCAGGAACCTCACATGGCCTTCCTGAAAACATTGGAGGCGATAACTGTATCTCCAAACACCATCATACTAGGTGACTCCAACTACCCTAATATAGACTGGGAACACTACGCAAGCGCGAACACTCTAAGCCAAAGATTCCTGGAGTTCATAAACTCAAATGCCATGGAACAACTAGTCACCATCCCCACAAGAGGTGAAAACATACTTGATCTCATCATCACGAACATGGGATCAAAATGTTCAACACCGAAGTATACCCCTCACTGGTGAGATCAGATCATAAACTAATCTCGCTGGAAGTCCTCATCCCGCCCCACCTGAAACAAAAAGACCACAGTGAAAAACTTCTCAAAAGCCGATTTCACACTTCTAAAAACTAGTGTGGTCTCCTTTAAGGCCCCTGAGCCAGTGGTAAACATTACTCAAACCGCTGAATCACTTACAAATGCCTTCTACCAGCACCTACAGGACTGCATGGATCAGGCAATCCCAAACAAAACTAAGACTCTCTGTACCAAAGGCAAGCGTCCAGTCTGGTGGACCCCAGCCATAAACAAGCTCTACAACAAAAGGAGGAAGCTACTACAAGATAGAGCAAAATCCTTGAAAGGTAAGACACCTTTGATCATTATAAGTAAAAAACTAAGAGCTCTCATAAAAATCATCCAAGGCAAATTTTGAGAGAAAAATCGCCAAGGACTCTAAAGACAATCATAAGGCCTTCTTTAGCTATGTTAGAAACCTAGGAGGAAACTCCCAGATATGCTCAGAATTAGTTCAAAATGATGTGAAAATTACTGAACCTACACACATTGCTAACATACTGGCTGACAGGTTCAGTGCAAACTTCTCCCCCCCCTCCCCCCCAAAAGGAGAGATATCTATTCCAGAGGATTGTAGCCCCCCAAACATCTCCAACGCCCAGGTGAGAACTGCCCTCACTAAGGCAAAAAGCACAGCATCCATGGGACCGGATGGTGTCCCCGGCTGTGTGCTTCATGAACTCAGCGAGGAATTAAACCCACAGTTAGGACAGCTGTTTAATCTTAGCCTCACCTCAGGATGCATTGCCCAAGGAGTGGCGCCGGCGACTGTGGTCCCACTTCATAAGGCGGTGCCTCCACAGACCCTGGAAATTACCGCCCCATTAGCTTGACAAGCCTTATCTGCAAAGCCATGGAGGATCATAATGGAACTCATAAATAAAGACATAGGGAACTTGCAGACTTTGGATCCAACCCAGTTTGGCTTTGTCAAAGGCAGATCCTGCCTCTTAAACTTGGTTGACTTTTTGAGACAGTCACCAAGGCCATTGATGAGGAAAGGCAGTCCATACAGCCTACCTGCGACCTGGCAAAGGCCTTGACACAATACCCCACTCAGGTATCATCGAAAACTCATCAGCTTGAATGTAAACCCATACATCACAAGATGGGTTGCAAACTGGCTAGCGACAGAACCCACAGGGTCAGAGTTGCTGGAGCCATGTCAGACTCAAAGCCTGTCACAAGTGGTGTCCCACAGGGCTCAGTCCTGGGTCCACTCTTGTTCGGCATCTACTTTTCTGAAGTACAAGCTTGTGGCTTTGTGATGTGGGTGGCGTGGTGTTTGTGCAAGCAATCTCCTCTTTTCAGGAGTACTAACTGTGGCATGAGAGAGCATTATTCCAGGTTACTGATGTAGATGCATTTCTCACAAGTAGAAGGATTATGTGCTAGGAGAAGAGGGCTGTTAGTGAACATGAGGTGGTTGCTGCACTGTCTTAGTATGCCCATGTCGACCAGACTGGCAGGAGAAACTGATGAGAATTGTCCAGACATAGTGTTATGAATAACAAAGGCGGCCACGGTGGTGCAGTGGTTAGCATTGTCGCCTCACAGCAAGAGGTTCTGCGGTTCGATCCTCGGCTGGGGTGCCTTCTGTGTGGAGTCTGCATGTCCTCCCTGTGGTTGCATGGGTTTCCACTGGGTGCTCCGGTTTCCTCCCACATCCCAAAGACATGCTGCAGGTGGATTGGACACTCTAAATTGGCCCTAGGTGTGAGTCCGTGTCTGTGCGTGTGTGTGCCTTCTGGGGAAGGTTGGGCGTCGGGCTGGCAACTTGACACTGTAAAACTCCACTGTCAATCATGAACGGACAGGTGATCCACTGTGGCGACCCCCTAACCGGGAAAAGCCGAAAGAAGAAGAAGAAGTGTTATGAATAACAAAGAAAAATCTAAGACCTCTAAACCGAATAAGGAACCAAAAACGAAAAACAAGTGAATGAATAAAAAAGCACAATGGTTCCACACAGCACACTTTAATTCAAAGTAGGTAAGTGCTTTCACGGACACTCTCTGCTTCTTCAGACCATATAAAATAAACACTCCATTACAATTCATCCATTTTAAAATACTAGTGAGCCAATGAGGTGTGACTTTATGCACAGAATATCAAAGTTAACCCAGTCCTCATCAGTACATCTATACTACTTACCTATGTATTAAAAACATATTAAAACTCACATGCAACTAGAACAATATTATAAGTACATTTGTAAAATCACATTCTTATAACACTTATTGTACTAAAACTGTAAAAGGATGTATGCATAGGAAAAATACATATAAAAGACAATCTATCAAAATATAACAAATATAAAATATCTAAATGTATGTCTATGCATAAAAATAATAATAGGGTAACCATTAAGCCCAACTAACAATTACAGTGACAAATTCATTTCAATGTTTGAGAGTTCTAGCTCTCAAAAAAGGTTTTAATGAAACTTTACTATTCAAGCCTGGTGGCTTATCGGCTTGGAAGCGAAGTATCCCTTTTTGTTCCACAGCTTCAGTTTTATTCCTATGGTCCCCACCTCTCTTGTCAACATGCAAAATTTCCAAAACTAAAAACTTAAACTTATGTGTGGGGCCTTCCTTAGCCACATGCATGACCAAAGCACTAGTGTCCTTAGTATTTCTAATGTCTCTTAAGTGTTCAAGGATTCTGTCCTTGAATGGTCAATTAGTCTTACCTACATAAAAGGAAAAACATTCAGTGCAATAACAAAAATAAATCACATTCTTTGTCTGGTAATCAGCATAAAAAGTTCTGTCTATCTTAAATCCTAACTGTGGATGTGAAAACTGTCCACCTATGTGTATGTGTGTACAAGCCACATACCTCCTACAAGCATAAGTACCAGATCTGTCCAACTGGACATATTTCTGAGAGCAAAAAGGCTTATAGCATAGCTGACTTTTCAGGGATCTATTATTCCTAAAAGAAAAACTGGGTTGATTACCTATCACACCTTTCAGTTCTTGGACAGTAGATAAAATGTCCCAATTAATCTTAATTACATCACATACCATGTGTATATTACTTGCAAATGTCAAAGGAATGCTGATTCTCTCATTTTTCTCAGTTCTAATATTTATTGGAGTAGTCATGCTAGTTGCATCAGTTACCTGAACATTAAGTGAAGTGTTACCAAAATAGGGTCTGCATTTACCTTGACTTTCTTTCCAAGCTTCTTTAATTTGGAAATCAATAACACCAGCCTTGTAGCCCCTGTCCACAAATTCATTTTTAAGTGTGGCTAGTACTAAAGTCAATGTATCATCATTGTTGTGCAAGCGCATGGTGTGGAAAATTTGTCCTTTTAATACATTCAACTTAGTGTGGTTAGGATGCATACTTCCATTATGTAGCACATTATTTTTCCTCACCTTTTTCCTATGCATAGTAGTGGAAACAGAGCACAAATCATCTTTACTCACCTTCACATCCAGAAATTCAATCTCTTTGGGTGAATACTTATATGTAAAAATTCAAAAAACTGCTCATGCCATTCATATATTGCAAGAATTCAATTATACGCTCTTCAATACCATGCCACAACAGAAAAATATTATCAACAAAACGCTTGTACCATTTAATCGAGGCACAATACGCATTGTTGGAAAGTACATCCTTAACCTCCCAATTGACCAGTGAAAGGTTGGCATAGCTATTAGCACAAAGAGTGCCCATAGCTACACCAACCTGATGTATTATTGTAACGTAAGGCAATGTATATGCAGAGAAGTGTCCTATGAAAGGGAAAAGGTCAATGATGGTCAAGGGTGGAGTGTAGAGTTAGTAGTTCAACAGAAAAGGACAGCAAAGACTGTAAACAGAGGTGCTGACCAAAAAAGGGATTGCAAACCTAGTAAAGAATGGGATAGGACAATGCTTGAATGTAGATTTATGCAAAACCCAGATAGGATGTACAGGATACAATAATGTAAGATGATGTACCAACCTGCACGTGTGCAGGAAATGAAATATTGTAGTGAGTATACCTGTGTAATAATTTTAATGTTATTAAGATGAAAATGAAAACTCTGAAGGGATCTGATCCATAAATTGTCTCCAATTGGATTACATACTTAGCTCCTTAACAAGTTGAATTCGAGCTGGACTGTTGTGAAGTAGTCAGGAAAAGACACTCCATGGGAATGGCTCTTTTTGCAGACTGATAATGGAAAAAAAAACAGGCCTCAGTGGAATTGAACCCATTATCTGGTTCTCTCCTAGTCTTCTAAAGAGTCAGTCAGCATGGTATGCCACAAAAGAATGCAATACTGACTGTTTTGGGGAAAGACATTTAAGGAACATGCCTCTTTTCGCAGAATAATAATTGAAGAAAAGGCAGGGCTCATGGGAATTGAGCCCATGGCTTGTCTGATGTTCTTCGTGTTTCACTGTTGCAGTCATTACATTTGGGTTATCTGCTTGCAGGTAGCCCTCAGTCGGCCTGATTAACAAAGTCTTGGGTCCTGCATCGGTTGCTGCCCTTCTTCCATGACGTCAGGGGTATAAAACATGCAGCCAATGCCATTACATCAGTCTTTCTTGACGTGCTATGCCTGAAGCAGAAGCAGTTCGCAAGTGCCTATCAGCTGACTCCTGAAATTTTCGTTTTCGAGTTTCAGAACTGAAGTCTTCAACTAAAGCTAAGTACCCTGTTAGGGAAACTTTTTCTTGCTCCTTACTGATGTCAGTAAAAGTTAATAATTGCATTACTTGTGGAAAGCAAATACCTCATAAAGATTTTCATTCGTACTGTATTCTTTGCCTAGGCCATGACCACCCTCATGGACCCACACGAGTGGAAACTGGAACCAAGGATTTTCAGCATGTTGACAAGCAAATGGAGGAGCCCAGATATAGACCTGTTTGCCTCTCCCCATAACTAACAATTGGACAAGTTTTGCACAAGGACTCCCCACAAACAAGCCTAGAAAGTGGATTCTATGTCCTTCATCTGGAAAAACCTATCAGGCTATGCCTTCCCCCCTCTGCCTCTGCTCTCCAAAGTACTACTAAAAATCAAACAGGACAAACCAAGGATGATTTTGATTGCTTCAGACTGGCCGCGCCAACACTGGTACCCCCTCCTGTGCAATGTGTCATGGTTATCTCCTTGGTACTGTCCTCAGACTCCTTCCCTGCTGTCTCAGCAGGAGAACCAGATTCTGCTCCCTCAGCTTCTAACACTGAACCTTGTAGCCTGGCTAGTTACTTAATCTCTCCTTTACCATCCCTCAGCAAACCTGTGATGGATATCATTTTAGAGGCAAGGAGGCCTAGTACTAGAAAATCTTATGCTGAAAAATGGAAAAGATTCTGTGCCTGGAACCAATCTCAAGGGATGAGCACAGCAGTGCCCAATTTACCTCAGATTTTACAATACTTAACTGAGATGCTTCACAAGGGCCTGTCTTTTTCCTCCATTAAAATCCACACCTCAGCCATTTCAGCTCATTATAATACAGAACCTCCCCTCTTCTCTCATCCACTGCTCAAGCAGCTCCTCGGAGGGGTCAAAAATTTGAGACCACCCAGGAGAGCTCCAACCCCAGCCTGGAACCTTAACTTTGTCTTGGAGACACTCACTCTACCTCCTTTTGAGCCAGCTGCTACTGCAGACTTAAATTTTCTTTCTTGGAAAACAGCTTTCCTTTTAGCAATCACTTCAGCTAGAAGGGTATCTGAATTACAGGCCCTTATGGCAGTGGAGCCTTTCATCATCTTTCATGCGGACAGGGTGTCCTTCAGAACCAATCCATCCTTCATGCCCAAGGTGGTATCCAGTATGGGTCTTAATCAGTCCATTCATTTGCCAACCTTCTTTCCCAATCCACAAAATAAAGGGGAATGGATACTGCATTCTTTAGATGTGCACAGACAACTTAGATTCTACTTGGACAGAACTAAACCTCAAAGGAAATCTGAACAACTGCTGGTGGCATTTGCTGCAGGGGCAGAGGGGAAGGCTATTTCAAAGCAAACCATTTCTAAATGGACAAGCCATTGCATTCATTTCTGCTATAAGCACCATGGAAAACATATCCCCCAGGGGATCAGACCTCACTCCACCAGGGCTGCATCTACCTCTACAGCCTTTCTCAGAGGCATCCTTACCAGGGACATCCTAGAAGCCGCTACCTGGAGTTCTGTACATACTTTATCATTTGCCAATTTTCTCTAAATCCAAAGCTGGCTTTGCCACTGGAGTCTTGCAGGGCCTTATAGCTGGCCCTAATGCTATCTAAATTCCTCCTCCCAACTCTAGCTTTGGGAATCTACCCAAATGTAATGACTGCAACAGTGAAACACAAAGAACATAGTACAGCTGTGTACACTTACAATAAATGTAAATGTTCGAGTGTATTCACTGTTACAGTCCTGGTTACCCTCCCTCCAGCCCCCTAACTTCTTTTGGCAATACCTCTACTTTCCTCTACTATGCTTAAAAGCCTTTTTGGTATATTTGCTTTTTTGTTGGAGGTATATCTTTGTACTTTTATATTTAATTGCTTCCCATGAGGGGGGCACCTGACATCTGGGGCAAGAAAAACTGATGTAATGGCATCGGCTGCATGTTTTATACCCCTGATAACCTGACGTCATAGAAGAAGGGACAGCAACCGACGCAGGACACAAGACTTTGTTAATCAGGCTGACTGAGGGCTACCTGCAAGCGGATACCCCAAATGTAATGACTGCAACAGTGAATACACTCAAACATCTACATTTATGGTAAGTGTACACAACTGTACTTTTCCTGTTCTTGTAAACAGTTGACACAGTATGCAACACAAGAACTCGTACTGACTATAAGGTAAAGCCTCTTCAGGGAAATGGCTCAAAGGTGCATAATAAGGTCCAAAAATCTGAGAAACAAGCAAACATACAACCCAAATCGCTACCCACTGCAGTGACAATCACCTCATGAACAAAGTGAGCCATGTCAGCATTTTGAGTACAAATATAAACTTTACCCTGTTTCACATATGCAAACTGTCACAGAACAGAGCTCAACTCGTATGTGCAGCTGATGGTAGACATTGTCCGTATACTTGTTGGACTTTTATCATTGCTAGACAACAATCAGTGCCATTTGTTTATAGTTGTACATGAGCACCGATGGTGCTCCTCACCTCCCATCATGCAAATTATGAACACAAAAAAGTGCTTTAGAAGCCCTATTCATGGCATGTATGCATATGGTGCTATCTATTTTTTGACCAGATTAAAGGTTGGAAATGGCTGGATTGGACAGAGATGAAAGTGGGTAGCAAGTAGAGGGCAGAACACAAGGTAGGCAAATGAGGAATGAGCAGCAGGGAGTTGGGGTAGAAACATGCCTTTTAACTTTGTAGCTCAAGATTACTGGCCAAAGTGCAAGCCAATGTTAGGACAAAGGCCAAAATCAAGGACAGGTTATACAAGTTTAGTTGCTGTACATGGTGGGTTCGGCTAGATTATTATATTGTTTTGAATTATCATGCATTCCTTGAAGGACATGATTTGCCATACAACTACAAATTTTATGAGGACCAACCCAAAATTAGGAAAATATGGCAAAGCTGAGAAGTATGCATGGATGGTAAATTAGTTTTTGCAGGAGAAATAGAGAAAGGTGCTTTTTTTAGAAGTCAGGAAGGATGATGTAGGTAAGAGTGGGAGGTTAGGTAGTGGGGAAAGGCAGGAATGACTAACAGACTGAGGTAGTACATTGGGAGGGCACAATGGTAATGGAAACCTCAGAAAAATGAAGGGAAGATGGTGGTGATAAGAGAATTGTAAAACTAAGATGGACACAAAAGAAGGGGAACACCGGGATGGGGGTAGGATTTGGGTGTACAGAATTGTTGTTTCTGCCAACATAGACCAAGTGGGATATCATTGATCACCCATGGGACTGTCAGCAGTGGGCCCTGTATTACTGCTGAGTAGGATGTGACTGCATGAGTCGCCACAGCATGTGTTCTCTGCTGTTGACATGGGATCCAACCTTATGTTCATGAATGCCCCCGCAAGCTGTAACAGGTGACAAGACTGTCACCTCCACTTCTATGCTACTGGTTAGCAACAATGTACCATCCACTGGTGCAGGGCTACCTGACACAGGTGGTGCAGGTAGGGCAGGATATGAGAAGACATCCCTGGCAGGCTGTGACCCAGATTTCCTGACATGGTGGTGGTGGTGGCTACACCTCCTGTAGCCCCCTCTAGGGGGACAACAGGCCACGATGGGGGTTTGGTGCAGTTTGCTGTGTTGCTGCATATAATTGTAGCAAAAATAGAAAGAAAAAGTAAATGAAGTCAATGTGTGTAAGAAAAAGGATAGTGAGAAGGAATACAGACAATGTGAAATGTGCATTCAACTTATATTGTTAATGATGTCATTAAATAGAATCCATTGAATGACACAGTGGTGCAGCGCTAGCATTGTTGCCTCACAGCAAGAGGTTCTCCGGTTCAATTCTTCGCTGGGGGGCCTTCTGTGCGGAGTCTGCATGTCCTCCCTGTGTTCGTGTGGGTTTTCTCCAGGTACTCCAGTTTCCTCCCACGTTACAAAGACATGCATCTGGAGCATTTCTCCCTGAGCCTCCGCTGAAAATTGGCTTTGTTCCAAGTTGGACTTTCCCGGTAAACAAATGTTAAATAAATAAATATGTTTTCATGCAGTGTATTATCATCAAACATTTTGATTATATATAGTATGTTCAAGGGGTGAAATAATGAAAAGCCATCCTATTGTGGTCAGGCAGATAGAGTATTTTGGAAGACCAAATGTGTGCATGTGGTCTGAGATAGGCAAGTTTACTTCTTGACTGTAATGCACAAATACTATATAATCATGCTGAAAATTAACTTATTTTGGCATAATTGGTGATTTACAAGTGTTGTGTATTGTGAAATGTCCAGCAACAAGTACTTATGGATCTGAGGGTGGAGACTGAACCCACATTCATCCTCATAACTTCACAGTATATGGTTAACACGAGGAGGCACTTTTATAGCAATATTGAAAAAGGTATACAGAAACACACTTCTAACTTCGTTCATTCATAAAACTAAATTTAATTTATAATTTCTTAATGCCTACTTTTGTGACTATAAAAAAGACATTTACTTGACAGCATAGATACTGACCCTGGTGCTCTCTTAGGTGTTCTAGTCTGCTCCTTTATGCCTCTTGATTCCATTTAATGTCTTATGCTACAGCCATAAACAAGTAATACATTGGCATTAGTGAATGGCACACATTGGCAGTTGCCTTGGGTAGGTAACATAAGTCATACTTACAGTACTGAGATGGTGACAGCACATGAACGTCACCCTTCCATCAGTGAAGGAGGTGTGGATTGCATTGCTTCAGGTCACTGTAGCGCTGATGACTCTTATTATCCCATTCATGGAATACCAGTAATGTGGGTGACATCCTTATCTAAACGGGTCTATATTATATCAATGAACGCTTAAATGTTCAAATCTCTGAAGGTCGACCGTTAGAGATCGAACATTTAAATGTTCAAAGATGTTTTTTTTTTAATTTTTAAAGTGAAGGAAAAAAAACTAAAGGGTGTAAGCAGGGGGGCTTGCACCCCTCACACCCCCCACTACTTAAATATACCAACTCCAAGATTGCGCTACTGTGTAGGGAATGGGAAATTTCCCGTTTCCGCACTGTAGTGCACTGATGTGCGATCTCAGAGTTGGTATATTTAAGTAGCGGGAGTGTCGGGGATGCAGGGGGGCTTGCCCCCTGCTAAAACCCTTTCCTGTTACTTTTTTTTTAATTTTAGTTTATTACATATTCAAACATTTAAATGTTCAATCTCTAAAGGTCGACCTCTAGAGATTCGAACATTTAAGCGTTGTTTTATGTAATATAGACCCATCTAATCTGTTCTATGCATCAGTCTTGTACTCTTGCTTGGTATAGTCCTCCTTTAGGAGCCTAGGTTTGTACTGGTTATGGACAGTGTTCAGAATAATGTTGGACTCTTACACGTAATACATCTGTGCTGTAAAGGGAGCAGTACTCTCTCCTATTCCAGCAGTAACATCTCACCTTGAAGACTCCCTGGAGAAATCTGTCAGGGAATTGATGCCTCAGTCACTTCTCATGTGTGTCATCCTTCACACAATGACTGGCATTGACAGGCATCCCATATGTAGGAAAAGTGGCAAAATCAGATTGTTCCTAGTTGCACTTTAAGGTGCAGCACATGACTGTCCTCCACCCCTCAGTAGGATGGTGAGAACTCATGCTGTACACTGACTCCATCTTCAGATGGTTCAGTACGAGATGACAGCCCTCTCATTTGTAATCTGTTATGCACACCTGTGGTGTGCCATGCTTACTGCAGGGCCTAGGCATGTGTGTGAGATGGTTTAGAAATCTACACAATATTTGCCAGGTGTGCTCATTATGCAAATTGAGTGATTCCGAAGCACTAATAAGATGATCCGTAATTTGCATAACTGTTGTGCCCACAGGGGATTTGTTTTACACAGTATAAGCATGATGAGAAGCCTTGTTTCCTATCATGTTACAGAAGAAAACCACACTAACTGGGCTTTGGATGCTGCTGGCTGATTTTACTGCAGCATTTGTTGGAGTGGAGAGAGGGACCTACTTATATGAGCATTACTTTTTGCATGCATTCCTTTGTAGTAAATTGTGTGCTCTTCCCCCTGAGGCCTTGAAGGAGTGTCAGTTGGCCAGCATTTGTAAATGTGTTGCTCAAATTCTCTGAAGGATTATATTGTATGTTTACTCAGTGCAGTAGCCTGCAGGATTGTTAACAAAGATGTGAGACTCGTCCAGAGACCATATTCAAAGTAATGTTCAGTATTGTTGTAGTGTTGTGTGTCTTGCACATATATTATTAGCCACAAATATTTGTAAACGTAGTACTGTAATCATATGTCCTTTGGTCAGTTGTACTTTTGTTATTGTGTTTGAGGAATGTATGCTCAGTATACCTATATGCCTAACATTTGCTTAAAGAATGTGAATCCAGATATGTATCTGTCAGGCCCAACTATAGCATACTAGACTGAATGCTAGGATAATAGTAAGCAAGTATTTGTAAGGACCATGCAGGACCAAAGCTGCTAATTCCATAACAACAGAGCTATGCCTGGAAAAAACACAGGGACAGAAGTGTAATGCATCTGCTGGTGCTTTTGTTAATCTGCAAGCCGAGTTTTACAAAGGCTGAGACTAAGATAGTAGTAGAGGTGCTCTGTCTCCAAGGTTGGTAGCTCCTTGCAATGCATTCCACTGACCAGCCCTTCTGTAACCATGTCTGGGGAGAACATATCAACAATGTTAATGCAGTGGGTGACCAGGATTGGACACATTATATGGTTTGCTACAGGGTGACAGAGATGATGCATGCTGTCATCCATAGAGCAGAGGTCCTGGTACGGGAACACAGGGCATTAGGTGGTGGGACACCTATTGAACCTCACCTTGTGGAGACTGAAGAGTTCCTTGTGTCACTTAAAAGCAGTACCATCTCCACTGAGTCCCACTGTGTACTAGCAGGGTGTTGGGGCAGAGCTGGAGAAGCCCCACCAAATATCAACTGAAAATGCCCTGAGTATCTACTCCTGTATCACAGTATTAATACCTGCAACTCCTCCCTAAATACTAGTCAGGGTAAAGTTAATACTATCTATCTGACATATGGTATGCAGGCACATGAAGGTTCAAAGTTCAGTATCAGTCTGCAAAAGTTATGGCTAGCGGTATTGCTTATTAGCATATTTTCTTAGTTGCAACTGTATCAGTTGCATGTGTAGTTGTGGCACTTTGTCCCACGTAGACTGTGTGTGTGTGTGTGTGTATATATATATATATATATATATATATATATATATATTTTTTTTTTTTTTTGCTTTGTTGTTTTTCCAGATGATTCTTCATCTGACACCAACACTGTGGAACTGCCTTTTTGTTGTCAGATAATAATAGTGTGGATGATTTGGCACACTCAGGCAGTGCAGGGGATGTGTTGGGTACAGGAAGTAGGACCCAGCATCCCAACCCAAAGTATGGACACAGACTCTATGCCTGTGGACACCCATGAAACACAACCATCTGAGAGATAACTGGTTAAGGGGACACCGTAGAAGAGGGAAGAGTAGTTGACTCCAGTACAGCGATATCTGTCTCTGTCCATTACACTGTTGGGTGTGGCAGGGGTTGGTAATGGTACTCACTGGACATAAGGTTGCTACCCTCCCTCTGAGGTTGGTGCATTAGTAGCTGCCACTCTGTGTATATGCAAGGCTGTCATGGAGGCACAGTTTAGTGCCATCAGAGCCATGGCAGTGATGGGGGAGGGTTATCCAGGTTGTGTATACCGACCTACAGGAGTGCATGGGGATAGAATGTCAGAGATGGGGTAATGTTATCCAGGGTGTATATACTGACCTATAGGAGTGCATGGGGATTGAATGTAGGACATAGTGGCCCTTGCATTGTCGTCCCTGGGTTATCTTGCAGAAGCGAGCAGCCATCTACACAGACTGTCCTCAGCTACATCCATAGATATTAGCAACTTGGCAATGGAGGTGTGACATCACTCTCCTCAAGTCCTAGCACTTCTATTGCGACATCTGTTGTAGAAGTGTTTATTGCTAGGAGAGGTCATCCCCATGGTAGTGGCCAACATCATGCTGGCACATCTGCTAGCAGATGTGTCAACATCATGTTGGCACATCTGCTAGCAGATGTCTGTCTAGGTCATGCAGCACACAAGCATCTTGCCAAGGTCAATGTAACTCCTGGCAGAGTCTGCTCTCATGTGGAGATGTGCGAGGGAAACTGAACTCTCTGCCTTGCATGCTCTGGACCTGTCTAATAGACCAAGACACCATGCTTCACCTCCTGATGGGTCTGTTTCTTTTTGCAGATGCACATGACCCAGAACCTCACAAAGATAGAGATGTTCTTCATTCCACATTGCTGCAGTCCTAACTATTGGGTAGTCCGCTGTCCAGTCGGCCCGAATACCAAAGTATATGGCTGGCGGGTCAGGCGCATTAGACTGACGCCAGTCCGTCAGGGTACTAATGCGCATGACCGACGTCATATCCCCAGTCTTTTTTGCCGCATGGTCCGATGCAGAAGCAATTTTGCGAGTGCAGGTTGGCGTTCTGAAAATTTCTGAAGTCAGAGTTTCAGACCGAATCAAAGTTGGCTAAGTACCCCGTTGGGGAATATTTTGGTTTTTTCTTGCCTCAGTATTTAACCGGATGTCAGAAAAAGTGAATAACTGTATTTCTTGTGAAACAGATACCTCATAGGGATTACCATACTTTGTGTATACCTTGTTTAGGGCCTGAGCACGCCGTTGTTGGATGCCGCTCTTGTGCTAGATTTAACAAACGCACTATTAAGAGAAGGTTAGACTGTGCCAGGTTAGTTTTTGGGAAGCGTTGTAATTATAAAATGCCGTCGGATACTCCGGCGCCCGCTTCGGCCAAAAGCGCAAGGACAAAGCAACAAAGCCTAGAGTGGAAGAACCGACAGTCCCTGACGTCGGTTCTTTAGAGGGCTCAGTGGAGCCGGAGGTTCTGCCAGGTGTTTCTTTGGAGTCTCAGGGAGAGACTTTATTGTTACAGGATGTATCCTCTCAGGAAGTAGGCCAGGCTGAGGGGGCTTCTCAGGTGGCTGTTCTTCCCTCTCTTCCTAAGGTGGTTAGAGCCTCCCCTTCTGTTTCCAAGGCTTCTTTGAGAGGCAGGCCAAGTTTAGCTTCAGTGGGGGTTTCTCCTAGTGCTTCAGGGTCTTTGCCTAAGAAACATATGCTTAAAATGGCAGAGGATTTGATTACTATGATTAGAGGTTCTATGCCCTCCTGATAAGAGGCCTAGGGTGGAACCTGAGTTTGAGAGTTTTGAACATTGTTCGAGGCTTCTGAGTCTTGACTGAAGACTTGCAGGAGTATCCTCCTTTTCTGATTCTGATGTGGATGATTCTACTCCTTCAGCTTCTCCTCCTGAGGATTTTTATTTTCAGAGACTCTGCATTCCATGAGGGAGCATTTTAAATGGGAAGGCCAAGATTTCTCTGATTCCAGGAAGAGGCTTAGGAATTCTTGTTTTACCCCAGCATAGGCCTTTAGCTATACCTCCGGTTCTGAATGTGGTGGAAGATGTTTTGCAGAGGCTTCCTGAATCCTGATTCTTTGCCTCCTGCCCCAGTTAAACCGGATAGGTACTATAGGGTGCCTGAAGCTCATAAGTATCTTTTAAGAGTCCTAGGGCAGACCCGAAACTGTCTCTCAGGGGCCTAAAGGTGTGAAGGCCTCTGTTGTTAAAAATCCTGTTCCTCCTGATAAAGAGGCAAGGGCTTTGGATAGATGGGGAAAGAAAGTGTATACTTCTTCCACTTTAGCCATGAGGGCGTTGAATTGTCAGTTTCACATGTTAAAATATCAGAATTACCTCCTTTCACAATTGAAATCTAAGGTGGATGCTCTGGCAGAAGGTATTGAGTGTAAAGAGTTGCAGGATTTAGTTCATGTGTCTGAACAGGTGGGTAAACATTCCTTGCAGTGTGGTTTTGATGCAGTGCAGGCCTCCTCGAGGGTGGCTGCCACTGGTTCTGTTCTTCGTAGGCATGCCTGGTTGAGAGATCAGAATTTAGCTGAGCATGTTAAAACAAGGATTTTGGATGCTCCTTTGCAGTCTGATGTGTTGTTTGGTTCGCCTGTGGAAGCAGTTTTAAAGAAAATGGAGGACAAGGTTAAGTCTATGCAAACTGTTAAGGATTTTTTGCAGGTGCAGCCTCCAAGTTTAGTAGAAATTGGCCTACTAAGGGATGGACTTATCCTGCTTATGATTCCCAGTCTAGGGGTAGGTCTAGACGTGGTAGGGGCAGAGCTCAAGGTTCTTTTAGACCTAGGACAGGGAGTTCCCCTGCTCAGACTTCTGGTGACGGCAGGGTCAGTCCTTTCGTAAGCAGACCCAATGACCTGCCTTTTCAGCTGCCAGTACTTTCTCGCCTGGCAGCACCTTTGGGAGGAAGGCTGTCTCTTTTCAAAGAAAATTGGGATTTAATTACCCAAGACAGATGGGTTCTGGATATCATTCACCACGGTTACAGGTTTTATTTCCATACCTTGCCTCCTTTCAAAGGCATGCCAGACATCCCTCCTCTACAAAGAAAAGAGGCTCACAAGCAAATTTCTCTGTTGCTCCAAATAGGGGCCATTCAGCCAGTTCCTGTGCCAGAAAGGGGCCTAGGATTTTATTCTCGCCAGTTCCTAGTACCGAAGAAGGGGAACACGTGGAGACCAATTTTGGATTTATCTATCCTCAACACTTATCTGGACATTCCCAAGTTCAAAATGTTGACGTTACAACAGCTTTTACCTCTGCTGGGCAAAGATCACTGGATGGTAACTTTAGATCTCAAGGAAGCTTACCTTCATGTGCCTATAAGACTAAGTTGCAGGAAGTATCTGCGTTTTCGAGCTGGAAATTCTCATTATCAGTTCTCTGCATTGCCCTTTGGCTTATCCACTGCCCAGAGTATTCACAAAGGTTCTGGCTCCAGTGATAGCTTACTTCAGGCTAAAAGGAATTCAAATCTATCCTTACTTGGACGACTGCCTGATTCTAGCTCAAGAAAAGGAAAACCTTCTACAGCATTTAGATTATGTCATAGCAGTGCTAAGATGCCTAGGGTATTCTGTGAACGAAATAAAGTCCAGTCTAGTACCCTCTCAAGACATGTGCTTTCTGGGTGTGAGACTGAATACAGCAACCCAGATGGCCTTTTTAACCCCGGACAAACAAAAGAATCTTTCCAGTTACTTCCATCAACTATCTCTTCAGTCCGGGCTGACTGCAAGGACAGTCCTTCAAGCCTTAGGGTTCATGGCATCTTGTATTCTGGTGCTTCCCAATGCCAAACTGCATATGAGGAAGCTGCAATGGTATCTCACTAATGTATGGACACAGCACTGCCAGGATTTGGACACTGTCATTCAAATAATACCTTGCATTCAAAAGGAATTTTTGTGGTGGGCTCAGGAATGTCACCTAAACAAGGGACTCTCTGTGACCCGGCCAGAGGCGAGTCAGATTCTAACGACAGATGCCTCAGACATTGCTTGGGGAGCTCATCTAAATGGAAATTGGATACAAGACAAGTGGCCTGCCAGACTACAGCATCTACATATCAACATGAAAGAGATGTTAGCAGTCCAGTTTGCATTAATGGCTTTCAAGGAGTTACTTCTTCCAGGGCAGGTGTTGATTCTAACAGACAACACAACTGTCATGTGGTACATCAACAAACAAGGGGAACACATTCTTACCCATTGTGCAGGCAAGCAATGATTTTATGGGAGACTGCGCTCAGCTTGCAACTAACTCTTCAGGCAAGGTTTCTGCCGGGAGCACAGAACTCCTTAGCAGATGTGTTAAGCAGACAAATCATGGATCCCCACGAGTGGAAACTGGATCTTCATGTATTTCAAAATTGACAGTGTCATGGGGAACTCCAGACATAGATCTGTTCGCTTCTCCACTAAACCACCAGCTGCCAAAGTTTTGCACAAAGAGGTTTCATCACACAGCTTGGAAAGTGGATGCTCTTTCTTTCAGTTGGAAAAATCTTCATGTGTATGCTTTTCCACCTCTGCCTCTTCTCCCAAAGGTGCTTCTAAAGGTCAGACAAGACAAGCCAAGGATGATTTTAATAGCTCCAGATTGGCCTCGGCAGCACTGGTACCCATTACTGAGGAGTCTGGTAAGGAAGCCTCCATGGCCTTTACCCTTGATTCCGCACCTGTTGTCTCAGAGGGACGGTCACCTGCTCAATGTCAAGCTTCACTCTCTTCATCTAACAGCCTGGCATATTCTGTTTTGAAAGACAGCAGGTCTCAACTTCCTCAACAAGTTTTAAATGTGATTATGGAAGCCAGAAGACCTAGTACAAGGAAAGTGTACAGAAAAATGGAAGAGATTTTTATTTTGGAGTGCAGCAAACAATTTGGAGATTTCTGAGCCTAATTTGAGTGTGGCTCTTCAATATCTTACTGAGTTATTGGACAAAGGTTTGTCTTTCTCTTCCATTAAGATTCATGCTGCAGCAATTTCAGCTCACTATGATTGTGACCCACCATTGTTTTCGCATCCTTTGTTCAAGCAATTTCTTAGAGGGGCAAAGAATATAAGACCCCCACGTAGAGCTCCTACTCCTGCTTGGGATCTCAATTTTGTGTTGGAGAAACTTACTCTACAACCTTTTGAGCCTGCGGCTACTGCTGAATTGAAATACTTGTCATGGAAGACTGCTTTTTTGTTGGCCATTACTTCTGCAAGAAGGGTTTCTGAGTTACAGGCCCTTATGGCAGTAGAGCCTTTTTTGATTTTTCATAAGGACAGGGTATCTTTACGTACTAATCCTTCCTTTATGCCTAAGGTGGTTTCTAGTGTGGCTTTAAACCAAACTATTCATTTGCCTACTTTTTATGCAGATCCTCAAAATAAAGGGGAAAAGATTTTGCACACTTTAGATGTACACAGGCAGTTGCGTTATTATTTGAGCAGGACTAAGGAATTTAGGCTGTCTCAGCAGTTGTTTGTTTCTTTTGCTTTGGGTTCGCAGGGCAAGCCTGTGTCAAAACAAACTATTTCTAGGTGGATTGGGTTTTGCATTGCATTTTGTTATTCCCATCATGGCAAGGAGATTCCAGCTGGGATTAGGCCTCATTCCACTAGGGCTACTGCCACTTCAACAGCATTTCTAAGGGGGGTGGCAACTAAGGATATTTTGGAGGCAGCTACTTGGAGTTCAGTACATACTTTCTCTAAGCATTATCACCTTCCTCTCTACTCTAAGTCTAGGGCTGGTTTTGCCACAGCTATTTTGCAAGGCATGTTGTCAGTTCCTGCTTCCATATGATTTGCCAGCCTCCCTTACCTCTGCTTTGGGATTCTACCCAATAGTTAGGACTGCAGCAATGTGGAATGAAGAACATAGTACAGTTTTGTACCTACCATAAATGTAGATGTTCGAGGATCCACATTGCTGCAGTCCAATTTACCCTCCCTCCTTCCCCTCTGTGTTTAGGGGTGGTTGTGTAGGTGAGGTTATATTCTGGAAATTTTGTATATATTGTACATATTTTTGGTGCAGGTATATTTGGAGTTTTTGGTTTTGGCCTTATCTTTTCAGGGTCTTCTGACATCTGGGGCAAGAAAAGACTGAGGATATGACGTCGGTCATGCGCATTAGTACCCTGACGTACTGACGTCAGTCTAATGCGCCCTGACCGACGTCAGCCATATACTTTGGTATTCGGGCCGACTGGACAGCGGACTACCCAATAGTTAGGACTGCAGCAATGTGGATCCTCGAACATCTACATTTATGGTAGGTACAAAACTGTACTTTACCCATACCCTTTAAAGCATTAACTACCATCCAGATCTGGTTCTGACAAGTCACCAAAAGAACTTTTTTTCATTTCAGTCATCTCTTTACTCTCACACACACTTAACAGTGAAAGACATGGACTCTACGACCTGTGGAAAAGCTGATGATGATAACTTTGCCTTGTACATAGTAACTTGGGTTGCCTGTGTCTGATGCACAGTGCGGATAGCCTGTGTATGGGTAACCACAGTCGTATTTTTGTATGCATCATTTTTACTACAGTGTGTCTGCTTAACTTTTGTACAGTTATGTGGCAAAGCTATGTGCAGTGTACTACTTCCTTGCTTGTGCCATGGTATACTTTGCCCACCTACATCTGGTATGATCATCTCATAATGCTGCCTTCCCTCTCTGATTCCTTGCCTGTCTCAGCCTCTGCTGCCTGTCATGCTGGGAACTACTGTACCTGTGAGAGGCCATCCTGCTGTAACTGCTTTATTATTATAACATTCTGTAACATTACATAACACAGTCAGTACTTTAGCACTAGTGATAGGGTCATATTGCAAGACAACAACTGGGCAAATCAAGACAGTAAAAGTATGTCTTCAACAACCCAAACACATGCTCTGTAATGTTTTTGTATTGTGATAGTACATGATTGTTACCATGTTCTGTTGATTGTGTGGACTTATTAAACCAAGGTTCCAGTGCATGTACGGCATCCCCAGCAAGATAGCGGTGAGTGAATTCAGCCCTCAGAAACCACTGGTGCAGATCACACATGTGCCATACATGAGAGCTGTGATTACTACCTGAGTAGCCTGCACATACATCGTATTTATTTATTTTACATTTGTTAACCAGGATAGTCCAACTGGATATATGTCCATTTTCAGTGGAGGCCCGGGGAGAAAAGCTCCAAGGTTCGTAAAACACATACACATAAAGAACTTTTAGTAAATAGTACTTACATACAGGTTACAGACATGAGCAGTGTAAGTATTATATACAGATGGTATTATTACAGTCAGGATTAAGACACAATAAGTAGCAGTTTATGCAGTTTACCCTTCCTGGTATGGAAAAGAAACATTTATAAATTGGAGGCAACGAAGGAGTAGAGAGGACACTAGTCAGGGTTAGAACAAGGACATAACCAGTGTTTTGAGGTAATTCTTGAGTTTGTTGTTGAATAAGGTTAGCGATGGTTCTAGAGTCAAGTCAGCTGGAAGTGAGCTCCATGGTTAGTGATGGTTCTAGAGTCAGGTCAGCTGGAAGTGAGTTCCATGTCTTTCTGACTGAGCTGGCAAACAGAGAGTCTCCAGCAGAGTGGCTGGATTTGACCGTTTGAACTAGAAGTCTAGTGGATGAGCGGAGTGGGTGGTTGTTATTGTAGAGGCTAATAATATTTTGTAGTGCAGGTGTATTTTCTGGCCAATAAAGGACTTTGTGGGCTACTATGAGCTGATTGAACTGCAGTAGGCAAGGCAGTTCCAGCCACCCTAAGAGATTAAGGTTGTTGCAGTGGTGAGTCCGGTAGGGTGTGCCAGTAGCAAATCTAGCAATGTGGTTATAGCAGGATGATAATTTATTAAGATTTTTTTTTCAGGATGATAATTTATTAAGATCTGTTTTTTTTTTCAAGTTGTAGAAAAGAGGTGAGCCATAAAGAAGGGTTGATAGTAGCTGAGATTGGTCAATTGCCATTCTAACAAGTGGGGTGAGGAAAGATTTGATCCTATAAAGAGAACCAAGTTTTTTATTGATAGTTTTTATAGTTTGATTGATGTGCATGTCAAACCTGAGGTTATCGACTATGACACCCAATAGTTTAGTCTGGGCTTCCGGGGAGATGATGGTGCTATTATTTGCTGTTATGTTGAAGAGTGGTGGTGGTGGTGGGGGTCCTGCATGTAGGAGAGAAGAGAAGCAGCTTAGTTTTGTTGCGGTTTAGGATTAGACGTTGGTTTGAAAGCCAATTTTCTACTGTATTGAAAGTGTTTTGGGTTAACGTGAACAGGTTTTTTTTGGGAGATGGCATGGAACAAATCAGAGTGGAGTCATCCTCATTTTGAATGCAGGTAGCATTCGGGATGACTGTATGAAGGTCATTGATAAAGATAGAGAAAAGAAGGGGTCCTAATATAGAGCCCTGGGGGGTCTCTTAATGTATTGGGGAGGCACGATGATAGCTTATCCTTCCAAGGGACTGCCTGTTGCCTGCCCTGCAGATAAGATTCTAACCATTAGAACGCTTGATTGTTTAAGGTGAAGACCTTCAAGGTGTTCATAAGCGTTTTATGGTCAACCATGTCTAAGGCCTTGGAAAGATCTAGAAAGAGTGTGGAGGATAGTTTGTTATTGTTACGGCTGTGGTTTATAACGTTAGAGAAAGAGAGGAGGTCTGATGTAGTGCTGTGGTTTGGCCTAAAGCCATGCTGAGAGTTGGACAATAGCTTTTTCTGTGCATGATAGTGCATGAGCTGTATGTGTACACACTTCTCCATAATTTTAGCTAGTGGTGACAAAATTGCTATTGATGTTACCTTGTACATTATAAACCACCTGGAGTTTAGGGAGTGAAACCCTTTGTGGTTCCTATACCTCCTTCTCTCTTCAGCAAGTGAGTTCAGTCTATTGTCCCTAGTACCACAAGAAAACAGACTATGTAATAGAACTCCCACATGGTTTTGGTTGTGTCTTCTGGGGTTTGTGGAAATCACACATATTTTAGATACAGAAGCCTGGGATACCCCTAGTGTCTCCCCAGTAGGCCGCCGAAAGATCTTTATGGCTAATATACATAAAGCAACACTTGATGTGGTATCCACTGGGATATGTACCACATGAATCACACGGGGCTGCAGAAAAGGCTGACGTGTCCCCAATTTGTTGCTTGGTGTCATTTCAGTGTGCCACAACCCTTAACATAATTCAGTGATTTACTTGGTCTGAACACTGGCATTTACTCGTGTTCAAATATACAGGAGGCACAGCTCAAAGGCATGGTATTTAAACATTTTAAATTGGTGCATTGCTTGGTTTATTATATGTTGGAATACTTCTGTGTGAACTACATTACATGCCCATCTTCTTCTGTTGCAATCATGCAGGTAGAGTTGTACATCTTGTCAGCTGTGCATTTCATTAAGAAATGTAACAAATTAGAAGCTAGAGCTGTAGTGTTAGGAAGCCTCAGAATGGGAAACAAATCCTTGAGTGGAGTTGCTGGGCATGCAGAACTTTCAAAAGGTTTCAGCCTGAGAAGCTGTCAGAGTTTACAAGGAATCCCTGATGAAAGAGTTCATGACCAAGAAAGAGAAGAGTAATTAAGTCACTTTTTCTGAATTATGTTTGACTAATGATGGAAGCTATTTATCCAAACTGTAAGAGCAAATAATTTGAAATGTAATAGGACTGGACATAAATATGCATAAGGAGGGTATTGTCTTGGGCTGCCTCTCCCCTTCCCTCTTTCTGCTAGTTTGAAGGATACCTCAAAGTAATACTGCAGAAGGGGTTAGTACTTTGGAAGTGTAATACTTAGACAAAGTAATACTACAGAAGGGACTAGTACTTCAGAAGTATAATACTTAACATCTGCTACATATGACAAGCCTTTTGTTAAAATTAAATGTTGAGGGTTAAAGAAAAAATTGTATAACTGTGCAAGTCGGGCCACGTTTATGAATTGTGTATGGTTCTGGTATATGGGTATAGTCTTCCGGCCCTGCACAATTGAAAACTCACTTTCTGAATCCTCCTAAAAGTTTCTAGATGCAAAATTTGTGGGTGATGGCTAACAATGAAAACTACACAAGCTATGATGTCTAGCCTAGGGTCTTTCAGGTTGAGAGAAGTTCCTTTCTGATCTCATGTAGCAGTACCAGTGTTGCACAATGTATTGCTGTCAGGAGCGGCCTTAGGTCACTTTGACCTGGGTGGGGTGGGCGGATGATGGAGCCTTCCTGATTTGTTGAAGGGCAACAGGTAGAAATATGGAAAAAAAAACTTACTGAAGAGTTTCTAAGCATAAAACAATACTTAGGTGATATTACAGGAAGAAAGAATAACATTGGCATAATGTTATGTACACTGAAAGGGTGGTGTTTACCTTGAAGGGATTTTACAGTTAGGAACACTCAACTTATTACTCACAAATGCATATATCTAGTCTGTGGTCTGACTAGTTGATTGGATGCCTGTGTGCTGGGAAGCTTCTATATAGCTTCCTTGGTTGACATTTAATTACCAACAACTTATGATTTTAATATTTACAATATGCCCAGCACATTGGTTGGTATTTTATCATCTTCAGTTGTTTGATTTGCCTTGTAAAAGTATCAGATATATAGCAGGCTTTAGGCACCAGCAAACCCTGCGGTCGCTGGGGGCCCCTTGTTCCCTGGGGGGCCCCAACTACAGCAAGTAATGTTATCCTGGTATTCTGTAACATGTATGTAAAACCAACAAAAGCTAGTACAGCCGTCTTGTATACTTAATAAACCACAAGGGTAATAGCTCTTATTTATATCTCCCTTAAAATACAAAGATATTTCTGGTTGTAGTAACAGTGTTTTGTCAAGTAACAGGCATCAGAATTCCATTAAATACCTTACCACTGACATAGTGCCCCTGGCTTAGTTAAACCCTGCTGTTGGACATTTTCTCCACTAAAACTAGCTACATAGCCAGCTTTAGGTTCCTGCAAAACCAGTGGCTGCAGGAGGCCCCCTTAATCATCCTTGACTGTGTGGGGGCCCCACAAAAGCTACTGCTGACTGGGGAAAAATTAGAAAGAAAAAATGTATTAATTTCCTAATTATGCTCTTTAACATGAACAGGGGCTGTGATATGATGACCCTGTTAGGATGAAGCTGATAATGAACATGAGTAAGGTAAGCACTAGAGAGGTCAGCAGCCCAGAGTGACCAAGGTAAGCACTAGAGAGATCAGCAGCCCAGGGTGACCAAGGTAAGCACTAGAGAGATCAGCAGCCCAGGGTGACCAAGGTAAGCACTAGAGAGATCAGCAGCCCAGAGTGACCAAGGTAAGCACTAGAGAGATCGGCAGCCCAGAGTGACCAAGGTAAGCACTAGAGAGATCAGCAGCCCAGAGTGACCAAGGTAAGCACTAGAGAGATCAGCAGCCCAGAGTGACCAAGGTAAGCACTAGAGCGATCAGCAGCCCAGGGTGACCAAGGTAAGCACTAGAGAGATCAGCAGCCCAGAGTGACCAAGGTAAGCACTAGAGAGATCAGCAGCCCAGGGTGACCAAGGTAAGCACTAGAGAGATCAGCAGCCCAGGGTGACCAAGGTAAGCACTAGAGAGGTCAGCAGCCCAGAGTGACCAAGGTAAGCACTAGAGAGATCAGCAGCCCAGGGTGACCAAGGTAAGCACTAGAGAGATCAGCAGCCCAGGGTGACCAAGGTAAGCACTAGAGAGATCAGCAGCCCAGGGTGACCAAGGTAAGCACTAGAGAAGATCGGCAGCCCAGAGTGACCAAGGTAAGCACTAGAGAGATCAGCAGCCCAGGGTGACCAAGGTAAGCATTAAAGAGATCGGCAGCCCAGAGTGACCAAGGTAAGCACTAGAGAGATCAGCAGCCCAGAGTGACCAAGGTAAGCACTAGACAGATCAGCAGCCCAGGGTGACCAAGGTAAGCACTAGAGAGGTCAGCAGCCCAGAGTGACCAAGGTAAGCACTAGAGAGATCAGCAGCCCAGGGTGACCAAGGTAAGCACTAGAGAGATCAGCAGCCCAGGGTGACCAAGGTAAGCACTAGAGAGATCAGCAGCCCAGGGTGACCAAGGTAAGCACTAGAGAAGATTGGCAGCCCAGAGTGACCAAGGTAAGCACTAGAGAGATCAGCAGCCCAGGGTGACCAAGGTAAGCACTAGAGAGATCAGCAGCCCAGGGTGACCAAGGTAAGCATTAAAGAGATCGGCAGCCCAGAGTGACCAAGGTAAGCACTAGAGAGATCAGCAGCCCAGAGTGACCAAGGTAAGCACTAGACAGATCAGCAGCCCAGGGTGACCAAGGTAAGCACTAAAGAGATCGGCAGCCCAGAGTGACCAAGTTAAGCACTAGAGAGATCAGCAGCCCAGAGTGACCAAGGTAAGCACTAGAGAGATCGGCAGCCCAGAGTGACCAAGGTAAGCACTAGAGAGATCAGCAGCCCACTGACTTATCTCAGTGCAAATATTTTGCATTTTAAGAAGAGCTGACACTTCTGATCATCAGGGATAGTTTTCTCTTTCAAGTAGTTTTATAAATAATACCAGAACATCAGATATTATAACCCTCAATGTCTTTGCTTAAGAATTTAGTGTAATCCCAAAAATAATAGAATAAAGGCTCAGAATCAGGAATACATTTAAATATTACTCTACTTAACTTAAAAAAGTTACTCGAATAACATCTTTTGCATCAACATGCATTTTTGGACAATAAGTATAAAACTCAGATGTCTGGATTGATTGATTGTAATCATCAAAGATTTATCAGCAAATCAAACTTTTTATAAAGGACAAAGCAAAAGTATGAACAAAATTAGGGACATTCTCTGAAATCAGGGACAGTGACTATTATGCATTATTCCACAATGAGGTAAATAAAAGTGACTTATCCCTGCTGCTGTTTGGTGACTGCTAAATAGCATTCACTGATCTCATGTAGCAGTACCAGTGTTGCACAATGTATTGCTGTCAGGAGCGGCCTTAGGTCAACTGGTGCCCTAGGCAAAAGGGCTCCATGGCACCCCCCATAACACCACCCAGTGCCCCCATCCTGGTCTACCTACACCAGATAAATAATGTGTGTGTGTGTGTGTGTGGGTGTGTTGGACCTAACAATGCCAGGACACAGACATTATTCTTCTGTGTATCAGTAAAAAATGTACCTAACAAGTAATTATATTTCAAAAGTAAGACATAAAATATATCACAGAACATTCAGACACTTAGTCTTGTGAGTGGGGGCCACCAGACTCCAAGAATATCTGTCTAAATGGATAATGGGGACTCACTTAATCATCCTTGACTCTGAGGGGGCCTCCACAAAAGCTGTTGCTGGTTGGAGAAAAATGTATCAATTTGTCTGAATGCACTGTTTAACCTGAACGGTGTTGAGATATGACCCTTTTAGGATAAAGCTGATAATAGCCTCTGGTTTCAACCACACCCATTCTAAAACCAGCTCTGCTCAAATGTGTGTGTACAGAAAGCTGCTACAGGTTATGAGGGGCTGGGGATTGTGTGGTTACTGCAACTTTAATTTTCATCACAATCAAACCTTAGAGGTGCGCACACAAAGTCATTATAGCTTGTGTTTGAACTGAGGGCAGTGTTTCTCACAGAGCTCAGAGGTGTACAAACGAGGTTACTATAGCTTGCATAGGAGTGGTGTACTGTCTAGGAGCAACAAATTAGAATATATTACTGAAATCTTTCTCACAATCACATATCAGGCACATATACATGTGGCTGCCTTTGAGGGTTAGGGGGTGAAGAACATGCTATGTGTATGTATATCAGCAGTCACTTGAAATATATGACAAATGCAGTTCAAACCTTTGCTTTCATCCCAGTCTAACACCAAAGGGATATCTAGGCAGGGACTGTCGTTTCTGGGGGGGTTAGGGAGTCAGGCAGTATTCCCAGATAAGACCTATGTATTCCCACAACTACTGGCTTGTTCGTTTACTGTGACTGAAATTCTTTTCTTTTTCTTGATTTTTGTTTAGGCCACCATTGGAGTAGAATGTTGAGAAAATGCCCTAAACTGCATCCCAGACCATCTGTAAACCTATGGCTTCTTGGGCCCTGGCTTATTTGAGTTATTTCCTAAATGGCTGTTACTGTGCTGTCTTGGTCAGGAAAGGTATGTTGAAAGGATGCAAGGAAAGCTAAAGCTGAACAGCAACAGTGAATTTCTTTCCTTAATCATAATTTCTGTTCAAGCCATTACTGGACGAAAAGGTTGTTTAAAAAGAAAAAAAAACTTTAAAATGCACCTCAGAGGATATAGAAAGTTATGGCTTCTTGAAAAAGCTGAGAGTAAGGCAAAATGTGAGAAAAGGAAGAAAAAAGTAATGTGCATGGTATGGAGATATCACGGGAGGTGGACAAAGGAGAGGACTGGAGGGTGTATGGGGGGTGTTGAAACAGTAGGCCTAGTCATCATTTCACTTTAAGTCCAGACCTGTACATAGAGTTGTTGTAATGTACCATTGTTGCAACTAAATGCCAGTAACTGTAAGTGTCCCTTTGTTAGACAGGTCAACATAGTGTGGTACATAGGCCTGTTGTAATGTAAGAGCTTGTAGCTACAGGTCTGTCTGTGCATACCACTCCTAAAAGTTTGCAGCATGAGCTGAAATGTTGCTTAGGAGAGACGGCATTGACAGGATGATACTTGTACTGAAAGTGCCTAGGGGGCCCCCAACTTGACATTTGCTGGGGGCCCCCAAAACGTTAACACCGGCCCTGATCAGATGTATTGTCATAAGCTCTTATTCATAAGGGATGCCAACTAGAACCTGTTTATTAGTCCCCAGGACATCCAAGGCAAATGGAAGGAGTACTTCCAGCAACTTCAGAATTAAGAAACACAGCAATGGGTGTACTGCCACATGCCCCATACAAAGTGTACAGTGAAAGAGGAAGAACAGCCCACCCAAAATGTAGTAATAATAGCACTAAGGAAAATTAAGTCAGGGAAAACATCAGGCTCAGATGAAGTCACTCCAGATATGATCAAAATATTAGTTGAGATATGGGAGAAATGACTCTTGAAGGTACTCATAGCAGTGTGGAGAGAAAGGTATACACTGGCATTTTAGTGCCAGTGTATAAAAACAAAGGGGATATTCAGAACTATGGGCAGTATAGATGTATCAAATGCCTGTCACACTGCATGAAAGTGGTAGAGAGGGTGACTGATAAACTAATACGCAAAGTCGAGTGGTGTACAGTAAGATGGAAGATAAGCAGTTTGGCTTCAGATCAGGATGCAGCACAACTGAACCAATGTCTGCAGTGAAACAGATTTTGTAGAGGAAGTTAGAGATAAGGAAATGGTCCAACTGGGCAGTCCTAAACTTGGAGAAAGCATTTGACAACATCACAGTAAAGCTTATTTGCACAGTCCTGAGATGGTTTGAAGTCAAAGAAATATTGGTACAGTTAATGCAGACTATGTACAAGCACCCTCTGGCACAAGTACTAAGTGCTCAGATTCAGGGTTTCCCAGTAGCAGTGGGTGTGCATCAGAGATCAGCTTCACATTCGCTTCTATTCATATTGGTCATAACTACATTAATGGATAGTTTGGAGTGGACAGATCAACAAAGTTTATGTATGCAGATGATGTTGCATTACAGGCAGCCTCTGAACAAGACCTTCAGCAAATAACAGGGGGGATGGAATGCAAAACTGAAGGCACACTGGATGAAATTGAGTAAGACAAGACATTTTTCATGGCAAGAAATGGGGACATTTTAAGAAGTTGAAAACTGAGATACAAGTGAGCAGTTTAACAGTTTCTTGGGGGTAGTTTATGAAAATGGAAGTGTGAATGAGGAGCTCAAAGCTATCCTAGAGAATCTGCAACCATCTGGCTCAGAGTATCAGGTGTAGTGTATGATAAAGAAATGACACAGAAGTTGAAAAGTTAGGTGTAGAAAACAGTACTGCAACCAGTACTACCATGTGGTACAGAAACCTGGGCAGTGAAGGCAAAGTAGTTAAAGCTAGAGGTAATGGACATGAAGTGCCTGAAACAAGTGGTAGGATGCGTACTGTGAGACAGAAGAAAAAATGTTGACATCAGAGCAAAACTCAGAGTAGCTCCAATTAAAGACAATTTGGTGAAGAAGATTGGGGAGATGGAGAGAGAAGAACAGGAAGATGAAACTGGGATGTGCAGCAAAGATATGGATGGACCTTGTGAGAAACAACCTGTGATAGCCAGGTATGACTGTCAAAGAAAGTAAGAAAGTGGCCTAAATTGAGAGAGAGAGAGAGATGGTGACAGTTGGCATGACACCCATCCCCTTGTTGAAAATGGAAAATAATTTGATGATGATGATGATATTGCCTGCAGGCAGATCCCTAAAAACTAAACTCATTGAACTACAGATCACTCTGAATAGGAATAATTAGCAACTAATAGCTTAATACAAACGCATCTTATTTGTGTCACAGTCAGCATGTAATATTCCTTAGTATTTTAAATGATGTCCCTGTTAAAACATGCCTCATTACTCTGGGTGCCTTCAGCTAACCTTCAGTAAACTGGGACACCTACACCTCCAGTGGAGGATGTATTAAAAAACTCCTAAGCTTAATAAACAAGAATTTTATTAAGCAGTTGGTAAATAAACCTTGTAGAAAACACAACAGTGTATATCATTCCCCACTGAAGTCTAACAACAAATTTGTGACGTTCTTTAAAATCCTAAAAGTCCCTACTACAAGCCCCATTGAAGATAAAGACCACAATCACACTGACCTTAAGCTACGTGACAAAATAGTGAAATTTACTTGTGACTGCTCTTCTACTGAGCTTAACACAGCAGTGAGACTCACTAGAAAATTCTACAGCCATTTACAAAAACTTACAAAAATGCTTCGAGCTAGCAGGCCCTACCAGACTCCAGTATCAAGGGAAAATTCAAAAACAAAAAAGACTGGCGGTCTACCAGCATAAATTTATACAACAAAAGAAAGGTTCCTTAAATTATTCAGTAGATGCAAAAAATACTAAATAATTTTATCAGGTCTACTAAATGAGACCATAAACTTAGGTTGTCATCTGTAGCCAAAGACAATTATAAATCTTTTAGCTGTGTTAAAAAACTAAGAAAGAATACCTTACATTGCCCTGAACTTATGCATAATAATGTCTTCTACGCTGACCCAGTAGACACTGACAGTATCCTTGCAAACAAATGGATTGTTTTTTAAAGTATTTTATTAAAGTTTATATAATCAGGAAATGTATGATATTTAAGATATATAGAAATACAAGTGTTACAAAAGGGAAAAAAAAACAGTCATACAATGAAAAACAGAATTTAGGAACACAACAAAAACAAGTATTTCAAAAGTGTCTACTATACAATAAGAACATTAATACATTACAAAAAATAATATTTATTACACAAGTACTAAGAATTATTTATTTAACAGTTCTTTAAATGTCATCCAAGAGTTGTATGAAGATAAAATTCTGGTTGTTCTTGTTTGATTGTTGCAAGTCCTAGGTGGCAAATGACAGTTGCAAGATTTTTAAATTCATTCAGGTTTGGAGAAGATTCCTTTTCTTGATGTTGCTAATATACTCCATAAGACTGGGTACTTTATCTTGAAACACAAGCAGCTATTGGGATATTAAATAAAATTTGTGATTTAATTAAAGTGAATTTATCATTAAATAAAGCTTATAATAGATTATTATCATCGCAAAATGGTTTAATTGCAACACAAGCAAAAAACATATGTTGCCAGTCAGCTTTAACATTTGACTTGCATCCCCAACATTCTACTTTCTTATTGTACATTAATTTTTAATTTGATTCTGTGGAGTGATAAAAGCTCTATGCATGAATTTCTAAGAGAACAATCTCCATTTTAGTGAAGAGGTTGTTTGCTTTGATAATAATAACATTCATTTTTTTCTCATCTTCAAATTAATAAGTTTAAAATTATTCCAAAAAGTAGCCTTATAATACCGAGATTCATCTTTAACCACTTTATACAATTTAGATAATAATCCTTTCCCCGGTATAATCTGTTGCATCTAAATGATTAAAAGTTAAATAAATTTAGGGACAGAATTTCTAACAGTCGGTTGCATTGAATTAACTCTACTTTCAGTTACTTGTCTAAAGTTTTGAATGTCCAAACATATATCATTAGCTAAATCAAATGCATTTATTATATAATTAACTGATTTCAGTTTTTCACTATCCATCAACTGGAATCAATATATCATGTTTTTTTTTCTTTAAGAGTTATCATTGATGATAAGTTAAAAGTAGAGAAATTATTCTCCGGTATAAGCTATGGGAAACAGGAGAAAAAGCCATGCTTTGCATTCAGGATATCTATAAATACAATTTCTAAAAGTTGTCATTATCATTGAAATATAGGATAAATTGATTGTTTGCTGTTATGGGAAAAGTAATCTTTTAGCAGCCACTCCATAGTATTGTTTAATATTAAATGATGGAGCAACTTTGTCAGATGAGTGGTTGTCAACGAAATGTTTTTTTGAAACTGTTTCCATCTTGCTTTATAATTAATATTTAACCAGATATATATTTAATTATTGATAAAAGGGTGTATAATTCTAAATCCAGTAAACCAATGCCACCGAAAGACCAATCTCTAATGTGATGATTCAGAGCAACTCTAGGCTAATTATGATGGCAAAGAAATCTCAGGATTAATGAATTAAACTATTTTATACTATTTTTAGGGGAGGAAGAGATACGGATTGAATTATATATGCAACTTTTGGCAGAATAATCATTTTATTTATGGAAAGTCTATCTTAGTCAACAAATCTTGTCCCATTTGTTAATAATATTTTTATAGAAGTTACACAGCTATTGTAATTCAGTTATGATATTGTGAATGTTGTCTGTTAAGGTTATCCCTAAATAGTTAAGTTTTTTGTCTTCTGCAATATATTTGAAAAAAAACTTTTGTCCATATTGTATTTTTGTTTTTTATCATTAAAACTAAGTGCAGCCTTTTTCCTGAAAGCTTTCTATTGTATTAAACAAAGCAAAGAGGGATCTATAACTTTCATTCACAGTCAGAATATCATCAGCAAAAAGGTTTTGGAGTTTAAATACTTGTTTGACTGTATGCTTTTGATGTCTGAATTTGATCTTCTGTAATTTGCAACTGGTCTCATAATTAAAGAACAATGGTGACAAAAGACATCCCTGTTTAGTTCCTTTGGTAATCCTAATAGACAACTAAATGGACCTATTTTTATGTACGTATAAGAATTCCGATAAAGGAGATTAAAGGAGAACCACACCAACAGACTCAAAAAAAATGTCTGTTTCATCATGGTTTTTGTTTCCTACATTTTATCAGCACTCTGGGAATATTTACAAGTTTTTAAATATTTTTATACTTAATTTCTGAGTCTGACCACATGTGGCCTGGCATCTTGAAGTAATTTTGATTGTTTAGGCTGCCTCTAGGTATCCCACAATGCAGAGCTTGTCTGTAAAACTAAATGCATCATGCAGGCCTCTTTCTTCCTAAAGCTCCTGTCACTGCATTAATTTTACATGCATACACTGCTGTCTTTCATTTCATGCCATTCAATGACTACTTAAAACACAAACAGTACAAATGCCACAAAACAGACGTTCATAGTGCTTTTTACTGCTGCTTCTTTTTAGAATGGCTGAACTGCAGTCTTTTGCGAAGCCTGAATTGCACTACTTTGACTCATCTCCCACCCCCCACACCTAACTTCCCTAGCTGTCAAAGTGCTAAGGGTAATTGGAGCTGTTATCTGCTATGGTTGACAGCTCACAGCAGGAGACTTGACTCATGTACTGTTTCCTTATCCTAGCCTTTACTTTCTGTATGGGTAGCGAAGGACCAGGGAGCTGTGACATCAGAGCCTGGGTGGGTTTTAGGATGGTTGTGGTGATGTCACTTTGGGGAGGGTATTGGCCAGAAAACTACCTACATTCAGTGGCCTTGATGACATCAGTGAATTGGAGACTGCAGCAAGCTTTTCCAGGGTGGGATAAAAAATTTTTGAAAGTGAAACCACCACAGTACAGTAAGGTACTGTTCTAATGAACAGAAACATTCAATTTAAAATATTTTAAATGCTGTATTTTTCTTTATTCATAACAAGGACAGTAAATAGGGAGAAAAATGACGGAGAAGTTGAGCATTTAATAATAGAATCCTGTTGTTGTCCTTTAATAAGATGTAAGAAATTATTTGAAAAATTACATTGTTCTAAAACTAATAAAAGATAATTCCAATTAACTGAGTCAAAGACACTATTAATATCTAAGCTTATTAGTGTTAAGCCATCTTTTATGCTATTGCATACTCCATTGTTGTTAAAATTATTTCAGTATTACCATAAGAGTTCCTATTATAAAAAACAGTTTGGCCATTATTAATCAGAAACAGTAAAAAATGCTGCATTCTGCTGGCATGAATATTTTATAATCAATATTTAATTAAAAAATCATCAAATCACAAAAATACATGCAAAAAAATTTATTTTTTTTTAGAAACCTTTTGAGTCTCCCTTTTAACAGGGAACTTTGCCATTAATACTGGTGGGTACATCCGCTCTAATTATTATATTATTATTTTTTTCTGGATCTCTCTGTATAATTCTATCTCCTCCCTATATGTCCTAGAAAATTGCTCAAGTACCCAAACCTAAATTCAGTGCATTTGATGTGGTTCCTTTCCTGATGTGATATGTTGTTCATATCCCTATCTCAGTAAAACCAATAGTACTAACATTGGGGTAGCATAACAGCTGTTTAAATGGGAAAAATGACCTCATTCCCCAGATGTGTGTTATCTGGGACAGAAAAATATGGCATTGCCCGATCTCCTCTAAGTGTGGTGATGGCTTCCCATCCCTGTGCTAATCAGGTTAGTGTAGTAGCCACCTTCCTTCTTTCTTTTATCTAAAATAACCTGAAAAAAAAAAAGAGTCATGTGGTGTATATCTAGAAAGTCTCATCGACTCCCCCCGGACCTGTTCCTATAAACATACATAGGATGCATAATTTTCGATACAACCTGTATTAACCATGCCTCCTGTAACTTCTTCTCATAATAAATAGGAAGGAACGGAATGTTTGTACCACCATCATGGTAAAGTTGAGGAACAAAAGAGAGAGAAATTTTAATAAAAAAAAAAAAAGAAAGTGTGGTGTGTGGGTGTGCCACAGAAGAAAAAAAAACAAACCTGTAAAACAAAGGTAAAGGGTACACATGACTTGTACAGTGCATTCTCAAATAAGTGTTGATGTTCCACTCAGCAAGTGCCCATAGCTAACTACCAGTGGCTATATTAACATTCTCTCCTATCGGAGCATTTACAACAGTATCCAAAGTGCTATTGGTAACATTATCATCAGACGTAGTCATGTTAAATTTTCTAAACAAACAACTGAATTCACAGCATTCACTAGACGTGTGTCTCTGTAGCATTATTATTGTTTCAGAACTAACAAGAACTGTCCCTCAATAGCTTCGCTTCTTTTTGATTTAGAGAGCCTGCTCTCATACTAAAACATTATCCCGAGCACTGTTTAGTGCACTGTGTACATCATTAACCTCATATAATTGAGGCTTACCTCTATGTTAAGTTGCTGCCAGTCAAACAGTAATCAGGGGACACAGGACCGAACTCCAGACCGTCGGTGGTATCAAATTGTCCTCCACGCCACCAAATGAAGCCAGTGGATTTCCTTTCTCTCATCAGGCAGTCCCTTAGCCCGAAGCGTTCAACGTGACATCCTCCTGGGAACTTCCTGTTGATTATGCAGCACATGCATTAATCTCTATCTGCTCCTGGTCCTCCCTCAATCATGCCTCGTTCAAACCAAAGAGAACTTAAAAATAAAACAAAATTCAAACGGAGTAAATGCTACAACGGACAGCAAGCAAGAAGTAGCTATGTGATACGTGTTGCAGCAGTTTGCCATCAAAGGATGTCATCAAATGCACTTGCCAAGCACACTATGGAATGTGGCCCCCCAACATGAATTTAGTTTTGAGCAAATTTCTAGGACATATAGGTGATTGGGGAGGACCAAGTGCAGATAGGACAATTTGAATACCACCGACGGTCTGGAGTTCATCTGAAGGAGACACTAAGAAAAGATATTATAGCTGTCAACAGAGAATTTATGCTGACTATCCTGAGTCAGCTGTACAGTGTGCACTAAAAACATGCTCGATAATGTCAGCAATACTGACGTGACTGTTAGTTCTGAAACAAATGTGATATATGCTACGAGAGACACGTCTAGTGAATGCTGTAATTCGCCTGATGATAATGTACCAATAGCACTTTGAATACTGTTGTACAGGTGGTGATAAAGGATTTGTACTCACACTCTGAACAAACATTTAGTTCGGTAGTGGGGAAGGGCAGTGCACAGCATTTAATTTATCAAATTATGTGTTGAATACATATGAGTTACAAGTACTCTCAAGGGTCTTACATTTATTCCTAGTAGGAACAGTTTTAGTTCCACCAATTCATCCACTGGTAGCCGCTTATAGTAAGCTAGTCGAGGATGACATATATCATATGAATTGATAAAGGGAGTCATATTTGACACAGTTAGATATAGGACAGATATGATGAACATGCTAATGGATGACAGGTATTATGAATCCATCTCTGAACAAATCGTGAATACAATTATTCATAGGGTTCAGTCTACACTTTCTAACTTACTCACTAATGAAAATATAGATCAGGAACTTTATGATTTTTTTCAAGTTGTACATCCATTGCTATCACTGAACCACTCTCCCTGTACATTGAAGCCCAACTTAGACCTTTGGTAGAAGCTAACACTGTTATTCTTAGAGACACCAAACAATTTCTTTTGGACTTTTATGAGTTTATTAATTTCTTTAAACATCAACTTGATACTTTTTTGTTTCCAGGAACACATGTTGTGCCAATAGCTACGCCAACCTATCATGGCTGAGTGGGAACATCAACACTTATTTGAGAATGCACTGTCACTTCTGAATGAATTTTTAGGCAAATTAATGATTCTCTTTGGTTCCTCAACTTTACCATGGAATGGTCAGGTACAAACATTCCGTTCCTGGATATTTATGTTGAGAAGTATGCATCCGGCTATGTTTATAGGAACATAGTCCGGGGACAGTCGATGAGACTTTCTAGATATACACCACATGACTCTCACTTTTTTTCAGGGTTAGACGATTTAGATAAAAGATTTAAGGAACGTGGCTACACTAACCTGGATGTTAGCACAGGGATGGAAGCCATCACCACACTTAGAGGAGATCGGGCAATGCCATATTTTTCTGAAGGTGCTTTGAGGTTCTATTCAGATTATGGCATTGCAACATCATCACCAGATAACATCACATCTGGGAATGAGGTCATTTTTCCCATGTATTATACCAAGGACGTAGGTACTCTCAAGGATATATTCACCAAACATTGGCATGTTTTGTCAGTAGATCCCACTATAAAAAGACTAATTAAAGAATCTTAAACAGCTGTTATGCTACCCCAATGTTAGTACTATTGGTTTGTATACAGATGAAACACACATGGTACCGTGCAATAGATGCAATTTCTGCAACTATATTCTAAGTGACCCATTGTTTGTAGCTATATGATATGTGTTGCAGGCAGTTGCCAATCCAAGGATGTGGTATACCTGGCATCCTGTATCTCCACATCAGGAAAGGAACCACATCAAATGCACTTGCCAAGCACACTATGGAATGTGGCCCCAACCATGAATTTAGGTTTAAATTATACAGAGATCCGTGAAATTAATTGGATAATTAAATTTATTGTTAAAATCTAGGAGACTCAAGGTTTCTAAATGAAATAAATAATTTTTTGCATTGTATTTTCGTGATTTGATGCATATTGTTTTTATAAGTATACATTTTTATGTGATATTTTTTTATGAGTTGTTTTAAGGTGTATTTCTTTAAGCTCTGTTAGTTTTTTTTAATATATAAACTGTTTACACTCAGGAATGAATTGTAATCTGGTCTGAAGAAGCTATCCTAGCGAAAGCGCTTACCACCACATTCTATTCGAATAAACCTGTTTTTTTATACTACAGAAGTTTTGACATTGTTACATTTTATATGGAATCAATATTTAATTAAAACATTGGCCTATATGAAGAACAATCTGTAAGATCTTTATCACCTTTTTAAAATTGGGGAAATAAGGGTGCAATTCCAAGATGGAAGAATGATTTGATAGACCTTTGACTATGGAGAAAGCTTTGAGCAGAATAGTTAAGGCTTCATTAGGCATTAGTTTATAAATTTCATGTATTATACCATCATTACCAGGGGGCCTTATTACATTTTAGTTTATTAATTTGAGCTTTAATTTCTGACATCGAAACTGGCTTATCACTTTTTTTATCTGGTCATCAGATAATTTATTTTTAGTATTATTTCTGAGAAAAAAAATAATATCCTCTTGACTTTCCATTTTAGGATTATATTGATTGGTTTTATTAAAGTGAGATCTAAATTCCTTGAGAATGTCCTCTATTTCTGTAACCTTTTTCTTACTATTTGGAGAATATATATTTCCTTAATGTGATTGGATTTTATTACCAATTTTGTTCTCGTAGCTAACTTTTGCATAGATTTTGGATTAATAGAATAGTTAATTATTTTAATCCTTTGTAGATTTATGATAGTTTTGTGATTAGGGATTTCTAGATATTTACCATTTAAATTAATTTCTTGTGTTACATTGTAAATCCCTTTTGACTGTCTAATTTTAGTTCATCTATCATTTCTTGTAAATCAGTTAGTTCTCTATCCCATTGCTTTTTCTTTAGAGCATACCAACTCATGATTTTACCATATAGATATCCTTTCAAGGCATCCCATGAATAAATCTCTGAGATATCTTCTTTGTAGTTAAATTCAGTAAAGGTCTGAACTTCCTTAAAAAAATTAAGTTATATAGGTAGGTATTTTAATGGGAATATTATTGTTAAAATTTAAAGTTAATTCAAAAGTTATGGCATTATGATCAGAAAGGGGGACAAGAAACAACTTTAAATGTATCTAGTTTAATAATTAAATAATTCAAAATATAAAGGCTATCTGTTCGTGATTGTGATCCATGTCTGTAAGAAAAATGAATAAAGAAAAGCAACTCTGGGTCTGAAAATTAATTTCAAGCTTTAATATCAAATAGTTTTATAAATTCTGCTAACGCTTTTGCTGAGGCAGGTATCCTTCATTCTTTAGTAGTATTAGACTCAGCATCTTTTAATATACAATTGAAATCACCAGCCAATATAATAAGTTTGAATAATCTGGTCTAGTTGATGTTTGATAGTTGTGACTCCAATTCCAGGGATCCAGTAGACGTTATTGAAGGTGTATAGTTTCCTTTTAATTTCTAGAGTTACTGAACAAAACATAGCTTTTTTATTGTTATAAGTACTGAGAACGTTAAGTGTAGGTAAAGAGCTTCTCCACAAAATGACCACCCCCCTTTTTTCTGACTATAATGTGAGCTAGAGAACACTGTATCATTTTTTTGTATTAAGTCTAGCTAAGTCTTCTTGTAACAGATGTGTCTCCTGCAAAAAGATAACCTGAGAATTAAATAATTTTAGAAACTTAAGTTACTTATCTTATAACCATTATTTAAAACCATTAATATTAATGGATGTGCACTTAAGATATGTCATATATAAAAAATACATAGATCATTCACATTCTAGTGGTATGAAAATATCAATGGAACATGCACACAATTTTTGAACTGCATTTCAATAAATATATGGACAATAAGACTGAGATTGTTAACAATGTAGTTAATAACAATAGTAGACACTAATAAAAAACTTCAGAAAAGAATAACCATAAACATCTGTTACCCTCATGGAGTCTAACACTCCTAGTTTGAATAGCAAACCTATCCAAACCTTTCTTCCCATCAAGCAACATAAGACCAAGACCTCTCTATTACATTTGAAACTATTCAGTTATTTAAAAAGAAAAATATTAAACAAATAAAGAACTTCACAATGAAAAAAGCTCAAAAAGCTTTCAACCAGTTTCAAGTTTATGTAAACATTGTCTACATTTTAAGTGTAAAAAATATACAGTAATGAAGACCGTACAACTATTAACAGCAAGTCCCCTCTAAGATTACTGTATGAAGTGGGCAAAGTCAGGAGAAACAAAAAATCGACTAATACTTTTACAGAAGATGGCTTGAGATCTTAACATCAAACAAACACAGTAAAATATATAGAGATACATAAGGAGAAAATTAGAATAATATCATAGAGAATAATATCATAGTACAGCATGAAATTGCAATATCATGCATGCTGTGTATTAGACATTTTCTATTTAAATAAGGAATAGGATGACATTAATATGTATACCCATCATTTCAACTTATTCAGAATCCTAGTAATAATTACATATACGTATTAATTCCTCAGCCAAAAATTGCAACTATGCAAAGTGGAAAATTATCAAGAAGAGTAAAATCATATACCTACCTAATTTAAAAGAATATAAAAATAAGGTTCCAAAGTATGACATGTGATGCTATGCCTGGCAGAAAAACAACATCCCATCTCCAAAAGTAAATGAAATAAAATATCCATGGTTCAGCCTCAAAGACGCACACAAAAAAAAATATATATATATATATATAATATATATATATATAATATATATATATATATATATATATATATATATATATATATATATATATATATATATATATGTATATACAGCCCACATTAAAGCAGCTTGATGCTGAAGCAGATAAATACAGGAGATAGAGCCATTTTATTTAATTTATGATTTTTCCATAACTGAGTCTGATGCATATATGCCTGCAGCTAATAAACAACAGTGTAAATAAAATCTTGCTCATTGTGACTTTTTTCCCTTCTTATATACATATTATTTACAATAATAAAGTAACAACAGACCATGTGCAATTGTTCTGATACACAGTACTTCTCAGTGGTGGTGGTGAAACATGACTGGAGTTAAAACAGAAAGGCTGCAGGCATATTTTGCAGGAATTCTGACTCATTCCCCTCAGCTGTATAGATTTTCACAGAATGCCCAGATTTTGGCATCACATTCTTGGCATGTTTTTTTCAGGAAGTTGTGACCTTCTAGCAAGGTAGTGGTAAATTGTTAAAGACTGAAGTCTGAAAACAATGACAGACCTTTGAGCTTCAGACCTCACTTCACACAGAAAATTCACAGCAATGCAAAACCCATTATTCTATCAACTTGCAAGTCCATAAGAGCAACAACCAAAAATGATCCCTACCTTTGTACCTCCATCCCACTTATATTTATGACTTTGTCCAGATTTCATACTCTAAGAGGTTGAGAGGTATGTTCAGACTCTGTGCCATCTGCTCTGGCCCGCTACATATTTTTTCTTTTGAAAGGGAAGATGGACTTTAGCTCATTCATATTTATATGCACATTACTATCTGATTCATAAAGCAGTACCATGAGGGCCACAGCCAAAATATACCACCTCGACTACAGTCTCTCGATCAGATCAAAACAATGTGCAACAATGGGTTTAGATGCCAAACTTCTAGATATCTCTACATATAAACTTTAAACACATATTAAATAATGACACATTACAAGTTTTTACCTCACACACTCTGAAAAGTCAGTCTTCCACACTCTTAATTTCATATGCATTTTCTCTCAGCACTTTCCAGATATCAGTTCCAATTACCTGTACAGTCTCCTTTCTACAAGCCAAAATCAGTGCCATCATAATGCCATGGTAGGACAAGAGAGTAACAGCATCTACCTAGCACACATATCCTTTGTCTTCATCTCTCAGTTACTTAGTAACACTGTTTTCTTCCAAGTTTGTCAAGAACACACTGCAACGCAAGATCTACTTTAAGGACTGTTGTGCAATATTTCCTCTTTCAAAGAAGGGAATTAAAATGTACTGAACTAGTATGAGGCAAAATGTTCATCGTGTTTCACTGTTGCAGTCATTACACTTGGGTTATCCTGCTGGCAGGCAACCCACAGTCGGCCCGAGTTCCAAAGTCTTGGTCCGGCTTAGGTTATTGTCGCCTCTTCCCTGACGTCAGTGCGCCAGGGCTATAAAAGTTGCAACCAATGCCATTTTCTTCAGACTTTCTTGCCGCACGGTGCCCGAAGCAAAAGCAGTTTGTAAGTGCCGGTCGGCCGACTCCTGAGATTTTCAAAATTAAGTTTCAGAACCGAAGTCTTCAATAAAGCTAAGTACCCCGTTGGGGAAACTTTTTCTTGCTCCAGACCGATGTCAGTAAAAGTTAATAATTGTATTTCTTGTGGGAAGCAAATACCTCATAAGGACTTTCACTCTTACGGTATTCCTTGCCTAGGCCCTGACCACAACGTTACTAGTTGTCGGTTTTGTGCTAGATTCAATAAACACACTATTAAACGTCGGTTTGATTTTGCTTTACATTATTTTGGCCGAAGATTTAATTACATAATGCCGTTGGAACAGTCGACGACCGGAATTTATAAAAAATGCAAAGACAAAGAAAAGGACAGGCATCCGAGGTCCTAAACCGATGATGAAGCCTCTTCTAGGCCAGTCGCCGGTTTGCCGGTTCTCAGTGAGGTGCTTTTGCAGCCCCTGACACCCACTACCTCAGAGCCACAGGCCTTAACCGACAGCCATGTGGAGACACCAGGGCCTGTGGAAACTCAAGGTATTGGGCCTACGGAAACTATTCCCTCAGATGGGTCCAGAGCCGCTGAGCAGGCATCGGCTTCTGAGGGTGTTTTCAGACCTTCACAACTTACAATTAAGCCCACTACAGCAGCAAAGGCAAAGTCAAAAACACCATTAAAGACAAGGAAACAAGTACAGCATTCTCCAGAACAGTCATCCATGCCAAAGAAACAGATGCTTAAAATGGCTGAAGACCTAATTACTTTAATCAGGGGTTCCCATCCCCCTCCTGACAAAAGGCCTAGGCAAGGCACTGACTATGATTCCTCTGACCAGGTTTCCATTTCCTCTGATTCCTCTTCTGATCAGGGATATTCTCTCCCTCCCTATGAGGACTCTGATACATAAGAGTCCATACCTTCAGCCTCTCCGCCTGAGGATTATTCTTTTGGGGAAACCCTGCACTCCATGAGGGAACATTTCCATTGGGAGAGCCAGGATTATTCAGAATCCAAGAAAAGGCTCAGAGACTTCCTTTTATTGCCTCAGCACAGACCCCTGGCTATCCCCCCTGTGCTTGATATTGTTGATAATGTTTTTTTTTTAATCCAGTCTGTCTCCTGATTCTTTACCCCCTGCACCAGTCAAGCCAGACAGGTACTACAGGGTCCCTGACTCTCATAAATTTCTTTACAAAAACCCCGCTGCAGACCCAGACACAATTTCTCAGGGTCCTAAAGGGGATAAAGCTTCCACTGCTAAAAATCCTGTCCCCTCGGATAGGGATTCCAGAGCTCTGGACAGATGGGGAAAAAGTTTACACTTCTGCTACTTTAGCTGTAAGAGCTTTAAACTGCCAGTTTCACATGCTTAAATATCAACAGTACCTCATGTCATTGTTAAAACAGAAAATGGTTTCAAATACAGAAAGTCCTGACAGTAAGGAAGTACAAGATTTATTGCATGCAGTTGAACAAGTGGGAAAGCATACTCTGCAATGTGGTTTTGATTCATTAGAGGCTTCTTGTAGAACCAGAGTTACAAGCTCTGTTATTCGAAGGCATGCTTGGTTAAAAGAACAACGTTTACCTGACCATGTTAAAGTAAAGTTATTGGATGCTCCATTGCAGCATGATACTTTGTTTGGTGTTAAGGCAGAAGAGGTGTTAAAGAAAATGGAGGATAAAGCAAAGTCAATGCAGACAGTGAAAGATTTCTTACAAGTTCAACCACCTAGATTTAGCAGAAACTGGCCTTCAAAAAATTGGTCCTTTCCAGTGTCAGATAGGCCACAAAGAGGCAGATACAAATGCCCAAGAGGCAGATCTCAGCCCCAAGCCTCCTACAGACCTAAACAATGGGGTGCTTCAGCCCCCAAAGGAGGGGAAGACAAATCACAACCTTATAGGAAACAGTCCCAATGACTTCCCTCTACAAATGCCAAGCACTTACCTTTTGACAGCACCCCTAGGGGGAAAGCTAGCACTTTTCTCAAAAAATTGGCACATGATCACCCAGGACCAATGGGTGCTGAATATTGTTTCTCAGGGTTACAGGTTCCACTTCCACATGCTTCCAAAATCAAAAGGTATGCCAGACCTGCCACAAAACCAATGGGCAGAGGCACAAAAACAGATTGCTGCTCTTATGGACATGGGAGCTATTCAAAAAGTTCCACAGCAAGAACAGGGACAAGGATTTTACTCAATACTTTTCTTAGTACCCAGAAAGGACAAAACCTGGAGACCAATACTGGACCTGTCAATCCTAAATACTTTCCTGGATGTTCCAAAATTCAAAATGTTAACACTACAGCAACTTCTGCCCATGCTGGGCAAGAAGACTTAGCTAGTTACTTTGGACCTCAAGGAGGAATACCTGCATGTCCCAATCAGACAGTCTTGCAGAAGATACCTCAGATTCATAGCAGGGTTAATGCATTACCAATTCTCTGCACTGCCCTTTGGCTTATCTACTGCGACCAGGGTCTTCACAAAATGCCTGGCACCAGTAATTGCATTTTGCAGACAAAAAGAAATTCAAATATATCCCTACTTGGACGATTGCCTTATTCAAGCAGAGAGCAAGGACATTCTTCTAAAGCATCTGGTGTTTGTAAAAAGATTGTTAATTTGCCTAGGGTACACAGTAAACGAAAATAAATCAAAAATAGTGCCCTCTCAAGAGATAATATTCCTGGGTGCAAGCTTAAATACAACTCCCTGCAAGAAAAATTCTGCAGGCCCTTGGCTTCATGGCATCCTGCATTCTACTAATTCCATATGCAAAACTGCATATGAGGAAACTACAATGGTATCTAAAAAGTGTTTGGACTCAGCATTGTCACAGCCTGGAGACAATCATAACTTTAATTCCCTGCCAAAAACAGGAGTTTTGATGGTGGTCCCAGGCCTGTCACCACAACAAGGGACAGCCTTTCACCTTACCCACAGCCAGGCAGACAATAACAATGGATGCATCGGATTATGCCTGGGGGGCGCATATGGCAGGAAAATGTATTCAGGGTACGTGGCCCAAGAAACAAATGCATCTTCACATCAATCAAAAAGAGATGCTAGCTGTACAGAATGCCCTGACAGCTTTCAAGGATCTAATACATCCAGGACAACTATTAATAAAGACGGACAATACCACAGTTATGTGGTACATAAACAAGCAAGGGGGGCCACATTCCTACCCCCTATGCAGACAAACCATGGCTTTGTGGAACACAACACTGACCTATCAAGTACATCTGCAGGCACAATTCCTGCCAGGAACAAAAAATACACTGGCAGACGAACTAAGCAGAAATCTCATGGATCCTCACGAATGGAAGCTAAATCCACAAGTGTTCAGCATGATAACGAGGAAATGGAGAAGCCCAGACATAGATCTTTTTGCCTCCCCTCACAGTTACTAAATACAGAAATTTTGCACAAGAACTTATCACTTTCAAGCATGGAAAGTGGATGCTCTATCATTCAGCTGGAAAGGCCTGACAGTCTATGCCTTCCCTCTGATGCCTCTTCTTACCAAGGTGCTGCTAAAAGTCAGACAAGAAAGGCCAAAAATGATCCTGATTGCCCCAGACTGGCCATGCCAGCACTGGTACCCAATCCTAAAGAGTTTGTCTCAAGACCCAGCTTGGCTTCTACCTCAAATTCCTCATCTTCTGACACAACAAAACAATCAGATTCTGCACAGTCAACTCAGAACCTTAAACCTGGCAGCATGGCAGATAATGTAGCCATTCAGACTGCACCTCTCTCTAAAGCTGTTATGGATGTCATTTTAGAAGCCAGGAGGCCCAGCACTAGGAAATCTTATGCAGAAAAATGGAAGAGATTCTGTGCTTGGAACCAGGCACAAGGGCTCGAACCACTTGTCCCTAATATACCTCAGATTTTACAATACCTAAATGAGATGTTGGACAAAGGCTTATCTCTCTCATCTATTAAAATCCATGCCTCTGCCATTTCAGCTCATTACAATACGGAACCTCCTATTTTTTCACATCCTCTACTATGACAGTACCTCAGAGGGGCAAAAAATATAAGACCCCAAGGAGAGCACCAATACCTACTTGGGACATCAATTTTGTTTGAGAAACTCACACTGCCTCCTTTTGAACCAGCCAGCACAGCTGATCTAAAATTCTTGTCATGGAAAACTGCTCTGCTCCTAGCAATAACTTCAGCAAGAAGAGTCTCAGAGTTACAGGCATTAATGGCTATGGAACCTTTCCTCATTTTTGATCAGGACAGGGTTTCTCTTAGGACAAACCCAACATTCATGCCAAAAGTGGTCTCCAATGTGGCCTTAAACCAAACCATTCATTTACCTACTTTTTACCCAAATCCCCAGAATAAAGGGGAGAGGCTTCTGCACACTTTGGATATACACAGACAGCTACGATTCTACTTGGACAAAACAAAAGCTTTCAGAAAAACTGAGCAAGTGTTTGTAGCATATGCTGCAGGATCACAAGGAAAGCCTATTACAAAGCAGACAGTATCGAAATGGATAGGACACTGCATCCATTTCTGTTATGGACAACATGGCAAATCAGTGCCTAAGGGCATTAGGCCTCACTCTACCAGAGCAGCAGCCACTTCAGCAGCTTTCCTCAGAGGAGTACCAACCAAAGGCATTTTAGAAGCTGCAACCTGGAGCTCACTGTCCACTTTCACCAAGCACTATCACTTACCTCTCTACTCTAAATCCAGAACAGGCTTTGCCACTGCAGTTCTGCAGGGCTTGGTAGCCTCTCCAAATCCTATTTAGACCCAGCCACCCAACCTCAGCTTTGGGATTCTACCCAAGTGTAATGACTGCAAAAGTGAAACACGATGAACATAGTACAGTTGTGTACCTACCATAAATGTAGACGTTCAAGTGTATTCACTGTTGCAGTCCAGGTTACCCACCCACCACCCCCCCTTTTTTCATTTTCTGTACTTCTCGTCTCTATACTACCTATGTGGTGTATTTGCTTGTAGATGAAGGAAATGGTTATAGTAATATATGCATGTGTTTTGGCATAATTTTATCTTTCCAGCCTTCCTATCTGGGGGCACCTGACATCTTGGGCAAGAAAAACTGAAGAAAATGGCGTCGGTTGCGACTTTTATACCCTTGGCACACTGACGTCAGGGAAGAGGCGACAACAACCGATGCCGAACCAAGACTTTGGGACTCGGGCCGACTGCGGGTCGCCTGCCAGCAGGATAACCCAAGTGTAATGACTGCAGCAGTGAATACACTCGAACATCTACATTTATGGTAGGTACACAACTGTACTTTCTGATCTCTCCTGCACAGTTTAGTTCAAATAGTGTTGCAGAATCATCAGATCCTCTGCCAAGTGCACAAGGTGTTAAGGAATCCAGCTAGATCTGGATTCTATGGAAAAGCTTAAACTGAGTGTTATGCAAGAGAAAATTAAAATACTTGAAAGTTAAATTAAGTGGAACACTTAAAAAAAGGTTCATTTAATTGGTTAAGAGTACTGCAGGTCTTTAACCTATTAGAGAAATGTCAGGCATGGTCATGTAAATCTGACGTTTCCACTAAAGCTCATCTCCAAGATAACATACAGGAGTCCCAGAGCAAAACATGCAAACTTGGCAGGAATCCAGAAGGATTCAAATGAACTCAGGTAAAGGTGAAAAGTCTCAAGACAACAGGGAATATTTCGAGCTTAAAGGATAGAGATGTATGTGAGATGATGAGTGCAATTTTGAACAAATGGAGCCAACACTTAACCCAAGACAGGATAACAGAAAAGGAGTCGTACTATAACCATACCATGTACACCAGTCAAAAGCAGCACACCAAAGTCAATCCATCTCATAAATCCCTAAAACCAACAAGCATCAAGAAACCACACACCAGCAACACACCATTGAGGCAGCCCATCAAGAAAACCAGATAACGAACTTCCTGGCCCCATTACCTTACCATTAGAGCTTGACTATCAAACCAATGAATATAAAAAGAATGTGCAAATATCTATGAACAAGACAACCAGACCAAAGCACAACAGGTAAAACACAAGACAATGAATTACATTTAACTATTTAAATGTAAACCCTAGCATATTAACATATAGAAAACTTAGTAAAATACCTAATTAAATTAAGTTCAAGATCTGAAGCTAACAAAGATTAAACATATAATGTACCATAGATGAAATTGTTTTGTTTGAAAGTATTTGCATAAGATCATTTAAAAGAAATAGATAAAAGAAGTAACATTAAAAGACAAAATTGAAACAAGGGAGACTTGAATGTAAATTAACACGCATATAAATTATAAAATAGTAGAAAACAGGATTGAGAGTGTAACTGAAACTAATTATTCTAAACCTAAACCTAGTAAATAAATAACAGAAATAGTGGCAGATTAGCATTAATTAGTGTTGGTTATTGTTAAGTAATATAAATATAATTAAAATTAAGAAGCAGATAAAAAAAGCATATTTACCACAATGTAGTTTGTATCCACATCTCCCTTCCTATCTTTAAGACCAATTAAGGCAGAAAATAAAAAAAATACATAAAAGGTGAAATGATAAAAACAGATTAGTTTAGAAGTCATTTATCTTTTAATTGTTTTCTTTTCATTGGTCTTCCATCCATTCCTTTTAGCTTGTCTTTTCAAGGAGCTATTGCTTTAGTCCATATGTTCTATGTGATCTGTTATATTGTCAGATTTTAGGAATGTCATAGCAGCATCCAAGTCATCAAAGAATTTGGTCCCATCTGGAAGAAATATTTTAAGCCTGGCAGGGAAAAAGTAAATAAACTTTAACTTGTCTTTTCTTTAGGTCTTTTATTAAAGGGAGAAAGCATTTCCTTTTGGACATAACAGTCACAGAATAGTCATTGTTAAACCTTATTGTTCTGTCTCGTATCTTTGATAGGATATTTAGGCCATGCAGATTTAAGGATTAATTCTTTGTCCTGAGGTGAAAAAAATCTTACAGTAGTAGATCTTGGAGAATGATTATTTTTTGAGGAAGATGTAACCAGGGATCTGAGCCCTTTCAATTCCAAATGACATAGCTTCAGGCAAGTCCAGAATCTGAGGAAGCCAAGGAGCTAAAAAGGTTGTCGTACTCTCTCTTTCTGTCTTCTCTGGGAGACCAGAGATACAAATGTTGTTTCTTTGAGACCTATTTTCCAAGTTATCAGTTTTATTTGAGAGAAGAGTATTTTGTTTCTGTAAGAACTCAGTATTACTTTCATCTTCATTTACTCTCCCTTCAGTGTCATTCAGTGCTTCTTCTATACCAGGTGTTTGAGATTATTGCTCTTTCAAAGTCTCATGAATCTGTTCCATCTGCTTAGAACATTTTTCTTTAAAATTATCTAATTTGCAGTCCATTCTGTCCATCTTTAAAGAGAGTTCCTGTATATTAGTAAGAACAGACTGAAGCTCCTTTTTTAAAGATTAGTCCTGAGAACTGGTTTCAGAGTGAGTCATTTTAAAGTTGTGTGTGAAGAAATCTTCAAGATGAAAGTTTGACAGGAAAATGTTGACATATAAAAAATTGATAATATTCCTCAAGACACATTAAAATAGTTATATCTACTTGCAGAAAATGCTTTGGATAGTTTGTAAATGTAAATTCCTGTCAGAAGTAGAAATATAGTAGCAGAGTAGTATAAACCTGCTGCTAGCCTGTCAGCATCTTAGCCACCAAACAAATGTATTGTTGACTTCACCTCTGAGACTTTAATGCAGAGCCCTGATGCATCTTAAATCCCTGATTGCCCCAGTTTATCACAAAAGATAGTTTACTGAAAATGCTAAACAAGGACAAAATACTTCATCCATGGCACTTGACAGAATCCCCGGTTTGCTTAATTAATGGTGGTAAACATGCCCTTGCAGACACATTCTTCTATAACTGTTTAGCCCAAGTTTAGCTACTGTTTTCCCCCTGATGAGCAGTGGACTTTAGTGATGATGCCACTTGGTAAGGGTGACCTTATAACTGACATGGGCAATTACAGGCCTATCAGACCTAGAAGACTCATCTGCAAAACCACAGTATGCATTAGAACTGACATCATAAATTATGATACCAGATATTTTAAATATTTGTATTGGCTGTTCTTTATTGCCAGACAGTATTAATCATAAAATAGCAAATTAAATTCTAAATTAAACATCAAATTAATTGAACATGTATAATCAGTTTTGTTTCAAAATGAAAGTTAAAAATTACAAATGTTTACATATATACAGTGGCGTCTACAACTCAAAATAGTTTGTATTTTCTGTCTTCTATAATAAAAGTGTTCTTGAAATCTATGATGATTCAGAAGATTTGATTTTTAATTTCATCTTCTCTAATAGTGATATCAAGAACCTTAGACTTTGTCCAACAGTTTGGTTATGTGAAGGGTAATTCTTGTCTATTCAATCTGGTAATCCTCTTCAAAATGGTTACTAAGGCTGTAGACAGTGACTGTGTGGTACACATGACGTATCTTGATCTGGCCAAGGTCTTTGATGCCATTCCCCATGCTGGCATCATACAGGAGCTAAATTCTTTAAAATGAATTCCATATGTGGTAAGATAACAAACTGGCCTTAAGACAGAACCCACACAATGTGAGCAGCAGGTACCTCAGCAGAAAGAATGAAAGTGAGCAGTTGTGCTTCAAGGAGAGAGAGAGAGAGAGAAGACCTCTGGTGAAAAGTTTGCAAATGACAGCAAACAGGGTTGTTGTCAAGTAGTACCCTAATATTGACCTCTCCCTACTGAATTTGTGATGTACTAAAAATGGGTGCAAACTAGATGATAAAAAGTATAATATCACCACATTTGTTCTTCATCATATTGTATAGACAACATGCCGCTACAAAACAAAAATATAGTCGGGGCCCACAAATGTATGTCAATAACACTCTCTCTCTTTTGACCATAATATGATAATGCTTGTCAGGAATTCTTTCTATTTAGTACAGCTAATTACTAGTGGAATATCTTTAAGGTCTAAAGTGGAAAACACTCCCTTGTTCATGGCATTAATCAGACTAATTATTGAATGCAATGCTGCCTTCAGAATGTATCTCACTGAACATATTAGCTGAAAGGTTCCTAGCAAAAGGGATCAGAGGCCTGAAGTCCATAAGCTATGAAGAGAGGCTGCAAGTTCTGTCCTTTTATTCAGTGTATTATAAGGGGGAGTTCTGTTTCACTTGCCACATTATTAGAGTCCAGGTCATCCTAGAACTCCTGTTTCTCTGCAAGTCCAATATTTTCACCATTGCTAAAACCACAGACCTAAACATTCAGTAATAGATAAATAATACAACGTGGAGGATTAGGTTTAGAACCCAGTACCTCCCAAACTTTCTGTATTAGTTAAGCAGTGAGATTCAGTATTTAGTCTGGGATTGGCTGGTATGACCCTCCTGAAGTTACAGCATAAGGTGGGGATATTAGGAAGGTGTGAATAGTTATAAGACTAAGTAGCCTTAGAATATCTGGGAATCTATTTTGAACTATTTCCAGAAAATGTGCAGAACTGCTATAGTTTGGGCAAAGTTACTCATTAACACAGTATGATTAGCACAGCTGATGTTAATCATACCTGCAGTGCTAGTTGCACAGTCTGCCTTGTCCAATTTAACATAACACTGCTGGAAAAGAAGACTGTACACAGCACTTCTGTTGTACTACAAATTAACTGCTGTACTGAATTTGCAGTATTCAGTTCCTGAATTAAGTACATTAAATCAGAGAAAGTGACTTCAACTGAGTAAGAAGTTCAGAATTATGATTTTCTTCTTCAGATGAAAGACCTTCCCATATTTAATTTTCCTTTTTGCTGTCAGCACAAGGCAGTAGCTGTCTTGCCTGTTGGCATCCAGGAATGTGGCATCTAATTAAGTAACTGTTAATGAGTTAATTAAAAATAAAAAATCTTGCATACAGACGAGTTAATATAACTGCATTTTAAAAATACAGTATGTGATATTAGCCTTGAAAATTATGTCTTTATTTTTGTTGTCAATTTGTCAAGAACAGGGTCGACAGTGTTCTAATATAATTAAATAAAAAGAACAGTTACATTCTGCTGTTCATAAAGTATCGTGGCCAACAATCAGTATCATCTAGCTGTGTAAGCTGTTTACTTTATTAACTGTTTCACAAATTCTGTCCTCTCGGTTGGTTTTACAGTTCTTCACCCCTCTGTACCTTAAGCACTTAACCCCATCTTGGATATTTCAGTTTAAATTAAACTAATTTAAATTAATTTAATTAATTTAAATTAAATTAGGGCCTCTACTGAAAATGGACATATATCCAGTTAGACTAGCCGGGTCAACAAATGTAAAATAAAATAAATAAAATAAATAAATTGTAGAAATACACTTCAGTGAGTCACTTTTCATTCCAAAAAAAAAAAAATGAATAGAACTCTCTACTCCATTGAGCACAATATATGTAATTAACCATCAGTGACATGACATAACAAAAAAATAGTCGGGAACTTTACCTCCATCAGTCATGTTCTTGTGGTGTTACCTAACTAATTGATATCTCCCATTGTAATACATCCTGGAATATTTTGGTGTGAATTTCATTTAGCTTCAGCATTCATATTGTGCACCCACAACCCCCTTCCCCACCCCAAGGCCCCCTCCTACTGCTTACCTAATTGCAGCTCTGCCTGTAGTACTACTTATCTGACTTATGTTTTCCTGTATTAACCACGTCATCATGTTTGTCTTATTCCAGTCACGACCTGCCGTCCCTTCCTTTTTGTTCCTTCACTATTCATCAGCTGCTTTGTATACAATCCCCCCTTCCATGCAACTATGCAGTAACAAAGTAGTATACCTCTCTCTGTATCCTCACTTGTTCCCTCTGTTACAGCTTCTTGTCTGATAAATTATATTACTCATATATTCAGTCTGATATCTAGAATATTCCTTTTCTTACTACCCTTCTCCACTCCATCCTTTCACACAGTCCCTGTACTCCTAACTCATTTATTTCTGTTTGCCTGTTTTGTTTTCTTTCTAATAATTGCATGATACAACTTCATATTTCTGCTGTGTGTTTCTCCTTTACTGTATTTTCTGTTAAGGATTAGTAATATCTAAGGGTGTTGTCATTTCCAACCATATGGTTAGCACTGACTTGTTAAGGATTAGTAATATTTAAGGATGTTGTCATTTCCAACCATATGGTTAGCACTGACTTGTTAAGGATTAGTAATATCTAAGGATGTTTTCATTTCCAACCATATGGTTAGCACTGACTTGTTAAGGATTAGTAATATTTAAGGATGTTGTCATTTCCAACCATATGGTTAGCACTGACTTGTTAAGGATTAGTAATATCTAAGGATGATGTCATTTCCAACCATATGCTTAGCACTGACTTGTTAAGTATTAGTAATATCTAAGGATGTTGTTATTTCCAACCATATGGTTAGCACTGACTTGTTAAGGATTAGTAATATCTAAGGATGTTGTCATTTCCAACCAGATGATTAGCACTGACTTGTTAAGGATTAGTAATATCTAAGGATGTTGTAATTTCCAACCATATGGTTAGCACGGACTTGTTAAGGATTAATAATATCTAAGGATGTTGTCATTTCCAACCATATGGTTAGCACTGACTTGTTAAGGATTAGTAATATCTAAGGATGTTGTCATTTGTTTCCCCATTGCATCTGTGATGACTAATGTAGTTCTGTTACCATCTGCAGTAATGTTCAGGGTTTGTAGTGACAAACATCTGTACATTATCCTGTTATTAATATACACTTTGAGTTTGAATGTTTTGTCTTCATTCCTCTACTAAAGTGATCCTTGTCCAGTTGTGATAGACTAATTAGTAATTATGTTTATATTTTATATGCAGGATACAAAATTCCTCAAAAGAAGTTATTACAGCTATTTAAAGCAGATGAAGTTCCAAAGGATATTGTGACGGGAATAAATATCATGAAGCAGAAGGATCATTTTGAAGATAACTTCAACGGTATGTAAATAATTTATTAATTGTATTTTACATAAATTTGTTCTTTTTAACTGATGTTTTAAATATTTTAGGAAAAGTGAAAATGTGCGTGATGTTAGAGGACTAAATGGTGTGACACAAGGAAAATTCTGATAAGATATGTTAATGTAAATATGAAAAGCTAAGATCATTTTAAAACAAAAATGATTATTCCCGTGACTGTGGCACTTGACCAGCAGTTAGTGTGTGGAAGACGTGGACATTATAGAAAAGACTGCTTTCCAGTTTTGTGTAAACTGGTATAAAAATGCAGAATTTGGACTTTGCAGACAGTTGTAAAAGACTGATTGCTATTGACTTCATCACATGTATGGGTTACTGATGCTTCCACTAGAAGACATTAAGTTATATCTGTGCATATCTGCAACCAGACTAACACAGCTAGTCATGTACATGTCCAGATGGAAAACATAATCGGAAGTTTGTTTTTGTTTTCCATAGGGCAAGCCCCTGTACAGCCAATATGATGGACTTTATGCCCCCTACATATATGCAATACTAACTCCACTGTTACACAACCACAGAGACAAGTCAAAACTGTAAAATGCAGTGAAAGATTGCCAGCGCTGTAATAGAAGCAGTGTTAGTAATGATTCTCTTAGAAAAAATAAGATTTATGAGCTGCAAATCCTCCATTTGTGATCACCAGCTACAGCTTCATCCACTTTACACTTAGCCACTGTTAGGGGAGCCATCATTAAATTGGAAAGATTTTCCTTTCTTCTTTCCCTTTATACTGAGTGACATTGAAATCAGATGACGCATATGTCACTAATACACTGGGGACTGGACACTGTTTCAGTGATGCAGTCTCTGAGTTAAATATACAAATGAGTGAGAAGGTCTCACAGTAAAACCAATCTGTAAAAACTAAATGAAAACTCCAGTCAAGCTGGAACTTCCAATGAGTGACCTCTCAAACCTCTTGAATCAGAGGCCCATGGGATATATGCAAATGAACCTTATGAACACCATGTGTTTCAGCTAATTGGCGAGTCTGAATGCCCATGACTTATTTCGTCATTTTAATGGACAATTTCAGGGCAATAAAGCCAAAACCCATTAGCTGTGGATATGCATATTTCATCCTTGTTATGACCTCATCAGCACAGCACAAGAAGAGTGTTTGACTAAACATAAGAAACACAGAGCTGTTAAATCCAGCTGATGTCCATTATCATTAGGGTGACTGCAAAATATCCCAAATAACAAACTAAGACAAGTCACACAGAAAAAACAATCTGTAAAAACTAAATGAAAACTCCAGTCAAGCTGGAACTTCCAGTAACTGACCTCTCAAACCTCTTGAATCAGAGGTCCATGGGATATATGCAAATGACCTCTATGAACACCAGGTGTTTCAGCTAATTGGCGATTCTGAATGTCCATGACTTGTTTTGTCATTTTAATGGACAATTTCAGGCCAATAAATCCAAACCCCTCTAGCTGTGGATATGCATATTTCGACCTTGTTATGACCTCATCAGCACAGCACAAGCAGAGTGTTTAGTGGGGTTTGGCTCGCAGTGACTTTGATTTCTTTAGGTGGAGCATATCCATCAATTCTGAGTTGGACATGGCTTTGTAAGTCAGGCAGAGATCACTTCTGAGTAAGCGATATGCCACTGAGTACAACCAGAGTTTTTTCAGTCGGGCTGCGTAGGACATATGTTTGTGACCAGTAATCCTCTTGGTGAGGTACTTTTGTGGTCTTTCCAGCTGTCGGAAGTGTCTTGTGAAGTACATCCCAAAGGGGGCATTATACTCTATGATGGGTCTAATGAGTGACAAGTAGAGGGGCACTATAACCTCTTTATTTCTAGATGCAAACCCTTTAGTAACTAGATGGGCCACATAGAAGGATTTCCTAACCACTTTGGCAATATGATTGTCAAAGGAGAGATTACTATCTACCTGGGTCCCCATATCTCTTATTACCTCTTCTGTATTAAGGGGGCTGACACCTATGTGGTAATTTGTGGGTGTTTTGTTTTTCCCAAATGGGATGACTATGCATTTTTTGGAATTTAGCTTGAGGCCATGACTTTGACACCAGGTGTCCGTCTCAGTAAGGCCCTTTTGGAGGATGTCCGTGTCAGCCGGAGAGTCAATTATGGCTCCCAGTTTGCAGTCATCGGCAAACCTGGTTAGCCATAGTCCTCCTGTGTTTGCCTGTACTTCTGAGAAGTATATGCCAAACAGTAGGGGTCCCAGGACCGAGCCTTGTGGGACACCACTTGTGACTGGTTTAGAGTCGGACCTGGAGCCCACTATTCTTACCTTGTGAGTTCTGTCTGTAAGCCAATTGGCAACCCATCCTGTGAAGTAGGGGTTTATGTTCAGGCTGGTGAGTTTTTCTGTAATACCTGAGTGGGGAATGGTGTCGAAAGCCTTGGCGAGGTCAAGGTAGGCTGTGTGAACCACCTCTCCCTCGTCTATGGCCTTGGTGATTGTCTCGAAGAAGTCAGCTTGGATTAGTAGACATGATCTGCCCTTAAGAAAGCCGAACTGGGTCAGGTCAAGTGTTTGGAGGTTCCCAATGTCTTTGTTAATGAGTTCCATGATGATGCACTCCATAGCTTTGCAGACCAGGCTAGACAGGCTTATGGGGCGATAGTTACCAGGGTTAGTTGTGGCCCCTCCTTTGTGGAGAGGAATAGCTGTTGCTGCTGTGCACCATTCTATGGGCACGTAGCCTGTGGAGAGGCTGAGGTCGAACAGCATGTTTAGGTGGGGGGTTAGTTCGTTCTGTAGTTCATGTAAGACGCAGCCTGGGACACCATCTGATACCACTGATGCCGTGTTTTTGGCTTTTGAAAGGGCTGTTTTCACCTGTGCGTCTGTGATTTTTGGGACAGTACACTTTCCCAGTATTGTGGGCCCTTTTGGAGGTGAGAGCAGGGTGAAGTTTGCATTGAATCTATCTACCAAGATGTTGGCAATATCAGTAGGTTTAGTATATTTTGTGCTATTTTGCATTAGTTCAGTGCATATCTGCGAGTTGCCACTTAGATTCTTAACATAGCTAAAGAAGGCTTTGTGGTTATCTTTTGAATCCTTGGCTATTTTTCTTTTGAAGTTAGCCTTGGATGATTTCATGAGGGACCTCAGTTTCTTACTGATACTGATCAGGGATGTCTTTCCTTCTTGGGATTTGCTTTTTTTTCTGAACTAGTTTCCTCCTTCTATTGTATAGCCTGTTTATTGCAGGGGTCCACCAAACTGGTTTCCTTCTCTTAGAGGAGGGAGTCTTGGTTTTGCTAGGGATGGCACAATCCATGCATCCTTGTAGTTGCTCATAGAGTGCATTTGTAAAGGGTTCTGCATCTTGGCCAGCGTTATCCTTTAGCGTGGGGGCTGTGAAACTTACTACCTCTGTCTTAAGTAAGGTGAAGTTTGCTTTAGAAAAGTATTTTACTGTGGTTTCCTTAGTTGGGGGTGGGGTGAGAACATCCAAAGTGATTAGTTTATGGTCTGATCTAACCAGTGACGGTTTGACCTCTGGTGTGGAACACCTGTTGCCCATGTTGGTGATGACCGAGTCCAATATGTTTTCACCTCTGGTAGGGGAGTTTACCAGCTGATCCAGGGCGTTTGAGTTGATGAATTCCAGGAAGCGCTGGGCCTGGGAATTTGTATTCTATAAGTAGTTTTCCCAGTGAGTGATAGGGTAATTGAAATTGCCCAATATCAGGGTGTTTGTAGGACCCTCATGTTTTCCAGTGTCTCCAGAAAGGTGGAGTGGTGGTCCTGGGTCATGAAGGGTGATCTGTAGCAGGTCACAATTTGCATTGCAGATTTGCCCGATGTTAGTTGCACATGGATGATCTCAGAGGTATCATGCTGTGCCACTAACCTGGAGGTGTAGGTATCCTTGATGAATATGGATACACTCCCTCCTTTTATGTTTCGGTCCGTGTTCTGTGGCCGAAACGTGTGGTATGAGTTGTAGCCCGGTAGTGCTGGGGTGCTCTCTGGAGCCTTGAAACAGGTTTCAGTTACAGCACAGATGTGGACGTTCTCCATACTGAGGAGTGCTTCGAGCGCTTGCATTTTGAGATTTAAACTCCTGGTGTTGAGTAGCACAGGTTCTAAATCATGTTAATTGCACAGGTTCTAAGTCATGTTAAAGGTGGGAAAAGTTTTGAAATGATTTATTGTGGTCTCATTTTTTATATATCACAAAAACATGGCATTTTCACAGAGAGAGAGAGAGATAAATATAGATATGTCTGTAATATATATATATATATATATATATATATATATATATATATATATATATATAGAGAGAGAGAGAGAGAGAGATGTGTGTTTTATATACACACACACACACACACACACACATATATATATATATATATATATATATATATATATATATATATATATATATATATATATATAGATGATATATAGATAATATATATATTTATAATCTGTGTGTATCTGTACAAGTGTGTGTATATATTACATCCATCTATGTATGTGCATTTGTGTATGTGTGTGCATATATATATATATATATATATATAGATATATATATATATATATATATAGATATAGATATATATTTATAATCTATAAAAGTTTGTGTATGTATTACATCCATCTATGTATGTGCATGTGCATTTGTGTGTATATATATGTGTGTGTGTATAGCTATATATATATATATATATATATATATATATATATATATATCTATATATGTTTTTGTGTACACATTATCAAATGCAAAAGTACCAAAATCCATATTTTATTTCCCAAACAACAGTTAATGTTAGAAATAAAAGTGCACATTATTTGTTTGACAGTGTCTTAGTTATAATGTGTCAAACCCACAGTAAGGACTGGAAATGGAATCCAGGCTTGCCCATGAACCTCTAGTGATTGATATAAATTTGTGCAGTTAGTTGTGTGCAACTGTTTGACCTTTCCCTCACAAACTGTAATTGCTTGCATAATGAGCATTTCTTCCTTTCCCCATGGTGGGTACAACCTTGTGTTTAGTATATGCATGTAGCGGAGCTGTAGGTGATGCAGCCCTGTACATCAAGGAGTGCAGGTGGGGCTTGCACCCCTGCAGAAATATTATTTTTGTTGTTTACTTTTGGATGCTCCTCACGTTTGACACCTTTTTACTCATTTGTGATCATAGTTGTATGAGGTCACCACAAGTGAGTCAAAAGCTTGTCAGGGAGCCACTGCAGACACTTTTCACAGAAATTCAGGTCCAGTAGTTCTTTCAAGTTCAGGTGCTCAGATGCAGTGTTCTCCCTTCTTACGTGATTCTCTGGATTCCTCTAATGAAGATGTCCAGGTATTCTCACATGCAGTCATCAGCATCTCATTGCTTCCTGCACTACTCCACCCCGATTCAGTGATCAAGGTAATAGTTTCCATCACTGAAACGCCATCATTTCCAATTGGAGGACCTACAGACCTCTATCCTTTATGCCATATGATTATATAATTAGACAGTCAACTAATCTATGCAGGAATCGCTATTACATCAAGTTAACTTACTTTTTGCATTTTCACACTGTTTATATAATGTTTTAAAGTAGCAGTTTTCTGCGTTTTTTCACTATATGTATACACTATCCTGGTGAGAACCACCAAACTGTATTACATTAACCTCCCTCTAGCTTGATGTCATTGGTCTCAGGCCACTAGATGGGCTGTGAGCCCTAGACAGGCCTTCTGCATTATGATGAGTCAAGTCTGGTCTGTGTTTCATTGAAAGATTGAAAGGCTGCAGGCAAAGTGGCCACCTGTATAGTTTTATGTTCTCATCCTGTTGTCTTTTCAGTCATAACACATACATGGTTTGTGACAAGTGTACATTCTCAGCTACAAAGTTAATACCGCAGTGTCCTCCTGATTACCAAGTATAATTTTTAACAGTGTAATTATCAGTTGTGGTTGTACTCAACTTTTGACTTAAAAAATTAAGGGATATTCTTCCCCATCAAAGTTCTGTTATACTCTCTCTAGGTCTCTCTGTACATCAGTATATACAGTAAAAGGCTTGTTAAAATCTGGAGAAACTATGATATCCACTGAACATTAATACTTCTTTCACCTGCTTAAAGCATTCTCTCATTTACTATAGAATTTTAAGGGACATCTTCCCTTTTGCAAGGTTTATATGAGAATACACTATTGTTGCAAAATGGGTACAGATTTTCAATAATGTTAAAAATGAACCAGATGTCTGTAGCTGTAATGCCTGGAGCTGTATTGAACAAGTGCCAAATCTTCTTGAACTTTTCAGAATTGTTGTGTCTTTCGGCTTTTCCTGGTTAGGGGTCGCCACAGCGGAACTCCGGTCTGCTAATGATTGGCAGTAGATTTTTACGTGCTGAGTTGCCAGCCCTGACGCACAATCTTCAACGAAGGTACGCCCATTCACGCATGTCTCCATGCAGAAGACGCTCTAGCTGAGAATCGAACCGGACAACGTCTTCCTGTGAGGCGACAACGCTGCCGCAGCACCACCACCACAGTAAAAGTCTCAATTTTATAATTCTGTGATAAATGTAGTTTATTATGTTTTGTATAGTGAGCAGCAAATATAATGAAAATAGCAGCATACACTGGAGGTAGCTATAGTCATGTATATTACTGAAACCATCTCAAACAGTGCTGATAAACTGAAATAAAATGAAGATTTTGTAGCTCTGAGGATTGTAAACTGAGCACTCAGGACTTCAGTAGCTGTGAAGACTAAATTAAACTGTCCTTTTATATAACTCTGGACTCATGACTATTCTCTGTAGTTTCTGCAACTCGGTTCTGAACTTCTAAACTGATCTCTGTCTTGAAAGTATCTCTTAATACTAAAATCTTGCAAATTTCCAACCCATCTTTACATGCCTCCTTAACCTTGGCTGCGAAGACCTGTACCATCTAAATAAGATATTTTTGCAGGTGTCTGTCTCCAATCTGTCTGTTTTTGTATCTTCTGCAAGGTCTTTGATACACAACAGAACGTTCTACACTCTTCCAAAATGGCATCTTAACTCTTTTTTACTTTTTGACACGCACCTTTTTCCTGTGACTTTGGTATTTTGTCATATTTTAAGTTAATCTATTCATTTGGAATGTTGTCAGTATGATGCTTTGTTATGTCTATTATGCCAGGTAGCTCTGAACACACTTTCTCAGCAGAAGCTCTTGTATCTGTTGCTTTGACTTGGTTAGTGTGGTATCTGCCTGTATGGCTGGCATAGAGGTCAGTTTTTCTTTTTTAATCAATCCTGTTTATTTCTGCCTTTAAACAAACTACAAAAATTTGTGCTCTATGGTGTCAGAACATTCATATGATATGCTTTTTCTGGTCTTCTCCTTCAAGTCTCTAACTTTATAATTTACATTGCTTACTTTTTTCTACAAGTAGGGTCTGCCACTCAGATAAAATGTGTTTTCTGAGAATGGAATTAACACTAATACTTGTTCCCAGCTTTGAATTCCATGGTACTTGCAATCCTGTTATCCACCCCTTTTACTTCTGTAATAGCAAACAGAAGGTTTGACAGTAAAAGGTCCCAGTTCTTACTGTCTTCAGCTGTAGCTCTTCTCAGCATGGATTTCATTGCTATGTAAAAAAGCTCCAGTAACTCATCTGTTTGGGAATGGCATACAACTGTTTCACCCCAGAGCCATGGTGCATTTGGTCATTATTCTGGAGAGAAATGGAGTCAGTGAGTATTTGCTGTGGTAATCCTCTAGAAAATAAACACCGTCGTCTTTAACTATAGGTTTAGCATTGGCCTGTAACATTTAGTAGGATGCCATCCTCAGAATACATAACATAACATCTAACATCAAATCCCATCTCATTGTCCAAAATATGCTGAAGCCCATTATTGGATTTTACAGAGGATTAACAAATCCCATAGCACTATGTTCAAATGACACCTCTATGTTAGGCACTGGAATCACAGGATTTCTGAAACTTGAGTGTTGTCTACAGTTCAGGCCATCCACAAATGGAGTTCTCACTTTTTCATTATTCATTGGCCAGGAAACCCTTGCTCTGATTCTTCAGTCTTGTCCAGTCCTAGATTCCTTCTTATTATAGAACTATTTTCTAATGTCATCATTAAGGTTGTGAAAGTTTTGAGCAGCAACATTTGGTGTATTATATCCTCTCAGTCATTTTTGACTGCACAGTAAATCATTTGCAACTTGAAGTACAGTTTGGCAGCCAGAGAATTGTATTCACCTTCTCCCCACTGCAGCCTTAGCTGTATTTTCTCATAGTTGTGCTTAAACTGTCTTCTTATGACTGTTCCTACCTCTCAACCTCTTAGAGCAAGAAATCTGGACAAAGCCATAAATAAAAATGGGACAGAGGTCCAAAAATAGGGACAGTTTTTATATATTGATCTTACGAGCCTAGTTTATAGAATAACAGGTTTTGTATTAGCATGAATTTTCTGGACGATATGAAGTTTGAAAGTCAAATGTCTGTCATTAGTTTTGAACTTCAATCTTTAATTATTTACCACTAATTTGCCAGAAAACCACAGTTTTATGAAAAACGGACCAAAAATATGAGGCCAAAATCTGGACTTTCTGTGAAAATCTGTGTAGTTGAGAGGTATGTTACTGTTTCTTTTTACAGTTTATCTTGCTTACATGAAGGTCAGTCAACTGCATAGTTTCCTCAAGGTCAGTGTGTTGTGAGGTAGATGGCACTACCAGTACTGGTGTTGGGGTCTCAGTGTCAACAGCAGCTCATACTGATATTGTCTATTGTTAGTTTCACTCTCTGCCATGATATATTTTTCCTGTTTGTCTTCTTTATAAACCTGATATATAGAACCCTGTTTGACCTCTGTAAAGTTTCTGTATTTTGACTCAACAGGAATATCACTGCGGTTCTGTTCAAGGTTATTGTGTCTCACAGTATTACATTTCCGTTCCTGTTTCTTTCCTTTTCTAGGTTGTTCTCTCTATGTAAATAGTGTCTCAGTACAAAAAAGTATTTTCAGTGTCACTTTGTCCTGCTTACAGATATCTGTTACCTAGAGTCTTCTCTTACTTGAGTTTTCATAAAAAAAGAAATGGGTTTGGAACTCTATAACTGGACACAGTTTCTTACTCCTGTTTTTGGTGTAAGGTATGGGGTTATAGACAGAGGCCGGTCTACTCATAAATGTTTTGGAAATGAAGGTAGGCCTCACTCTGCAGATCTTTCATGATTCCCTGCAGTCTATAGCAAAAAGGAGAGAGGAAGTCGCTCTTAGCCTATTCCCAAAATCCAATGTTTTTGACAATGTCCACAAATTGCCTTCTAACACCCACTCACATTCCAGGAGAAGACATCATTTCATTTGATTTTTTTAAACCAGTCATGTCGTCTCTCCAACAGTCTGTAGTACAACAGTTGTATATCTGGGGAATGTCCTCCTGTGATTTGTTTGCATCCCCAACAAGTAACAACTTATTTTCCATTATTCCTACATCTGGAAAAGCCTTTGAGGTGGATTCATCCAGATGTGGCCCATAGTACTTCTCTATACTTTTTCTTCATTTGTTTGATCACAAACCTTCTAGAGAAAGCTGGAATGGACAAAGCCATGGTCATTCTTATAGTAAGTGTAGCTTCCACTAATCTGGTCTCAATTCTCAGCAGATTATCCATCTGATATGCATCAGAACACTTCTGACACCTCTGTACAGTAAGTTTCACCTGGACTGTGCTACTCTGCAACAGACAAGCATGTTCTTTTCAGTTCTACTGGTTGTAAGGGACATAGGTCTCAACCTGCTAAGAGTCCAGTGTGGAACAGACCATAGCAACGTGTGACAAACAGTCAGAATGTGGAACACCCTATTTTTGCACTGCACAAAAAGTGTACCTTGACCATGGCCTTTCAACCAAAATATATGCGCGGACACAGACACACACATATGTCATACCTCTCAACTGCCCAGAATTTTGCTGAATGTCCACATTTTTGCCTCATATTTTTGGTTTGCTCCTTATAAAATATGTAGTTTTCTGGCAAATCACAGAGGAATAAAATAAGAGAATTTGAGATTCAGACATAATATCCTTAAGAACACAAAGCCAGCCTGTTATTCTAGCAACTTTCTAAGTTTATAAGAACAATATTTAAAATTGGTTCCTTTTTTGGGCCTTTGCCCCCCATTAATTAAGGCTATGTCCATATTTCTTGTGCTTAGAGGTTGAGAACTATGACATTCACGCTCACCAATGCACACAAATATATTCACACGTTGCCTGTTCCTCATAAAATATGTAGCTTTCTGGCAAATCACAGAGGAATAAAATAAGATAATTTGAGATTCAGACATAATATCCTTCAGAACACAAAGCCAGCCTGTTATTCTAACAACTTTCTAAGTTTATAAGAGCAATATTTAAAATTGGTTCCTTTTTTAGGCCTTTGCCCCCCCCCCCCCAATTAATTAAAACTATGTTCATATGTCTTGTGCTTAGAGGTCGAGAGCTATGACATTCACACTCACCAACACACACATATTCACCATCTGTCTGTTCCTCATAAAATATGTAGTTTTCTGGCAAATCACAGAGGAATAAAATAATAAGATAATTTGAGTTTCAGACATCATATCCTTCAGAACATGTATGGTAACACAAAACCTGTTATTCTAGCAACCAGATTTCTTACTGTAGGAGGTTGAGAGGTATCCGTTTAAAGAGAGGGAAAATAATACAATATAAGCAAAACAGTGTCAAAGTAAATAACTGCAGTACCAGCAGTTAAAGTGTGTGTGTGTGTGTGTGTGTGTGTGTGTGTGTGTGTGTGTGTGTGTGTGTGTGTGTGTGTGTGTGTGTGTGTGTTGGGGAGCCTTTCTTTCTTTGATAACAGCTAGAAGGGTAAGTGCAAGTGTGGTAGGCAAATTCCATACAGAGACATGCACACTAAGTGCTTCTTCTGTCTAGGTCCTGAACACAACTATAAAACTTGCTCCATGTAACAGTCATTGTTGCTAAAACCCTATGGTCTAGGCTTTCAACAATTAATACCCTCCTTAAGACCCAAAGCTTGAAATGCTTGTCCCACTCCACCATGTCTGAAGACCCAGATGTTGGCCTCTTGCCCAGGAAAAAATTTAAAAAGACCTAAAGGGGAGTCTCCATTTGCCATCTCAGAAGGAGACATACCCATTGAGGTGTCTGAATCCACGGTATACCAATTGTCTTCTCATAATCCTTCTACCACAAAGTCACCAGAGGGTAGTATGGCTCCTGAGGCTGTGCAAATGACTAAATCCACTGACTAACCATGACTTATTATCTCAGAGATCCCTGAGGAGTCCCTCAGATTCTTGTGTGGGAAAGGATTCCTGGTAGTCTGATAGAAATGCACCAAGGCACAGAACCTCTAAGCTGCTACAGACAGATGTCTCCCCTAAGAAGAAAATCCTCAGATTCTTGTGTGGGAAAGGATTCCTGGTAGTCTGATAGAAATGCACCAAGGCACAGAACCCTCTAAGCTGCTACAGACAGATGTCTCCCCTAAGAAGGAAAAACAAAAACTTAAGGACTCAGTGTCCCCTTCTGCATCCAGGGAGAATCAAAGCAGCATATGTAGTCTCTAGTGGTCCAGGCTTCACAGATGAATGACAGGAATCATATGAATGTCAGGATGGCTGAGTGACCAGATGCAAGGGTTAAGCTCCTTCCATGGTTCATGGGAGTTCTGGTCTCCAGATGGAGACATGGGTTCAAATCCCACTTCTGACAGATAAATTTAATGAGTGCTTCACTATCTGTGACTGTTAACAAACTGATGTGCACTGTAGGAGAAGGGAGGTTTCAAGGTCAAATGCCCTTAAAGTGCTAATAACCTCTGACTAAAAGATTACGACATATAGCCAGGCACATTATAAAATTCAGCTATGATGCTGTGGGTGCCTCTTATAAGGTGGCTGCTACTTGCTCAGTGATCAGGCAGTATGCCTGGCTGAGAGGTCAACCTTTTCCAGAAGATTTCAAGTTAAACATTCTAGATTCCCCCATAGATAACATCACCCTTTTTTGCTAACAAGTTGCCAGCCTTTTCAGTCCTTCACAGCAACAGGGCAAGGCAATTAAAGATTGCCACCTAACTTCACTTTCTACATTTCCTAGGTACCATAGAAGTTATCCAGAAAAATCTACCTCCTTTGCCAAGAGAGATTCTGGAACACCTCAAAGGCAAAAGAAAATTACTAAGAAAAGATTGCCAAAAAAAGGGATCCTTCTTCTGGGAGGCCTCAGTTTGCCAGTTGGCCCCTATGAATATATTCCACCCGTCCCCCTATCCAGACTCAACTCCTCCACTCCCTTCCTAGTATAGACAACATAGCCCTGGGCAAGTGGGAAGAGGATTTTGTGTTCACCGATAGAAATTCCATGCAGCACATCTCATGTTAACTTTGTTTTATCAATGATATTTTTATTGTATGGAAAGGTGACACTTTACAGCTGGAAGAGTTTATCAGGTACCTCAATCTAACTACTACCTTCCTGCACTTCACCTCCTCTCACAGCTCCAGCTCAACCACATTTTAGACATGCTAATTTCCAAGGACATAAGCAGCAGCAGAATTTCCACTGATCCTTACCAAAAACCGACGAGAGAGAACCTTTTACTCCATGGTAAAAGTCTGCATCCCACCAAGACAAAATATAACCTGGTTAAGTCTCAGGTACATGGGTTAGCTAGAATAATCACAAAGATGGATCCTTTTCTGAGAAACCTTAACGATTTGGAAAACAATTTCTTAGCAAGGGGGTACGAGAACCAAATGTAAGAAACATTTTTGAACCAATTATCGAACTTAAATGTTTAAGAAATTTGTGGACAATAAATCAAAAGGCAGTTGCATACTGACATACTATGGATTTTCATTGTACCAAGAATATTATCAAGGAGAACTGGGCCATAATAACAGAAAGCCCTTATCTTGTAGACATTCTGGGTGAAGCCTTGACTGTTGCATATAGGAAGGCCAGAACTATTAGGAGCGTTGTAGAAGGAAAACCTAAACCACAAGAAGGGAACATAAGAAAATGTGAAACAGACTGTTCATTTTCCACCTATATTCGAGGAGAGACTCTTTTTACTGCCCATATTTAAAGAAACTTAGGCTGAACTCTTTTAGAAAGCCTGGGCTAAACTGTTATTGCTCACTGAAAAGTGTACTAGAGATAAGAAAGTTGCCTCATTGTTTACAAGACTGAAGGTGTGAACTTTATTTGCAATTAACAATTTTATTAACTATTAACTTTGTTAATGTAATATTAAAATTTAATATTATGGTAGTGGCCTATTAATTATTAATTTTGGTTTAGTGTCTACATTTGTATACAAATATCTGTTTGTAATCATTTTTTAAATATTTAAATGCTTATTCTAATTATATCTTCGTGCTGCGGTAACGTTGTCGCCTCACAGTAAGACATTGTCCTGTTTGATTCTCAGCTAGAGCGTCTTCTGTGTGGAGACATGCGTGAATGGGCCTACCTTCATTGAAGGCTGTGCGTCAGGGCCGGCAACTCGGCATGTAAAAATCTACTGCCAATCATTAGCGGACCGGAGTTCCACTGTGGCGACCCCTAACTGGGAAAAGCCGAAAGACACAACAACAAAGTACTATTATTAGAAGCAGGACACTTTCTCACAATTTTTATAACTAGGACATTCCATTACAGTAGAACTGCCTTAGAGCAGTATGTGCATATTCTGCAGATGTCATGACATTTTATTAATTCCTGTTTATAACTTTTTAGTGCAATCATGGACACCCTTTAATAACTACAGTAATATTAGTGAGGGGTTGAATGCTACTTATTTTAGCTTGCTCAGATAGATTAACTTCTGAATATTTTAAACAGTAGACAAGTGTTCATTTTTTTTCCTTTTAACAAACAGCCGAGCTAGATTCAATATAGCACATGCATGATTTTTGTGACAGTTTAGCCTTTTTAGGTTGTAACTTTTTAATGCACAGTGTTTGAGCTTAAGTAGACACATATTGAGTATTATTGACAGATATAAGTTTACATTGCCTCCAACACTATAACAGTCATAAATTTTAAACAGGGTGCTGTTTACACATTTTTTTCCAGGGTTTGCAGACCTGAGTGAATATCACTGCTGTGAACAGCATGTGTGACTGTTTTCCACTAGATATTTCTCATATAATAGATTTCTTAGTGCATTTGAGATGAATAGACTTAAGTGCATATATATATTCTCAAGTGTTTGGTAGGTTTTTATTTATGACTTTTTTTACTGTATTTTTTAAATAACATGTATTGATTTTAGCCCAACACAATTTAGTGCTACATATTTTTATTTAACTTTTAATTTTTAGTTGCTTTCCCACTTGACATACAAACCTGAAGAAGTTCTAAAAATGTTTCTGAATGTTGGTAGAAAAGATTTCTAAGGAATTTTGGAGACTTGTGTTAACTTTTACTTTTTTGATACTACAATAAAATGCTTTCAGGAATTTTTAGTAATTATTAATGTACAGTTTTAGTTGTAACTTTTAGTTTCGTTTAACATACACAGCTTGAAGTAGAGTAGCACTGTGTCAAATATCACACTGGTGTATGGGGGAAGGGGTATTTAGCTGGTAAACATGCTAATTGTCTTTTACAACAGAGCCACCCTAGTAAACCACTCCCATGCTTTAAACAGGTATATAAATGGAATGGTGAATTTCTACACTTTACTCTGTTTTTTCAGCTACTATTTGGATCACTTGTTTGTGTGGTTTTAATAAAGAAGATTCAATGTGAACTAGTTTGTGCTTTCTCACTTTCATGAGTGGATTTACACTTTGGAAAGTTTTTAAAGAAAGTATTTCTACCACCTGTTATTAGGTGGGATATTCACAGTATGGTTTTTATTAGGTGCCTGAACTCTAAGGAGCTCTAGGGAATCTTAAATCCTCCACACAGAGACGTTTCCTTATTATTTATTTATTTTTGTCTTTTTCTGTTCAATTCTAGGAAGCAATGACCTCATACAAATGGGTCTTAAACATTATCAAAGAGGGATATCCTATGTCTTGTGTAAGCAGCCAGTCTATGGGGGAATACCCCCACCTCCTCCCAACCAGATACATCTGCTACACCCTGTTATGCAAGACTTACTGGCACAAGGAACCATATTAGAGGTTCCCCAAACCTTTTTAGGAAAGAGATTTTACTGAAAGATCTTTTTTATCCCAAGAAAAGTGGGTCAGTGAAGACCTAACTGGACCACTCCTGGCTAAACACCTTTCTGAGAGTTCCAGCTTTCAGAATGATGTATTTACAAACTCTTCTACTTCCTCATGCTTTTCTGGTATCCTTAGACCTAAGGGATGCTTACCTGAATATTCCCATCCATTCTTCCTGCAGAAAATTGCTCAGGTTCTTTAATGGATCATCACATTTTCAGGTTACTGTTTTGTCTTTTGGTCTTACTACAACTCCAAATGTTTTCACAAAATGTCTGGCCTCAGTAGTAGCTTTTTACTGCACTCAGGGAATACAATCTTCCCTTACATACACAACTTTCTACTTCAGGCTTTATCCAGGGGCACTTTCCTTAAGCATCTTCATTACACTGTGTGACTTTTGACCCACCTGGAGGAGGTCAGTTCCCTAACCACTGAGTTCTTAATGCTTTCCAGAGAAGAGCACTGTTTGGCCAGACAAGCCATAAGGTCCCTGGGACTCACGGCTGCCACAATTCCTATTTTAACCCTCGACAGACTACACATTAAGAAAATACATCAGTGTGGTCCCAGCACTCTCACCCTCTAGGTTTTTCCTCTTTCCTTGCATCAAGAAGGAACTCCTTTGGTGGGCCATCCAGGTTATTCTCAACCCAATTGTTCCATTCACTTCAGTCCCACACAACCTGGTCCTGTTTACAGATGCTTCATACAAGGCAACAGAGATTAGACAGAAGACCACAGAACTGAATGATAGTGGCCTTCCAAGGTATTAAAAGAACACATCAACATAAAGAAAATGAGGGAACTATTACTAGTCTTACAGACCTTCTCACAACTTTGTAAACCCTGCTAGTGTACACAGACAATATCATAGTGATATAGTACATAAGCAGGGATGCTCAAGCGCCTACTCCCTGTGCAGGCTGGCACAGGAAGTGCTGCACCTAGCCTCTCAGCTGAAGCTTACACTTACAGCAGCGTATATACTCTCTCAGAAGAACGTATTGGCAGACTATCTAAGCAGGGACATGGAAGACCCTCAAGAATGGTCTCTGAACACAGAAGTGTTCAAATCCATAACTCTCAGATGGGGGAATCCTCAGATAGTCCAACCTTTTTACTTCCCTGCAAGAATCACCTACTGTCACTTTTCTGCATGAGGAACCCATCACCTCTAGCTTGGAAGAAATATGCCTTCTCTTTCCAGTGGATGGGGAAATTCCTTTAAGCATAGCCCCCTCATAATCTGCTTCTAAGACTCCTACTCAAGGCCCAGAAGTAATCTCCAAAACTCCTGCTTCTGGCACATTTCTGGCCAAGACAACACCAGTTCCTGCCTCTGTTTCACCTATCAAAGGGAAATTACTGGAGAATCCCTCCAAAATCAGATGTAATCACTCAACAGAAAGGACAGCTTCTTCATCTCAATCTGACCTCACTCAGTCTAGCATTGTGTATGATTGGATTCTAATCCTACAAGACACACCTTTTCTGAAGAAAGGGTTCAAGTCCTACAAGAAACTTAACAGGAAATCTTATACAGCCAAGTGGAAGAGATTCTCCCTCTGGTACCTTAACCATAGACCTCGAACCCCCCTTCTATTTGATACCCCCTACAGTGCTTCAATACTTATGTGAATTCTTACATCAGTGGTTGGCCTACTTGTCCATTAAGGCTCACTTTTCTGCCATTAATGCTTGTCTAACTCTGGAGCCCCCTCTCATGTCCAGGACAGAGGTTAATATTTTGCTGAGAGCTGTTCTACAACTTAAATCCTCAAGAAAGCCTATTGCCCCACCTTGGGACCTTATTTATTTATTTTTTTTGGAAAGACTTACTTTGCCCCATTTGAACCAGCTGCCTCAACTATTCTTAAATTCTGCACTTGGAAAATAGTGCTACTCCTGGCCTTGACTTCAGCCTGTAGAGTCTCAGAGCTACAAGCTCTTATGGCCAGTCCACCATTTCTCATCTTCCACAGAAATAGTGAGCCTGAGGGCCAGTCCTTCCTTCATTCTAAAAATGGTTACTGAGCTAACCCTTAACCAGGGAGTCAGTGTGCCTACCTTTTTTTCACAATCCCCAAAATAGAGTGGAAAGAATCTTACTCTCCTTAGATATTCACAGATTATTGAGGTTTTACCTGGAGAAAACTAAGAATATCAGAGTTCATCTCCTTTATAGATTCCAGATTAGAACAGCCAGTTTCCAAACAAATTATTGTTTCCTGGATCTCAAAGGATATTTCCTTCTGCTGCTGTCACCATGAAAAAGCTTTACCCATGTGGCCAAACGCACATTCCACTCGAGCAGTGGCTTCATCTTGGGCCTTCTACAAGGGTGGTCGATACCAGGTTCATTCTAGAAGGAGCTACATGGTCAACTATCCACACTTTCACAAAACACAATAAGCTAGATGCCTTCCCCAAGTCCAGAACACTGTTTGCCAGAAGTATTCTGTCTGGCTTCCTGGACCCTTCTCTTCTCCTTTCCTTTAAGCCTGCCACCCTTCTCTCTCTCTCTATAGCTCTGGGAATCTTCCATCTGTTAAAAATACTGCAACAATGACTCAATCAGGACATAGTAAGAATTTAATGCAACAGTATTCCTTCGCTCCCACCTCATACCACTTCTCTTCATTTTCTCTCTGTATTGGCAGAAACACTATGGCTTACGCTCACAGATACACAAGCATTATCCTAGGATATTACAGGTTTTATGAGGGGGAACTTGCTTATCCCTTTCAAACTAAGCCCCTCCTGGCTGACCAGTCTCCTTCCCAGATTTTCTTCAGGCTGCTGCTGGCTTCGGGATAGTCTGAGGATCTCGCATATCAATCCAGATGTTCTTCATCTCACATTGCTGCAGTCATAACCTGTGGGTAGTCCGCTGTCCTCGGTCGGCCCGAATACCAAAGTGTTAGGCTGGCGTCGGTCATGGTCGCTCAGATCTGACCTCAGAACGCCATGGTATTAAAGCGCATGACCGACGTCATATCCTCAGTCTTTCTTGCCGCATGGTCCGAAGCAGAAGCAGCGTTTGCAAGTGCCGTTCGGCGTTCTGAAATTTTCGTATTCTGAGTTTCAGACCGAAAACCAAGTTGGGCTAAGTACCCCGTTGGGGAATATTTTTGTTTTTTCTTGCCTCAGTTAATTCCGGATGTCAGAAAAAGTGAATAATTGTATTTCTTGTGGGAAACAGATACCGCATAGGGATTACCACTCTCTGTATTCCTTGTTTGGGGCCTGAGCACGACGTAGTCGGGTGTCGCTTTTGTGCAAGATTTAATAAGCGCACCATTAAACGTAGGTTAGATTGCGCTAGGCTTGTCTTCGGTAAGCGGTGTAATTACAATATGCCGTCGGATCCTCCGACGCCCGCTACCGCTAAGAAGCGCAAGGAAAAATCATTAAAGTCCAAGCAGGATGAGTCGTCCGTTCCAGACGCCGGTTCTTTAGAAACTACGGTGGAATCTGTGGATCCAGCCGAGGTTTCAGCTGAGTCTCAGGGGGAGCCGTTAATTTTGCAAGATGTGGCCTCTCAGGAGTCGGGTCAGGCTGAAGGGGCCTCTCAGGTTGCTGTACTCCCTTTTTTGCATAAGGTGGTTAGGCCTTCCCCTTCTGTCTCTAAGGTACCCTCCAAGGCCAGGCCTGGTTTGTCTTCCTCTGGTGTCAGTCCTAGTTCTGCAGGTTCTGTACCTAAAAAAACACATGCTAAAAATGGCAGAAGATTTGATTTCCTTAATCAGGGGTTCTATGCCCCCTCCAGATAAGAGGCCTAGGGTGGAGCCAGAGGTGGAAGGTTTGGAACATTTTTCTGATTACTCAGAGTCTTCGGCTGAAGACATTCAGGATTTTCCTCCTTATTCTGATTCAGACGCAGAGGATTCCAGTCCTTCTGCTTCTCCTCCAGAGGATTTTTCTTTTTCAGAAACCCTGCATTCTATGAGGGAGCATTTTAAATGGGAAGGTCAGGATTTCTCAGATTCCCAAAAGAGGCTTAGGGAATTTTTGTTTTTACCACAACATCGGCCCTTGGCTATACCTCCTGTTTTGGATGTTGTTCAGGATGTTTTCTCTGAGGCTTCCCTTAATCCAGACTCTTTGCCTCCTGCCCCAGTTAAACCAGATAGGTATTACAGAGTGCCTGAAGCTCATAAATATCTGTATAAGAGCCCAAGGGCTGACCCAGAAACTATTAGCCAGGGACCTAAGGGTGTCAGGGCTTCTGTTGTAAAGAATCCAGTTCCTATGGATAAAGATTCTAGAGCTTTGGATAGGTGGGGTAAAAAAGTGTATACTTCTTCCACTCTAGCAATGAGGGCTTTGAATTGCCAGTTTCATATGTTGAAGTACCAGAATTTTCTCCTTACTCAGTTAAAATCTAAGGTAGATGCTTTGGCAGAGGGCATAGAGTGTAAGGAATTACAGGATTTGGTTCATGCCTCTGATCAGGTGGGTAAGCATTCTTTGCAGTGTGGTTTTGATGCTTTACAGGCTTCTTCCAGGGTGGCTGCCACTGGATCAGTTATTCGTAGGCACGCCTGGCTTAAGGATCAGAACTTGTCAGAGCATGTTAAAGCTCGAATTTTGGATGCTCCTCTGCAGTCTGAAGTTTTGTTTGGTTCTCCTGTGGAGTCAGTCTTAAAGAAAATGGAAGACAAAGCTAAGTCTATGCAGACTGTTAAGGAATTTTTGCAGGTGCAGCCCCCTAAGTTTAGCAGAAATTGGCCTACTAAGGGTTGGGCTTACCCTTCTTCTGATTTACAGTCTAGGGGCAGATCTAGACGTGGTAGGGGCAGAGCTCAGGGTTCTTTCAGGCCTAGAACGTGGAGTTCCCCTGCACAATCTACAGGTGAGGGCAGGGGCCAGTCCTTTCGTAAACAGACCCAATGACCTGCATCTTCAGCTGCCAGATCCTTCCTGTCTGGCAGCTCCTCTAGGAGGAAAGTTGGCACTTTTCAGGCAAAACTGGCTTTTAGTCACCCAGGACAAATGGGTGTTGGACATTATAGACCGAGGCTACAAGTTTTATTTCCACACATTGCCTCCTTTCAAAGGCATGCCAGACGTTCCTCCTCAGCAAAGGGTGGAGGCTCACAAACAGATTTCTTTACTTCTTCAAATGGGAGCTATACAGCAGGTCCCTCTGTCAGACGTGGGCCTAGGATTTTATTCTCGCCTGTTTCTTGTACCAAAGAAAGGAAACACTTGGAGGCCAATTTTGGATTTATCTATCCTCAACACATACCTGGACATTCCAAAATTCAAAATGTTGACTTTGCAACAACTTCTGCCTCTATTGGGCAAAGACCACTGGATGGTAACTCTGGATCTCAAAGAGGCTTATCTTCATATTCCTATCAGGCCCAGTTGCAGGAGATTCCTGCGTTTTCAGGCTGGGACTTTACATTATCAGTTCTCTGCATTGCCCTTTGGCTTATCTACTGCGCCCAGGGTATTCACAAAGGTTCTGGCTCCGGTGATAGCCTTCTTCAGGTTAAGGGGAATACAAATTTATCCTTATTTGGACGACTGCCTGATTCTTGCTCAAGACAAAAACAAGCTACTTCACCATCTACAGTATGTTATGGCAGTGTTAAGATGCCTAGGGTATTCTGTGAACGAAACAAAGTCCAGTCTAGTACCCTCTCAGGACATGTGCTTTCTGGGTGTGAGACTGAATACAGCCTCCCAGATGGCTTTTTTGACCCCGGACAAGCAAAGAAATCTTACACTTTACTTCCAACAATTGTCTCTACGATCCAGGCTGACTGCAAGGACAGTCCTTCAAGCCTTGGGGTTCATGGCATCTTGTATTCTGGTGCTTCCCAATGCCAAACTGCATATGAGGAAGCTACAATGGTATCTCAAAAGTGTATGGACACAACACTGCCACGATCTGGACACTGTCATTCGGATAATACCTTGCATTCAAAAGGAATTTTTGTGGTGGGCTCAGGAATGTCACCTAAACAAGGGACTCTCTGTGACCCGACCAGAGGCGAGTCAGATCTTAACGACAGATGCCTCAGACAAGGCTTGGGGAGCACACCTCAATGGAAAATGGGTTCAAGACACGTGGCCTGCCAGACTTCAACATTTACATATCAACTTGAAGGAGATGTTAGCAGTCCAATTTGCATTGATGGCTTTCAAGGATCTACTTCACCCAGGACAAGTGTTGATTCAGACAGACAACACAACTGTCATGTGGTACATCAACAAGCAAGGGAACCCATTCGTACCCTCTTTGCAGGCAAGCTATGATTTTGTGGGAGACTGCTCTCAGTTTGCACCTCACTCTTCAGGCAAGGTTTCTGCCAGGAGCACAGAACTCCTTAGCAGATGTTTTGAGCAGACAGATGGTGGATCCCCACGAGTGGAAGTTGGATCCTCATGTATTTCGACAGTTGACAGTGATATGGGGGACTCCAGACATAGATCTGTTCGCTTCTCCAGTAAATTTCCAGTTGCCAAAGTTTTGCACAAAGATGTTTCATCCAAAAGCTTGGAAAGTGGATGCTCTATCATTCAGTTGGAACAATCTTCACGTCTATGCCTTTCCTCCTCTGCCTCTCCTTCCCAAGGTGCTCTTGAAAGTCAGACAGGACAAGCCCTCCATGATTCTAATAGCTCCAGATTGGCCACGGCAGCACTGGTACCCTCTGCTGAGGAGTTTAGTTCGGGAGCCTCCTTGGCCTTTGCCATCAATTCCACACCTTTTGTCTCAGGCAGGCAATCATTTCCTCAATGTCAGGATACAGTCCCTGCATCTGACAGCCTGGCATATTCTGTTCTAGACCCTGGAGGGTCGCAGCTTCCTCAACAAGTTTTGAATGTCATTTTGGAGGCCAGAAGGCCTAGTACAAGGAAAGTTTATGCTGATAAATGGAGGAGATTTTTATTTGGAGCAAAGCAAAGAGCTTTGATGTTTCCAGGCCTAATTTGAGTGTTTCACTTCAATATCTTACAGAATTATTAGACAAGGGTTTGTCTTTCTCCTCTGTGAAAGTTCATGCTGCAGCCATTTCTGCTCACTATGACTGTGACCCGCCATTATTCTCTCATCCTTTGTTTAAGCAATTCCTTAGAGGGCAAAGAACATAAGACCCCCGCGTAGAGCTCCTACTCCTTCCTGGGATCTCAATTTTGTGTTGGAAAAACTTACTTTACCTCCTTTTGAACCTGCAGCTACATCTGAGTTGAAGTTTTTGTCTTGGAAGACTGCTTTTTTGTTGGCCATTACGCCTGCTAGAAGGGTATCTGAATTACAGGCTCTAATGGCAGTTGAACCCTTCCTGATTTTTCATAAGGACAGGGTATCTCTGCGTACTAACCCTACTTTTATGCCTAAAGTTGTTTCAAATGTGGCCTTGAACCAATCTATTCATTTGCCTACTTTTTATGCTGATCCCCAAAATAAAGGGGAGAAAATTTTGCACACTTTGGATATTCACAGGCAGTTGCGTTATTATTTGAGCAGGACTAAAGGGTTCAGACAGTCTCAACAGTTATTTGTTTCTTTTGCCTTGGGCTCTCAGGGGAAACCTGTTTCAAAACAAACTATTTCTAAGTGGATTGGCCATTAATTTTGCTTTTTGTTATTCTCATCATGGTAAGGAGATTCCGGCTGGAATCAGACCTCATTCCACTAGGGCTACTGCCACTTCTACTGCCTTTTTAAGGGGTGTAGCTACTAAAGATATTTTGGAAGCAGCTACTTGGAGTTCAGTGCACACTTTTTCTAAACATTACCATCTACCCCTTTATTCCAAATCTAGGGCTGGGTTTGCCACTGCAGTCTTACAGGGCATGTTAGCAGCTCCCAATGCTTTATGATTTTGCCAACCTCCCTTTACCTTTGCTTTGGGATTCTACCCACAGGTTATGACTGCAGCAATGTGAGATGAAGAACATAGTACAGTTTTGTACCTACCGTAAATGTAGATGTTCGAAGATCCACATTGCTGCAGTCCAATTTACCCTCCCTCCTTCCCCTCTGTAGTTTGGAGTGGTTGTATGGTTTGGGTTGTAAATATTGTTTGTACATGGGTTTTGGAGGTTTTTCTGTTTTTGGCTATGGCCTTTCTTTTTAGGGCCTTCTGACATCTGGGGCAAGAAAGACTGAGGATATGACGTCGGTCATGCACTTTAATACCATGGCATTCTGATGTCAGATCTGAGCGACCATGACCGACGCCAGCCTAACACTTTGGTATTCGGGCCAACCGAGGACAGCGGACTACCCACAGGTTATGACTGCAGCAATGTGGATCTTCGAACATCTACATTTATGGTAGGTACAAAACTGTACTTTTTATACCCCTACACCAATGAGCTGAGGTCATTATCCAGATGTACATCCTAGGAAGGTAAAGCTGCAGTATCCCGGATGAACGTCAGTAAGCTACAACTCATCTGTTACGAATATTCCAACAGTGATCAGTAGGACATCAGATGTTATGGTAAGTTCTGTCTTCCAGCACTAAAGGTGAGTGCTCTTACCTGTTGCAGTACGAACATTGACTAATACACTGGAGACAGTTACTTATTTACTTTTGGCACTTTATTTAGATCATCAAAATAAAGTTCATTCTTGGGAAGCAAAAAAAAAAAAAAAAAGAAAAATAATCATACAAAAATAAACATTCGTTCTGTATAAATAAAATTGAAAACAATTTTTTTTAGTTGTTGATTATGGTAGCTTTGGTCAAGCTGTCACACACCTGGTACCTCGCAGTAAGTCCACAATGAAGCTGTTGATACAACACAGGCAAATCTATTGAAAATTTTCTGGTATTCCACAAGTAAATTCACAACTTCTGCTTATAATTTATACAAGAATCTCCACTCTTAGTCATGCAAATTCCCTCTCTGAGACAAGCAAATGTCTTTACCATCTTGGGGTATAGCGTTTGCTTTTAACACTGGTTCAACAAGTGTTTCAAAATTAACCTTTGCTATCCTAATTTATACAGTAAAAAAGAAATGAAAGTAATCCGTAGACTGATATCACCGTTTAGCAAAATTTATTATAACACACTTAGCGCTTTCACCCATGAACTGGCTGGGTGAAAGCGCTAAGTGTGTCATAATAAATTTTGATAAACGGTGATATCAGTCTATGGATTACTTTCACTTCTTTTTTACTAGTTTCTTGTGTTGTTTCTGTTTTTCGCTAATTTATACAGTGATGGTATATATGCACCATCACTGGATTCACACCACATTATGTGGTCTTTACACACCACCTTAAAGCAGCATTTTTAACATTTTTGACTGCTACTGTCCCATAAAAAAAGCCTTCCCAGCATAGAATCCCTGGTTTTATAGGGAATGAAATCAGTTATGAGAGCAGGATAACCCATCTACATTCAAGTGGCTAGTGCCAGGCCTGTATCAGATAGTGTTTGTTTACTGGGATAGTCCAACTTGGAATGAAGCCAATTTTCAGTGGAGGCTCAGTGAGAAATGCTCCAAATACATGTTTTTATAACATGGGAGAAAATGGGACCACCCGGAGTAAACCCACACGGATGCAGGAGGACATGCAGACTCCACATATAAGGCACCCCAGCCGAGAATCGAACCAAAGAACCTAGTCCTATAAGGCAACAATGCAACAGCTGCACCATCCATTTGAATAATACCTCCTTTGTATTCAACTTTGCTGACATGCTATTGTTTATGCAATCAATTTAGGAGTGCACGATCAGTTACTAGAAGGAAGCTGTATTCTTATCAGTAAGGCTGGAGGGACATATGTGCCCTCTTAATACTGAGACATTCCCACTCTGTTGCATTCTCAGACATACATAACTTGCAATGTTGGGTAGAAACGTTTGGAAGCAGCATGCCATTTAGAAAAAATAGTTTCATTTTCATATGGTACTGGGTATTGCCCAGTTTTTGATAGTTTCTATTTTATCTGTGTGAGGTCTAGTTACCCCTGTCCCAGTCCCATCGCCTAGGTTACTGCTGTTTGAGGTCTAATTACACCTCTTGCAATTCCATAGCCTAGGTTGCTGTCTTCATTTATGCAAAGTGTATTTGTTGCAGGCTTAAGTGCAAGTCCTCCTTGATTTAGAGAGCCCAGCGCAGCTTGTGTATTTACCGTCATACTACTGTTCTGAATAAATGGCTGTGTCATCAAGGTACAGGCATGAGGTTTCATAGCCTTATCCATGAGTTTTGGAAAGGGGATAGGAGTTCCGTGAAATGTAAAGGGTAAGATAGCATTTTGGGTGGAGAATGCTGTCTTCTCTTTCTGTCTTCTGGAGAAGATGAATATGCTAGTGCCCTTTTGTGAAATCTGTGGTGGTTAAAAACCTTGCTTTGCTTAGCCTCTCAATGAGTTCATCCACTGTAGACATTGGATGAGTGTTAAATTTGGATATGTCATTTAGGTGTCAGAAATTCCAAAGTATTTGTTGCAGGTAAATAGCATCACAATGCAAAAACACATTAGTAAAATAAAGATCTGCATAAAATCTGTTGTTTAGCACCTCTAAGTTTAAGTTCACTGTTACATGATTCATTCTCATTCTTATTTACTCCGGGAAGTCTGCAATTGTTAAGTTTTCACTGCCATAACAGCCCTCTGTATTCAACTGTTTCCTCTCAGCCCCCCGAAAGTTTAAATTGAAGTCAGGTAACTATATTGACCAAAACAGAAATAAACCTTATTATATTTGCAATAAACATGATAAGCAAAGGGTTGTTAATTCAGTTATGGAAAAGTGAACCTGTAACAGCTCCACTTAGAGAAGGACTGGGTATTTCGGAGTAATGTTTATTACCCTAAACGTGTGCTGGGTTTTAAAATGTATTTTTTGTTAGGTGACATTTAGCTTTTCGTCTCCAATTTGGTAAATACAGCAATGTCTAATATTGTTCGGTTGTAAAATTCAAACACAAATAAGACACACACACACACACACACACACACACACACACACACACACACACACACAGTAACAGATGCTCTGTTGAAGATAAGCACACAAATACACACATCCACTGAGAGATATCCAGCTATTTCTAAAACAACAACACACACACACACACACACACACACACACACACACACACACACACACACACACACACACACACAGTAACAGATGCTCTGTTGAAGATAAGCACTCAAATACACATATCCACTGAGAGATATCCAGCTATTTCTAAAACAAATACACATATCCACTGAGAGATATCCAGCTATTTCTAAAACAATATGTAAAATGTTTCCATTAGAAATGCACAAGGAACAGACTGCTCTTTCTTAAAAAAGAGAGAAAAATGTCCTTGAAAATGACAGGACTATACAATTAAAAATAAAACACTCGAGACATGCAGAAGTTGTTTGCCAAGTATGGTAATCCTTCTCAGGGTGGGTATTATAAGGAAATAACATGTCTTCCTGGAGTGGAGGAGTCCATTCATTTTTTGGTGTTGAACCTGACAACACTCTTGTGCAGTATGTTATCTTCACAACATGAAAAAAACTAAAAAGCAAGGTAGGATTAAAAAAAAAAAAATTTATCCAAGGCACCAACTAAATAATCAAAAGTGTTTTAATAAACCAAATTAACCACTTTCATCCACAAGGGACTTCATCAGAATGCAAAACACACAAACTGACTAGTATTTAAATACATATTATCCATGAACCATTTAAATACATATTATCCATTGAACAACACCAAACAATTAAACAATAAAAAGTAAGCTATCTAATATAGTTAGTATTATGTAAAAAAAACTAATAATTATCTAAAATAGCTAGTATTATATAAAAAACATTTTGTACTGATGGTTTCATTTAAGCCAGGAAATTTATCAGCCTGCAGTTTGATTTGCGCATGGTCTCTTACATTTCTAAAAAAACTCTTATAATTTAATTTCCACTCCTGTAATATAAAGGTACATACTGTAAACAGTAATATATATTTTTAAAAAGTACATGATAAAGTATTTTTATATAACACTTTTGTTTTGTCGGCAATGCTCTTTGCATTTAAATACCCTACAAGTTGTCATGCTAACATAAAAGGCATTACATTTTGAACACAAGGAAGTATAGACAACTCCAGAGGTATTGCAAGTAACATGTTCAAAAATCTTAATAGTTCTATCAAAATTACATACCAAACAAGCTCTGATACCTGTTAGACCCATAGTTTCAGCTGCTAGAGTATCAGTGATGGCATTTCTATATTTTTAGAGTCCTTATTAAATCCCTTAGTTCAAAATTTTTTTTTTATCATTGGATAATATGTATTTAAATACTAGCCAATTTGTACATTTTCTAGTATGTTCTCTTCCTATAATGCTGTCAAGAACTATTTATATTTGTGTGTAAGATGACTACTGTAGTACAGTTCTTAACATAGGTTCATAGGTTGGTACTAGGCTATCGGCCCTAGGGCCTATACAAGCCTAGCCATAACAATTCCCTGGCTATTTCTTCCCACACTGTTTACTTCCCTGGACCACTGTCTAGCAGGGTGACTGACAGGACCCTGGGGTGAATTTCCTTTCTCCCATCCAATCATCAAGGTTCCTTTTGAAGAGGGCCAAGGAGGTGCTCTGCTTGACATGTATGGGCAGTCTATTCCAGAGTCTGGGGAGTCTCTGGGACAGGAACCTATCCCTCCAGCATGTTTTGTTTATTGTGATGACAAGGTTTAGATCTCTGGAGCGTATGGCTCTGAGGGATTGGGATTTCTTTAAGTGTAGCATGTCCAACAGCTCTGGGTTTGACATGGCCTTATACGTTAAGCAGAGATCGCCTCAGAGTAGACAATATGCGACTAAGTATAGCTGAAGTTTTTTAAGGCGGTCAGCATAGGGCATCTGCTTTAGGCCTGTGATTCTTTTAGTGAGGTATTTCTGTGGCCTTTCCAGTTGTTGCAGATGTCTTGAGAGGTACATACCAAATGGGGCATTGTATATAAGGGGTCTAATGAGGGATGAGTACAGTGGGACAATGACCTCCTTTTTTCTGGATGAAAATCCCTTAGTAATGAGGTGTGCCACATCGATGGATTTCCTGACTGTTACGGCGATGTGGTTATTTTTTATTTTACATTTGTTAAACGGGGGTGTCTGACTGAGCCAAAAAGGCCCTTTTTCAGCAGGGGCCCGGGGAGAAAAGCTCCACAAAGAAAAATTACAGACACATTTAGTTATTTAGACATAATCAGTATACACACAAATTACAAGAGACATGTTTTTACAGTGGTATGCGGCACAAACAGTTACAGTGGAGAGAACAATCAAAAAAATATTAATTTTAAAAATAAAGGTAAGTAATAGATTTGTGGTGTACGGCTGAACTTTGGAATGTAGGTAGAATACATACATACTACACAGGTACAGTACATACATTGCAGATTAGCCAGTGTTTGTGAGTAAGATTGAAAAACTATTATCAATTGCTCTAGATTTAGTATGTATATGTTATCCGCTTTCACTAGCCTGGGGAGCAATCTTGGCACTGCCAACTTTGCTTGAGATGTTGCCAGATGAAGTCTTTAAAGGTGGCTTTGGATGATGTGTTTTGAATGCTAGTAGGGACAGAGTTCCATTTTTTAGCCACCGAACTACTATATAGTGCATCTCCAAAGCTATTGTAGCTGTTGGTGACTTCTAGTAGTAGTTTGCTTGATGATCTAAGGGGCCTTTTGGCTGAGTGATGTTGTACTAGGTTTTTGAGGGCAGGACACTTATTGGGGAGGTAATAGATAGAATGACAGAGGCAGAGCTGATTGTAGGTTAGGAGGTTGGGCAGTTCAAGCCAGTGGAGCTGTCTCAAAGCAGTACAGTGATGAGTTCTATATGAGCAATTTGCAGCAAAGCGGGCAATTCTGTTACAGCAAGCTTCCATTTTGCTTAGTTCAGTTTTGTTGAGATTAGTCAGAATGGGAGATGCATAGAGTAGGGTGGATAGAAGTTGGGAGCGAGCAATGGCTGATCTTGTGTTGTTGGTAAGAAATGGTTTGATACGATAGAGTGACCCCAGTTTGGCATGTACTTTTTTAATAGTTAAGTTCAGATGACTATCAAATTTTAGGTGGGAGTCTATGGTTATTCCCAATAGCTTAGCCTGTGCCACTGGAGCAATTGGAGTTGCATTTGTGGAGTGGATAGTGAATTGACTGTTAGTGTTTTTGTTAGAACTGGTTATAATCATAAGCTGAGTTTTCTTTGGATTGAGGATAAGTTGGGCTTTGGTAAGGTAGTTTTCAACGTCAGAGAATGCTAGTTGAGTTGTTTGCAGGAGGGTGGGAATGTTTTGTGCAGCACAGATTAAGGTAGTGTCATCTGCATACTGAATTATAGATGCATGCTGTGTGGAGGTGTGGAGGTCATTTGTGAAGACTGTGAATAGTAGTGGTCCTAAGATAGAACCCTGTGGGACTCCTATAGTTATGGGCAGCTGAGGAGAGAGAATTTTCCCATTTCACAGCTTGGTACCTGTCAGTTAAGTAGCTTTGGAACCAGGTAAGAGTGGAATTAGATAGATGATATTGGTTTAGTTTGTTTAGCAGGATTTGGTGTGAGACTGTGTCAAATGCTTTGGACATATCCAAACAAAGAGTTGACACTTGCAGGCCTTCATTTTTGAGACGGTTTACTGTGTATGTGAAGCAGAGGAGAGCTGTAGTGGTACTATGGGCAGGTCTGAAACCATGCTGAGTAGGTGACAGGATGTTGCAGTCTGGGAGATAGTTTAGCATCTGGGTATGGATGCATTTTTCTAGGATTTTGGCCAGGGGAGAGTAAAGCAATGGGTCTGTAGTTATTAAGTTCAGTGGAGGTCCCTTATGTATGGGTGTAACATAGGATATTTTCCAGAGTTTGGGCACATAGTTTTCAACAATTGATCTGTTTATGAGAGTGGAGACTGGGATAGCAATAGCATCTGCTGTAAGTTTCAAGAAATAGCTGGGGAGTAGGTCAGCTGCTATTGATGAGGTTTATAGTTTGGAGAGCATGCTTTTGATTGAAGTGGTGGAAACTGTTTTGAGGGTAAAGCTTGTATTAGTGTTATTTGTGTTGGGGGGGGTAGTGAGGAAGGAACTGTCCTGTGATACTAAGGATAGAATTGAGTTCACAAAGTGGGAGTTGAATTGTGTTTCGATGGGAACTTTAGTGTCAAGCGTGGTTGGTTTGGGGTAGCCTTTTGGGTGGATTTTAGTAGCTGGTTTACATTTTTCCAAAATTTTTGCGGGGTGTGTTGGTATTTAGTTTGTAATGTTGTGTAGTAGGATTTTTGTCCAGCCTAATGCATTTTTTTGCAGCGTTGCGCATTTCTTGGTACTTAGTTAGGCTTTGAGTTTCTTTGTTTTTGATAGTAACGCCAGGCAGTGTCTCTGGACTTGAGGATTTGTTTGGTTTCTTTACTGAGCCAGGGTTTGTAGAGGTTCTAACCTTGATTTTGCAATGGAGCGACAGTGTCTAGGTGTTGTAGAAATGTTTTGTTGAAATATGCTACAGCCTGGTCAAGTGGGAGGGCTTTTAGGGGGTCCAGTCACAGTTACACAGTAAAGTGTTGAGGACCTCAGGAGAGAATTTTTGTGTTTCTAGTGGATATATAGTTAGTGGTTTTGCATATGCTTGTTCTACTACATTATAAAGTATATTATGTTGTGGTCACTTAAGGTGTCTGGGAGACTGCCTGTGTGAGGGTACAATGTGGGGTTGCTAGTTAGGACCCAGTCAAGGATGGATTCCCTTTTAGATTTTTATCACACCTAGTTGGAATTTGGACTAGCTGCTGGTAGCCATGGAGATTTATTAAATTACTTGGTGGTTCTGATATACAGGTGAACCAATCTAGGTTGAAGTCTCCCAGAATAAGGGTTTCTTGTGAGTATGTGGAAGAACACCAGGATAAGAAGTCTTCAAGGCTAGCAGGTGTATTACCAGGTGGAATATAGATCACAATTGTGGTGATGACTTTTTAGGGTGAAGTTGAAGTTGTGAGATAAGTATGTCCCAATTATTGGGGGAGGGGTAGGAGTTTGGTAATTGATGGACAGTTAAGTTGGACTTGTAGAGTAAGGCAGTTCTACCCCCTTTACGAAGTGGTCTGTCTTGTCTAATGATATTGTAGCCGGTAGGGAGAACTTCTGAGTTAGCTATGTTTTTATTTAGCCAGGTTTCTGTTAAAGCAACTATGTCTGGGGAGTAGTGTGCTATTGTGGCCTGAAGTTCAGGTATTTTATTTTTGATACTTCTAATATTAATATTTAGCATTAAAAGATGGTTGGTTTTGCTGCTGTTGTTGATTTGCCAGGGATGAAGAAAGTGGGGGTGTTATGTTCTGACATTAGTGTTGGAGCAGTTTGTGTTGGACAGGATGGATTTGGGCCTGGGTTGGGGTGGATATCCCCACTTATGGTGAGCCTGGAGTTAAAATGGTTATACAGATGTTGGAGTTTGGTGAGGAGTTTGAGAAAGTATTGTGTTTGTTTGGAGTAGGAATGAGAGCATATGTGTTTAGTTCTGAATTGGTCCGTTATGTAGTTCTTGAATAAGTGTGGGCAGATATTATTATAATGTGTGGTGTCTGTGTACGAGAGTGCATAATGCAGTGTTGTGATACTAAGTTTAGGGATATTGCTAGAGTGATAACTTGTGGTGTAAAGAATTATGAGAAGACAGACTAGATTTAGTTATGCGATAGTCATGGTTATAAAGTTTATGTTGTTTCTAGGTGGGGGGTCTGAATAGGAATTATAGGGTTGCACTATATGTGGATGGGGAAGTAGTGTGGGTGTTGCAAAAAATGCCTAGTGGGAATGAGAGTGATTGGGAGTATTTTATGTGGAGCAAGTTGGTGTGGTTTAATGTGATATGACTTGAGGAGCTGTGATTGGTGGAGGTGATGTGAGGGTGAGCTGTGGGTGTGGCTATGATTACTATAAATGTAGAGGTAGTGGGGGCGGGAGGGAATAGGGGGCAGGGCAGGGGAGCGGAGAAAGCCCAAGCGTTAGCGAGGGCGAACGGAGCGGGGCAGAGCCAGAGCCAATCAAGGCAAGAGAAAAAAGTAAGTATTACTTTACAAATCTGAACACTTTTAAAACAAATTCCTGAGGTTTAATGGCTTACCGGCTAGCAGAATGTAATTGCTGAAGAGCACTTTTGTCCTGGTGGGAGACTAGAAATTTAAAGATGGCTCCATGCTCAGCAGGATTCTAATATAGACTTTGTATTGGGGAGGGAGATAGCACAAGGGTGTAAACCAGGTGGAATGCAAAGAAACCAGAGAGGCAATCAGTGGAAATCAGTGAAGGCCTCAGAGAGGGTAAGTAATAATTCAAACTACCTGTAAAGTGAAGGAGAGAAGAGACAGCAATGTTTATTAAGGTTGGGAGTGTGTCTTTACATTGACTTGCTGATTAGTAACCAGTTTGTGCACAGATTAGAGTAGGGAGATACATTAGCAATGATAGAGATGCAAATAAACAGGCGATCCTCCAAGTGATACAAACTAAGGCAGAAAGAACTGAGAGGGCTGCTTGATGGTTAATTTAATTTAGTCACAGGGATGTGAATTAAATCTATACTGTCTATTGGACAGTTAGAATTACTGTACTATGGTGGGGGGGGGACACACAAGGCTACAACAGTCAGTTTTATTAGCAAGCTGAGAACTACTAAGAAATACTAATGTAATAGCTTCACTCTCATAAAACATACAAGTAGAATGCCTGGGTGGACTGACCCTGCTCTTGAGGCTCAAAATGTATATCCTTGTTTAGTTTGCAATACTGATTCCTTCTTACGCTGTATAGATGGAGTGGTAGCCGCAGACTGCAGATTTGCTCGAGTGTGCTACTGTATAGATGGAGTGGTAGCCGCAGACTGCAGATTTGCTCGAGTGTGCTCCTGCGGCTCAAAATGTATATCCTTGTTTAGTTTGCAATACTGATTCCTTCTTACACTGTATAGATGGAGTGGTAGCCGCAGACTGCAGATTTGCTCGAGTGTGCTCGGCTAGCAGAATGTAATTGCTGAAGAGCACTTGTGTCCTGGTGGGAGACTAGAAATTTAATTGATTTATTGAAGGTGAGACCACTGTCCACCTGTGTCCCTAAGTCTCGGTGTTTAGTGTACTGCCACCTATGTGGTAATTCACGGGTACATATTTTTTCCCTAAAGGGGGTAACTATACATTTCTTGGCATTGAGCTTGAGCCCATGGCTCTTGCGCCAAGCATCTGTTTCTGTAAGGTCCTTTTGTAGAGTATCCACATCATTTGGGGATTCAATAATGGCTCCCAGTTTGCCGTCATCTGCGAACTTTGTTAGCCAGAGTTCCTTAGTGTTGGCCTGTACTTCAGAGAAGTAGATGCTAAACAAGAGCGGCCCCAGGACTGAACTCTGAGGTACTCCACTTGTCACTTGTCTGGAGCTGGATTTGGAGTCAGCTACTTTTACAGTGTGGATTCTGTCAGTAAGCCAGTTGGCAACCCATCGAGTGATGTAGGGATTAATGCCCAGCTTAGTAAGTTTATCTATGATTCCAGAGTGGGGGATGGTGTCAGAGGCCGTGGCGAGGTCCAGAAAGGCTGTGTAGACTGCCTTACCCTCATCCACAGCTCTGGAGACTGATTCAAAGAAGTCAGTTAGGTTCAGGAGACAAGATCATCCCTTCACGAACCCAAATTGGGTGGGGTCCAGTGTTTGAAGGTCACCAATATATTTGTTTATTAGTTCCATAATAATACATTCCATGGCCTTGCAGATTGGGCTTGTCAGACTGATGGGGCGGTAGTTCCCGGGATCCAATGTGGATCCCCCCTTGTGGAGTGGGATAACTGTAGCTGTGTGCCACTCAGTGGGCACGAAGCCTGAGATGAGGGTATGATTAAACATGACACTTAGGTGAGGTGCCAGTTCATTTTGTAGTTCATGTAGAACATAGCCCGGGATGTCATCTGGTGCCATGGATGCTGTATTCTTAGCTTAACATATTGGGATTACCTGCAGGAAAATATGTGCCCAACCAGCCCATGTCCCAAAGCTCTGTAAACATATGAACACAGATTCCTCTTTATGTAAGGATGCATACCCAAATCCTTGACAAGGAGGTAGTCAGCCCTCATCATATTTTTTTTTTCTACCATTGAAGATGAAAGTTGTGTTCTGTGGGAGGAGAGCTTACATCATAATTCATTTTTGTAGCAATCAAACTGTAGTGCCCTGCCCTTCAAAGCTATGGATTGAGACACATCTTGCACGTACATAAATCAGTCATGGAGCCTGCCCTTATACTTACATCTTGCATGTACATAAATCAGGCATGGAGCCTGCACTTATACTTACATTAAGTATAAGGGCAGGCTCCATGACTGATTTATGTACATGTTAGATGTAAGTATAAGCGCAGGCTCCATGACTGATTTATGTACGTGTAAGTATAAGGGCAGTCTCCATGCCTGATTTATGTACATGTAAGTATAAGGGCAGTCTCCATGCCTGATTTATGTACATGTAAGTATCAGGGCAGTCTCCATTTTCTG
>NC_056744.1:1678112968-1678156291 GCF_019279795.1 Protopterus annectens | reverse complement strand
GATATTGTTTTTTTTTGGGGTTAAGCGGCAATGATTCACTGTGTTTTACAGTTTTCACTGGTCTCTGTGGTTGCGTAACAGTGGAGTTAGTATTGCATATAACTAGGGGGCATAAAGTCCATCATATGGGCTGCACACGGGCTTGCCCTATGGAAAACAAAAACAAACTTCTGATTATGTTTTCCATCAGGACATGTACATGACCAGTTATATTAGTCTGGTTGTAGATATGTACAGTATGACTTTGTTATGAGGTAGTTACTCTACTGAGTTCTCCAACTATCGCCCCATAGCTCTACTCTCTCCACTTGCTAAAACTATGGAGAAATGTATCCACAAACAATTAATAACTCACCTACTTCAGTATAATCTCCTTGCTAACTGCCTACATGGATTCCGGCCATTTCACAGTACTACCACTGCCTTGCTATATTTTACTAACTCTATCAACAATAATCGTAATAACAATATTCTTTCCTCAGCATTCTTTGTAGACCTATCTAAAGCGTTCGACATGGTTAATCATCAACTTCTCCTCCACCAACTGAAGTCCCTCTCACTGGACAATCCTGCTATGAACTGGTTTACATCATACCTAGAAAACCGTAAACAAACAGTTCTCTGGCAAAACCATCTTTCTGATCTCCTTCCCACCTCCCTAGGTGTCCCTCAGGGTTCTATTTTAGGTCCATTTCTGTTTTCCATTTTCATAAATGACCTTCATCTCTCTACTCCACTCTCCACCTGTATTCAGTATGCTGATGACTCTACTATCATCTGTTCTGCATCATCCCAAACTGAACTTCATTCTATCACACAAAAAGCCTTTACCACTATAGAAGAATGGTTCTCCAACCACTGTCTTCTCCTCAACCCCCAAAAAACCAAACTTTTGCTCAATAAACCCTCTCATTGTCTCCCCCACTTCATTTTACACTTGCATCCAACAACGGAACTGTTATCTCTCCTGACCCCACCACCAAACTCCTAGGAATTACAATTGACAATCAATTAAAGTTTGACACTCACATAAACACTACAATAAAATTGATTAACAAAAAACTTGGATCCCTTTATAGAATAAAACCCTTCTTGATACCAGTTGCCAGAACCACAACAGCTAGAACCCACTTAATTTCTACCCTATTATACGCTTCCCCAATATTCAACAATCTTTCTAGAAATAATCTTAAACTAGCTAGAGCATATAACAACATCGCCAGATTTGCTACAAATACACCTTACAGGACTCATCACCTAAAACAACTAGACTGTCTTGAATTACCTCATTTACTACATTTTAATCAACTTATAATCGCCCATAAAGCCCTATACCAACCCAATAATATCCCAATTCTCTCTTCCCTCATAAGACCTTATAACAACTTGAGAAATCTACGCTCTGCTAACAAAATGTTGATTCATACTTCCTTATCTAACAACTCAGCAGGTGACTCCATATTCTCTAGTTCAGTTGGTAAAATATGGAATCAACTACCACAAGACCTTACAACCCTAACCTCTCTCCCACTATTTAAAACTAACCTAAAACTTTTCTTCTCCAACCACTGGTTATGTTCTTGTACTAACCCTGCCTAGCTGTTATTCTCTAATTTATCTGCTACCCACATAACCTAATTTTTTTCTACCTTAAATCTTTATGTACCCAATCTATACTCGAATCTTCACTCTTAATTTCTATCTCAGTCACTACTTAGTACTACTTACCATGCTTAAAACCTACCAGATACTGCACTTACATTTCTTTTTGTATACTATGTTAAACTGAAGATGAATTACTCTATATTAATGCCATCTCCTAATAGTTAGCATCAGATGTTTATAAATTTTTAAGTACATTTTTGTTTTTAGTATGTATTTTGTGTGTTATTTTTGGTATTTTTTTAGTATTGTTTTTTTTTGGAGCTTTTCTCCCCGGGCCTCCACTGAAAATGGACATGTATCCAGTTGGACTAGCCCGGTCAACAAATGTAAAATAAAAATAAAATAAATAAATAACTTAATGTCTTATAGTGGAAGCATCAGTAACCCATATAAGTGATGAAGTCAACAGCAATCAGTCTTTTAAAACTGTCTGCAGAGTCTAACTTCTGCATTTTAATACCAGTTTACACAAAACTGGAAAAGCAGTCTTTTCTGTAATGTCCACGTCTTCCACACACTAACTGCTGGTCAAGTGCCACAGTCATGGGGATAATCCTTTTTGTTTTAAAAAGATCTTAGCTTTTCATATTTACATTAACATATCTTATCAGAATTTTCCTTGTGTCACACCATTTAGTCCTCTAACATCACACACATTTTCACTTTTCCTAAAATATTTAAAACATCAGTTAAAAAGAACAAATTTATGTAAAATACAATTAATAAATTATTTACATACTGTTGACGTTATCTTCAAAATGATCCTTCTGCTTCCTGATATTTATTCCCATCACAATATCCTTTGGAACTTCATCTGCTTTAAATAGCCGTAATAACTTCTCTGGAGGAATTTTGTATCCTGCATATAAAAATATAAACATAATTACTAATTAGTCTATCACAACTGGACAAGGATCACTTTAGTAGAGGAATGAAGACAAAACATTCAAACTCAAAGTGTATATTAACAACAGGATAATGTACAGATGTTTGTCACTACAGACCCTGAACATTACTGCAGATGGTAACAGAACCACATTAGTCATCACAGATGCAAAGGGGAAGCAAATGAAACATCCTTAGATATTACTAATCCTTAACAAGTCAGTGCTAACCATATGGTTGGAAATGACAACATCCTTAGATATTATTAATCCTTAACAAGTCCGTGCTAACCATATGGTTGGAAATGACAACATCCATAGATATTACTAATCCTTAACAAGTCACTGCTAACCATATGGTTGGAAATGACAACATCCTTAGATATTACTAATCCTTAACAAGTCAGTGCTAACCATATGGTTGGAAATGACAACATCCTTAGATATTACTAATCCTTAACAAGTCACTGCTAACCATATGGTTGGAAATGACAACATCCTTAGATACTACTAATCCTTAACAAGTCAGTGCTAACCATATGGTTGGAAATGACAACATCCTTAGATATTACTAATCCTTAACAAGTCAGTGCTAACCATATGGTTGGAAATGACAACATCCTTAGATATTATTAATCCTTAACAAGTCAGTGCTAACCATATGGTTGGAAATGACAACATCCTTAGATATTACTAATCTTTAACAAGTCAGTGCTAACCATATGGTTGGAAATGACAACATCCTTAGATATTACTAATCCTTAGCAAGTCAGTGCTAACCATATGGTTGGAAATGACAACATCCTTAGATATTACTAATCCTTAACAAGTCAGTGTTAACCATATGGTTGGAAATGAAAGCATCCTTAGATATTACTAATCCTTAACAAGTCAGTGCTAACCATATGGTTGGAAATGACAACATCCTTAGATATTACTAATCCTTAACAAGTCAGTGCTAACCATATGGTTGGAAATGACATCATCCTTAGATATTACTAATCCTTAACAAGTCAGTGCCAACCATATGGTTGGAAATGACAACATCCTTAGATATTACTAATCCTTAACAAGTGAGTGCTAACCATATGGTTGGAAATGACAACATCCTTAGATATTACTAATCCTTAACAAGTCAGTGCTAACCATATGGTTGGAAATGACAACATCCTTAGGTATTACTAATCCTTAACAAGTCCGTGCTAACCCCATGGTTGGAAATGACAACATCCTTAGATATTACTAATCCTTAACAAGTCAGTGCTAACCATATAGTTGGAAATGACAACATCCTTAGATATTACTAATCCTTAACAAATCACTGCTAACTTGCTGGAAATTAACACAGAAATGCCAGGGGGATTAACAGAAAATACAGTAGAGGAGAAACACACAGAAGAAATATGAAGTTGTCATGCAATTATCATAAAGAAAACAAAAGAGGCAAACAGAAATAAATGAGTTAGGAGTACAAGGACCATGTAAAAGGATGGTGTGGAGAAGAGTAGTAAGAAAAGGAATATTCTAGATATCAGACCAAATATATGAGTAATATAATTTATCAGACAAGAAGATGTAACAGTGGGAACAAGTGAGGATACAGAGAGGTATGTTACTTTGTTACTGCTTGGTTGCACGGAAGGGGAGTTTCTATGCAGATAAGTATGCAAAGTAGCTGATGAAGATAGTGAAGGAACAAAAAGGAAGGGACGGCAGGTGGTGACGGGAATAAGACAAACCTGATGATGTGGTTAATACAGGAAAACATAAGTCAGATAAGTAGCTGCAATTAGGTAAGAGTAGGAGGGTGCCTTGGGTTGGGGAAGGGGGTTGTGGGTGCACAATATGAATGCTGAAGCTAAATGAAATTCACACCAAAATATTCCAGGATGTATTACAATGGAAGACAATTAGTTAGGTAACACCACAAGAACATGACTGATGGAGGTAAAGTTCCCGACTAGTTTTTTGTGTTATGTCACTGATAGTTAATTACATATATTGTGCTCAATGGAGTAGAGATTTCTATTGATATTTTTTTTTGGAATGAAAAGTGACTCACTGAAGTGTGTTTCTACAATTTAAACTGAAATATCTAAGATGGGGTTAAGTGCTTAAGGTACAGAGGGGTGAAGAACTGTAAAACCAACTGAGAGACCAGAAATTGTGAAATAGTTAATAAAGTAAACAGCTTATAAAGCTAGATAATATTGGTTGTTGGGCTCTATACTTTATGAACAGCAGAATGTAACTGTTCTTTTTATTCAATTATATTAGAACATTGTTGATGCTGTTCTTGACAAATTGACAACAAAAATAAGGACATAAGTTAAGGCTAATGGCACATACCTGTATTTTTAAAATGCAGTTATATTAACTCGTTTGTATGCAAGATTTTGTATTTTTAATTAACTCATTAATGTCTACCAGCAGTTACTTAATTAGATGCCACATTCCTGGCTGCCAACAGGCAAAACAGCTACTGCCTTGTGCTGACAGCAAAAAGGAAAATTAAATGTGGGACCATCTTTCATCTGAAGAAGAAAATCATAACTTTGAATTTCTTACTCAGTTGAAGTCACTTTCTCTGATTTAATGTACTTAATTGAGGAAATGAATACTGCAAATTCAGTACAGCAGATGTGCTGTGTACAGTCTGCTTTTCCAGCAGTGTTATGTTAAATTGGACAAGGCAGACTGTGCAACTAGCACTGCAGGTATGATTAACATCAGCTGTGCTAATCATACTGTGTTAATGAGTAACTTTGCACAAACTATAGCAATTCTGCACATTTCCTGGAAACAGTTCAAAATAGATTCCCAGATATTCCAAGGCTACTTAGTCTCATCACCATTCACACCTTCCTAATATCCCCACCTTATGCTGCAACTTCAGGAGGGTCATACCAGCCAATCCCAAAGTAAATACTGAATCTCACTGCTTAACTAATAGAGAAAGTTTGTGAGGTACTGGGTTCTAAACCTAATCCTCCACCTTGTATTTATTTATTTATTACTTAATATTTAGGTCTGTGGTTTTACCAATGGTGAAGATATTGGACTTGCAGAGAAACAGGCGGTCTAGGACATCCTGGACTCTAATAATGTGACAAGTGAAACAGAACTCCCTCCTAAAAGTTTATAACGCACTGAATAAAAGGACAGAACTTGCAGCCTCTCTTGATAGCTTATGGACTTCAGGCCTCTGATCCATTTTGCTAGGAACCTTTCAGATCTTTCAGCTAATATTTTCAGTGAAATACATTCTGAAGGCGGCATTGCATTCAATAATTAGTCTGACTAATGCCATGTACAAGGGAGTGTTTTCCACTTTAGACCTTAAAGATATTCCACTAGTAATTAGCTGCATTAAGTAGAAAGAATTCCTGACAACCATTATCATATTATGGTCAAAAGAGAGAGTTATCCAACTAAGTTTGTAGGCCCTAACTACATTTTTGTTTTGTAGCAGCATGTTGTCTGTACAATATGATGAAGAACAGAATTGGTGATATTATACTTTTTAGCATCTAGTTTACACTGATTTTTAGTACATCACAAATTTAGTAGAGAGAGGTCAGTATTAGGGTGAGACTTGACAAGAACCCTGTTTGCTGTCATTTGCAAACTTTTCACCAGAGGTCTTCTCTCAAGTCTCTCTCTCGCTCTCTCCTTGAAGCACAACTGCTCACTTTCATTCTTTCTGCTGAGGTACCTGCTGCTCACATTGTGTGGGTTCTGTCTTTCGGCCAGTTTGTTATCTTACCACACATGGAATTCTTTTTAAAGAATTTAGCTCCTGTACGATGCCAGCATGGGGAATGGCATCAAAGACCTTGGCCAGATCAAGATACGTCATGTGTACCACACAGTCACTGTCTACAGCCTTAGTAACCATTTTGACGAAGATTACCAGATTAAATAGACAAGAATTACCCTTCACATAGCCAAACTGTTGGATAAAGTCGAAGGTTCTTGATATCACTACTAGAGAAGATGAAATTAAACATCAAATCATCTGAATCATCATAGACTTCAAGAAGACGTTTATTATAGAAGACAGGAAATACAAAACATTTCGAGTTGTAGACGCCACTGTATATATGTAAATATTTGTAATTTTTAACTTTCATTTTGAAACAAAACTGATTATACATGTTCAATTAATTTGATGTTTAATTTAGAATTTAATTTGCTATTTTATGATTAATACTGACTGGCAATAAAGAACAACCAATAAAAATACTTAAAAATCTGGTATCACCATTTATGATGTCAGTTCTAATGCATACTGTGGTTTTGCAGATGAGTCTTCTAGGTCTGATAGGTCTGTAATTGCCCATGTCAGTTATAAGGTCACCCTTACCAAGTGACATCATCACTAAAGTCCACTGCTCATCAGGGGGAAGACAGTAGCTAAACAGTTATAGAAGAATGCGTCTGCAAGGACATGTTTACCACCATTAATTAAGGAAACCGGGGATTCTATCAAGTGCCATGGATGAAGTATTTTGTCCTTGTTTAGCATTTTCAGTAAACTATCTTTTGTGATAAACTGAGGCAATCAGGGATTTAAGATGCATCAGGGCTCTGTATTAAAGTCTCAGAGGTGAAGTCAACAATACATTTGTTTGGTGGCTAAGATGCTGACAGGCTAGCAGCAGGTTTCTCCTGCACTGCTACTATATTTCTACTTCTGACAGGAATTTATATTTCTAAACTATCCAAACTGTTTTCTCCAAGTGGATATATAACTATTTTAAATGTATCTTGAGGGATATTATATATTTTTTTATATGTCAACATTTTCCTGTCAAACTTTCATCTTGAAGATTTCTTCACACACAACTTTAAAATGACTCACTCTGAAACCAGTTCTCAGGGCTAATCTTTAAAAAGTAGCTTCAGTCTGTTCTTACTAATATGCAAGAACTCTCTTTAAAGATGGACAGAATGGACAGCAAATTAGATAATTTTGAAGAAAAATGCTCTAAGCAGATGGAACAGATTCATGAGACTTTGAAAGAGCAATAATCTCAAATGCCTGGTATAGAAGAAGCACTGAATGACACTGAAGGGAGATTAAATGAAGATGAAAATAATACTGACTTCTTACAGAAACAAAATACTCTTCTCTCAAATAAAACTGATAACTTGGAAAACAGGTCTTGAAGAAACAACATTTGTATCTCTGGTCTCCCAGAGAAGACAGAAAGAGAGAGTACAACAACCTTTTTAGCTCCTTGGCTTCCTCAGATTCTGGACTTGCCTGAAGCTATGTCATTTGGAATTGAAAGGGCTCACATCCCTGGTTACATCTTCCTCAAAAAATGATCATTCTCCAAGATCTACTACTGTAAGATTTTTTTCACCTCAGGACAAAGAATTAATCCTTAAATCAATCCTTAAATCTGCATGGTCTAAATATCCTATCAAAGATACGAGACAGAAAGTACAGTTGTGTACCTACCATAAATGTCAATGTTCGAGTGTATTCACTGTTGCAGTCATTACTCTTGGGTTATCCTGCTGGCAGGCTACCCTCAGTCAGCCAGAATTCCAAATTCTAGGTCCGGCGTCGCTTGCTGTCGCCTCTTCCCTGACGTCAGTACGCCAGTGGTATAAAAGATGTAGCTGACGGCATTTTCTTCAGTTTTTCTTGCCCCAGATGTCAGGTGCCCCCAAATTGGTAGGCTGAAAAATATGCCAATAAAAATGCATGCACAAAAATAACATTTCCTTCATCTACAAGTAAATACACCAAATAGGTTGTATAGGATAGAGAAGTGCAGATAAGTCCCAGCAAAGAAAAAGGGGGATGGTGGGTGGGTAACCTGGACTGCAACAGTGAATACACTCGAACATCTACATTTATGGTAGGTACACAACTGTACTATGTTCATCGTGTTTCACTGTTGCAGTCATTACTCTTGGGTTGAATCCCAAAGCTGAGGATGGGTGGCTGGGCTAAATAGGATTAGGAGAGGCTATGAGGCCCTGCAGAACTGCAGTGGCAAAGCCTGCTCTGGACTTAGAGTAAAGAGGTAAGTGGCAGTGCTTTGTGAAAGTGTGCACTGAACTCCAAGTTGCAGCTTCTAAGATATCTTTGGTTGGTACTCCTCTGAGGAAGGCTGCTGAAGTGGCTGCTGCTCTGGTGGAATGAGGCCTAATGCCCTTAGGCACTGATTTGCCATGCTGAAAATAGCAGAAATGGATGCAATGGCCTATCCATTTAGAAATAGTCTGTTTTGAGATGGCCTTTCCTTGTGATCCTGCAGCATATGACACTAAAAGTTGCTCAGTCTTCCTGAAAGCTTTAGTTCTGTCCAAGTAGAAGCGTAACTGCCTGTGTATGTCCAAAGAATGCAGAATTTTCTCACCCTTGTTCTGTGGATTTGGATAAAAGGTAGGCAAGTGAATGGTTTGGTTGAGGGCCACACTGGACACCACCTTAAGCATAAATGTAGGGTTTGTCCTCAGAGAAACCCTGTCTGGATGAAAAATGATAAAAGGTTCCACAGCCATGAGAGCTTGTAACTCCCAGACTCGTCTTGCAGAGGTTATTGCTAGGAGCACAGCTGTTTTCCAGGATAAGAATTTTATATCTGCTGTTGATGCTGGCTCAAAAGGTGGCAGTGTGAGTTTTTCCAAAACATAATTGAGGTCCCAGGCCGGAATTGGTGCTTTCCTTGGAGGCCTAATGTCTTTGGCCCCTCTGAGGTACTGCCTTATTAAAGGATGAGAAAAGATAGGTGGTTCTGTATTGTAATGGGCTGAAATGGCAGAGGCATGAATCTTAAATGATGAGAAAGACCTTTGTTCAGCATCTCAGTTAGGTATTGTAAAATCTGAGGGATATTTGGTACACACGTGTCAATGCCTTGTTACTGGTTCCAAGCACAGAATCTCTTCCATTTTTCTGCATAAGATTTTCTGGTACTGGGCCTCCTGACCTCTAAGATAACATCCATAACAACTTTTGAAAGAGGAGTGTTCTGAATGGCTACATTATCCGCCATGCTGCCAGATTTAAGGTCCTGAGTCGGCTGTGCAGGATCTGATTGTTTTGTTAGATCAGCAAGTGAGAACTTTGAGGCAATATCCATGATGGACCTTGAGACAAGCTCTTTAGGATTGGGTACCAGTGCTGACATGGCCAGTCTGATGCAATCAGTATCATTTTTGGCTTTTCTTGTCTGACCTTTAGGAGTACCCTGGGAAGGAGAGGCAGTGGAGGAAAGGCATATGCTGTTAGATTTTTCCAACTGAAGGATAGGGCGTCCACTTTCCATGCTTGCTTGTGATAAATCCTTGTGCAAAATCTCTGCAATTGGCAGTTGTGAGGGGAGGCAAATAGATATATGTATGGGCATCCCCATTTCTTTGTTATCATGCTAAAGACTTGTGGATCCAGTTTCCATTCGTGGGGATCCATGATGTTTCTGCTTAGTTCGTCTGCCAGAGTATTTGTTTTTCCTGGCAGGAATTGTGCTTGCAGGTGAACCTGAAAAGCCAATGCTGTGTCCCATAAGGTCGTTGCTTGTCTGCAGAGGGGGTAGGAATGTGTACCTCCCTGCTTGTTTATGTACCACATGACCGTAGTATTGTCTGTCTTTATCAGTAGCTGTCCTGGATGAAGCAGGTCCTTGAAAGCTGTCAGAGCATTTTGAACAGCTAGCATCTCTTTTTGATTGATGTGAAGATGTATCTGGTTTGCAGGCCATATTCCCTGAATACATTTTCCTGCCATATGGGCCCCCCAGGCATAATCTGATGCATCCGTTGTCAGTGTCTGTCTGGCTATGGGTAAACTGAATGGCAGACCCTTGTTGTGGTGACAGACTTCTGCCCACCATCAAAACTCCTGTTGCAGGCAGGGAATGAGTGCAATTACTGTCTCCAGGCTGTGGCAATGCTGAGTCCAAACACTTTTTAGATACCATTGTAGTTTCCTCATATGCAGTCTGGCATATGAAATTAGTAGAATGCAGGATGCCATGAAACCCAAGGCTTGCAGGATTTTCCTTGCAGATAAGTGTGTTTTTGTTGCCAAGTTATTGAAGTAAGAAGTCAGTTGCTTTTGTTTGTCTGGCGTGAGATAAGCCATCTGGGAAGTTGTATTTAAGCTTACACCCAGGAATATTATCTCTTGAGAGGGCACTAGTTTTGATTTCTTTTCGTTTACTGTGTACCCTAGGTCAATTAGTAATCTTTTTACAAACGCCAGATGCTTTAGAAGAACGTCTTTGTGCTCTGCTTGAATTAGGCAGTAATCCAAGCAGGGATATATTTGAATTCCTCTTTGTCTGCAAAACGCAATTACTGGTGCCAGGCATTTTGTGAAGACTCTGGGCGCAGTAGATAAGCCAAAGGGCAGTGCAGAGAATTGGTAATGCACTGAGCCAGCTATGAATCTGAGGTATCTTCTGCAAGATTGTCCAATTGGGACATGCAGGTATGCCTCTTTTAGGTCCAAAGTTACGAGCCAAGCCTTCTTGCCCAGTATGGGCAGAAGCTGCTGCAGAGTTAACATCTTGAATTTTGGAACTTCCAGAAACGTATTTAGTATAGACAGGTCCAGTATTGGTTTCCAGGTTTTGTCCTTTCTGGGTACTAGGAAAAGTCTGGAGTAAAATCTTTGCCCCTGCTCTTGTTGTGGTACTTGCTGAATGGCCCTCATGTCCATGAGGGCTGTAATTTGCTTTTTGCGCCTCTGCCCATTGATTGTGTGGCAGGTCTGGCATACCTTTTGACCTTGGTAGAGTGTGAAAATGGAACTTGTAGCCTTGGGACATTATATTCAGGACCCATTTGTCTTGGGTAACCATTTGCCAATTTGATGAAAAAAGTGCTAGTTTTCCCCCTAAGGGGGCTGCCAAAAGAAAAGTGATGGGGTCTGGCAGAGGAAAGTCACTGAGACTGTTTCCTGTAAGGTTGTGATTTGTCTTCTCCGCTTTTGGAGGTAGGAGCACCCCATTGTTTAGGCCTGTATGAACCTTGGGGCTGAGATATGCCTCTGGGACGCCTGTATCTGCCTCTTTGTGGTCTGTTTGACACTGGAAAGGACCAATTTTTAGAAGGCCAGTTCCTGCTAAACCTGTGAGCTGTACCTGTAAGAAATCCTTAATTGTCTGCATGGATTTTGCTTTATCCTCCATTTTCTTCAACACCTCTTCTGCTTTAGTACCAAACAAAGTATCATGCTGTAATGGTGCATCTAATAATTTTGCTTTAATATGATCAGGTAGATTCTGTTCCTTTAACCAAGCATGCCTTCTAATAACAGAACCTGTAACAGCAGCCCTGCAAGAGGCCTCCAGTGAATCATAACCACATTGCAAAGTATGCTTTCCCACTTGTTCAGCTGCATGCAATAAATCCTGCAATTCCTTAGAACATTCAGTATTTGTCAACAATTTCTGTTTAAGCAGTGACATTAAATATTGCTGATATTTAAGCATATGAAACTGACAATTTAAAGCCCTTACAGTCAAGGTAGCAGAAGTGCAGACTTTTTTCCTCCATCTGTCTAGAGCCTTAGAATCCCTATCAGAGGGGACAGGGTTTTTTGCAGTGGAAGCTTTAACCCCTTTGGGACCCTGAGATATAGTTTCTGGGTCAGCAGCGGGGTTTTTATATAGGAATTTATGAGAATCCGGGACCCTGTAGTATCTGTCTGGCTTGGCAGGTGCAGGGGGTAAAGAGTCAGGGGACAGGCCGGACTCTGAAAATACATCTACAATGTCTAGAACAGGTGGAATAGCAAGGGGTCTGTGCTGAGGAAGTAGCAGAAAGTCTCTGAGCCTTTTTTCTTAGATTCAGAATAATCTTGGCTCTCCCAGTGGAAATGCTCCCTCATGGTATGCAGGGTTTCCCCAAAAGAATAATCCTCAGGAGAAGAGGCTGAAGTAATGGATTCTTCAGCATCGGAATCCTCATAGGGAAGCATGGAATAATCCTGTTCAGAAGAGGAATCAGAGGAAATAGAAACCTGATCAGAAGAATCATACTCTGTCTCTTGCCTAGGCCTCTTATCAGGAGCCCCTGATCAAAGTAATTATGTCTTCGGCCACTTTGAGCATCTGTTTTTTAGGCATGGAAGTCTGAGTAGGAGAATGCTGTACTTGTTTCTTTGTCTTTAGAGCTGCTTTAGTCTTTGAAGCTGAAGATGGCTTAATATATAGTTGTGTAGGTCTGAAGACACCCTCAGAAGCCGATGCCTGCTCAGCGGCTCTGGACCCATCTGAGGGAATGATTTCCAAGTGTCCAATACCTTGAGTATCCAGAGGCCCAGTCGGCTCCATGTGGGAGTCGGAAGCAGCCTGTGGCTCTGAGGAAGTGGGCGCCAGGGGCTGTGAAAGCACCTCATTGAGAACCGGCAACTGGCCTAGCAGAGGCCTAGTCAGTTTTGGACCTCGGATGCCTATCCTTTTCCTTGTCCTTGCATTTTTTTGTAAACTCCGGTTGTCGGCTGTTCCGATGGCATTATATAATTAAATCTTCAGCCAAAGTAATGAAATACAAAATTGAACCGACGCTTAATAGTGCGTTGGTTAAATCTAGCACAAAACCGACAGCTAGCAACGTTGTGATCAGGACCTAGGCAAGGAATACAGTAAGAGTGAAAATCCTTATGAGGTATTTGCTTCCCACAAGAAATACAATTGTTAACTTTTTCTGACATCGGTCTGGAGCAAGAAAAAAGTTTTCCCAACGGGGTACTTAGCTTTAATGAAGACTTCGGTTCTGAAATTCGGATTTGAAAATCTCAGGAGTCGGCCGACCGGCACTTGCGAACTGCTTTTGCTTCGGGTACCGCGCGGCAAGAAAGACTGAAGAAAATGGTGTCGGCTGCATCTTTCATATCCCTGGCGCACTGACGTCAGGGAAGAGGTGACAACAACCGACGCTGGACCTAGAGTTTGGAATTCTGGCCGACTGAGGTTAGCCTGCCAGCAGGATAACCCAAGAGTAATGACTGCAACAGTGAAACACGATGAACATCAATAAGGTTTGACGATGACTATTCTGTGACTGTTATGTCCAAAAGGAAATGCTTTCTCCCTTTAATAAAAGGCCTGAAGAAAAGATAAGTTAAAGTTCATTTACTTACTCCCTGCCAGGCATAAGATATTTCTTCCAGATGGGATCAAATTCTTTGATGACTTGAATGCTGCTATGACATTCCTATAATCTAACAACATAACAGATCATATAGAACATAGGGACTAAAGCAATAGCTCCTTGAAAAGACAAGCTAAAAGGACTGGATGGAAGACCAATGAAAAGTAAAAAAAAAAAAAAAAAAAAAAAAAAAAAAAAAAAAAAGATAAATGACTTCTAAACTAAACTGCTTTTATCATTTCACATTTTATGTATTTTTTTTATTTTCTACCTTAATTGGTCTTAAAGCTAGGAAGGGAGCCTTGGATACAAACTACATTGAGGTAAATATTTTTTTTCATCTGCTTCTTAACTTTAATTATATTACTTAACAGCAACCAACACTAATTAATGCTAAACTGCTACTATTTTTTTATTTATTTACTAGGTTTAGGTTTAGCACAATTAGTTTCAGTTACACTCTTAATCCTGTTTTTTACTATTATATAATTTATGTGTGTGTTAATTTACATTCAAGTCTCCCTTGTTTCAATTTTGTCTTTTAGTGTTACTTCTTTTATCCATTTATTTTAAATGATCTTATGCAAATACTTCCAAACAAAACAATTTCATCTAAGGTACATTATATGTTTAATCTTTGTTAGTTTCAGATCTTGAACTTAATTTAATTAGGTTATTTTACTAAGTTTTCTATATGTTAATATATTAGGGTTTACATTTGAATAGTTGAATGTAATTTGTTGTCTTGTGTTTTACCTGTTGTGCTTTGGTCTGGTTGTCTTGCTCATAGATATTTGCAAATTCTTTTTATATTTTTCATTTTGATAGTCAAGCTGTAATGGTAAGGTAATGGGGGTCAGGAAGTTCAGTATCTGGTTTTCTTGATGGGCGGACTCAATGGTGTTTTGCTGGTGTGTCGTTTCCTGGTGCTTGTTCGCTTTAAGGATTTATGAGATGGATCGTCTTTGGTGTGCTGCTTTTGACTGCTGTACATGGTATGGTTATAGTACGACTCCATGTTTGTTATCCTGTCTTGGGTTAAGTGTTGGCTTCGTTTGTTCAAAACTGCATTGGCTCACATATATCTTCATCCCTTAAGCTCAAAATATTCCCTGCTGTCTTGAGACTTTTCACCTTTACCCGAGTTCTTTTGAATCCTTCTGGATTCCTGCCAAGACAGCATGTTTTGTTCTGGGACTCCAGTATGTCATCTCAAAGATGAGCTTTAGTGCAAATGTCAGATTTACATGGCCACGTCTGATACTTCTCGGATAGGTTAAATGTCTGTAGTACTCTTAAGCAATAAAAGGAACCTTTTTTTTTTTTTTTGTGTTCCACTTAATTTAACTTTCAGGTATTTTAATTTTGTCTTGCCTAACACGCAGTTTAAGCTTTTCCATAGAATCCAGATCTAGCTGGATTACATATCGCCTTGGTGCAGTTGGTAGAGGATCTGATGATTCTGCAACACTATTTGAAGTAAACTGTACAGGAGAAATCAGAATTTGCCTCATACTAGTTCAGCACATTTTAATTCCCTTCTTTGAAATAGGAAAAATTGCACAACAGTCCTTAAAGGAGAGCTTGTGTTGCAGTGTGTTCTTGACAAACTTGGAAAAAAACAGTGTTACTAAGTATCTGAGAGGTGAAGACAAAGGATATGTGTGCTAGGTAGATGCAGTTACTCTAGTCCTACCATGGCTTTACGATGGCACCGATTTTGGCTTGTAGAAAGGAGTCTGTACAGGTAATTGGAACTGATATCTGAAAAGTGCTGAGAGAAAATGTGCACATGAAATTAAGAGCGAGGAAGACACTTTTCAGAGTGTGTGAGGTAAAAACTTGTAATGTGTCATTATTTAATATGTGTTTAAAGTTTATATGTATAGATATCTATATCTCTGGCATTTAACCCATTGTTGTACATTTTTTTTGATCTGATCAAGATATTGTAGTCAAGGTGGTATGTTTTGGCTTCAGCTCTCATTCTACTGCTTTATGAAGTGGATAGTAATGTGCATATAAATATTAATGAGCTAAATAGTGAGGCAGACAAGTCCGTCTTCCCTTTCAAAAGAAAAAAAATATGTAGCAGGCCAGAGCAGATGGCACAGTCTGAACATACCTCTCAACCTCTTAGAGTACAAAATCTGGACAAAGTCATAAATATAAGTGGGAGGGGGGTCAAAAGGTAGGGACAATTTCTGGTTGTTGCTCTTATGGACTTGCAAGTTGATAGAATAATGGGTTTTGCATTGCTGTGAATTTTCTTGGTGAAGTGAGATCTGAAGCTCAAATGTCTGTCATTGTTTTCAAACTTCAGTCTTTAATGATTTACCACTAACTTGCTAGAAGGTCACAACTTCCTGAAAAATGGGCCAAGAATATGACGACAAAATCTGGACATTCTGCGAAAATCTATACAACTGAGGGGTATGAGTCAGAAATCCTGCAAAATATACTGCAGCCTTTCTGTTTTAACTCCAGTCATGTTTTACCACCACCATTGAGAAGTACTGTGTATCAGAACAATTGCACATGGTCGGTTGTTACTTTAGTATTGTAAATAATATGTATATAAGAAGGGGAAAAAGTCACAATGAACAAGATTTTATTTACACTGTTTACTAGCTTCAGGCATATATGCATCTGACTCTGTTACGGAAAATTCATAACTTAAATAAAATGGCTCAATCTCCTGTATTTATCTGCTTCAGCATCAAGCTGCTTTAATTTGGGCTGTATTTGATTTTTGTGTGTGTGTGTGTGTTTGAGGCTGAGCCATGGTTATTTTATTTCATTTACTTTTGGAGATGGGATGTTGTTTTTCTGCCAAGCGTGGCATCACGTCATAGTCTGAAACCTTATCTTTATATTCTTTTAAATTAGATAGGTATACGATTTTACTCTTCTGGATAATTTTCTGCTTTGCATGTTTGCAATTTTTGGCTGAGGCATTAATACTGTCCATATGTAATTATTACTAGGATGTTGAATAATTTGAAATGATGAGTATACATATTAATGTAATCCTGTTCCTTACTTAAATAGAAAATGCCTAATACACAGCATGCATGATATTGCAATTTCATGCTGTACTATGATATTATTCTCTATGATAGTATTCTAATTGTCTCCTTATGTGTCTCTATATATTTTATGGCGTTTATTTGATGTTAAGATCTCAAGCCATCTTTTGTAAACTTGTTATTAGTCCATTTTTTGTTTCTCCTGACTTTTCCCACTTCGTATAGTAATCTTAGAGGGGACTCACAGTTAATGGTTGTAGAGTCTTCATTATTGCATAATTTTTACATTTAACATGTAGACAATGGTTATATAAATTGAAAATGGTTGAAAGCTTTTTGAGCTTTTTTCATTGTGAAATTATTTTATTTGTTTAATATTTTTCTTTTTAAATAATTGAATAGTTTCAAACGTGATAGAGAGGTCTTGGTCTTATCTTCCTTGATGGGAAGGAAGGTTTGGATAGGTTTGCTATTCAAACTAGGAGTATTAGACTCCATGAGGAGAAAGATGTGTAACAGATGTTTATGTTTAATCTCGTCTGAATTTCTTTATTAGTGTCTACTATTGTTATTAACTATATTGTTAACAATCTCAGTCTTATTGGCCATATATTTATTGATATGCAGTTCAAAAATTGTCTGCGTGTTCCATTGATATTTTCATACCACTAGAATGTTGATGATCTATGTATTTTTGTTTTAATATATGACATATCTTAAGTGCACATCCATTAATATTAATGGTTTTAAATAATGGTTATAAGATAAGTAACTTAAGTTTCTAAAATTATTTAATTCTCATGTTATCTTTTTGCAGGAGACGCATCTGTTACAAGAAGACTTAGCTAGACTTAATACAAAAAAATGATACAGTTTACTCTATCTCACATTATAGTCCAACAAAGGGGTGGTCATTTTGTGGAGAAGCTCTTTACCTACACTTAAAATTCTCAGTACTTATAACAATAAGAAAGGTATGTTTTGTTCGGTAACTCTAGAAATTAAAAGAAAACTATACATCTTCAATAACGTCTACTGGATCCCTGGAATTGGAGTCACAACTGTCAAACATCAATTAGACCAGATTATTTAAACTTCAAAAGGCAGTATTATATTGACTGGTGATTTCAATTGTATATGTGTTGAGTCTAATGCTACTAAAAATGAAGGATATCTGCATCAGCAAAACCGTTAGCAGAATTTATAAAACTATTTGATATTAAAGATTGAAATTAATTTTCAAACCCAGAGTTGCTTTTCTTTATTCATTTTTCTTACAGACATGGATCACAATCACAAACAGATAGACTTTACATTCTGAATGATTTAATTACTAAACTAGATAAGTTTAACGTTGTTTCTTGTCCCCTTTCTGATCATAATGCCAAAACTTTTCAATTAACTTTAAATTTTAACAATATTCCCATTAAAAATACCTACCTATATAACTATAAAGATTTCAAAGGTTTATTTTAGGGAAGTTCAGACTGAATTTAACTACAAAAAAGATATCTCAGGGATTTATTCATGGGACGCCTTGAAAGCATATCTATATGGTAAAATCACGAGTTGGTATGCTCTAAAGAAAAAGCAATGGGATAGAGAACTAACTAATTTACAAGAAATGATAGATGTACTAAAATTAGAGAGTCAAAAGGGATTTCCAATGTAACACAAGAAATTAATTTAAATGGTAAATATCTAGAAATCCATAATCACAAAACTATCATCAATCTAAAAAGGATTGAAATAATTAACTATTCTATTAATCCAAAATCTATGCAAAAGTTAGCTAGGAGAATAAAATTGGTAATAAAATCCAATAACATTAAGGAAATATTTTCTCCAAACAGTAAGAAAATGGTTACAGAATTAGAGGACATTCTCAGGGAATTTACATCTCACTTTAATAAAACCAATCAATATAATCCTAAAATGGATCGTCAAGATGATATTAATTTTTTATCAGAATACTACAAATAAATTATCTGATGACCAGATGAAAAAAGTGATAAGCCAATTTCGAGATCAGAAATTAAAGCTCAAATTAATACTTTAAAATGTAATGATGCCCCCTGGTAATGATGGTATAATACATGAAATGTATAAACTAATGCCCAATGATGCCTTAACTATTCTGCTCAAAGTTTTCTCCATAGTCAAAGGTCTATGAATCGTTCTTCCATCTTGGAAATACACCCTTATTTCCCCAATTTTAAAAAGCTGATAAAGATCTTACAGATTGTTCTTCATATAGTCCAATTCTTTATTAAATATTGATTATAAAATATTCATGCTAGCAGAATGCAGCCTTTTTTTCTGTTTCTGATTAATAATGACCAAACTGGTTTTATAATAGGAACTCTTATGGTAATACTGAAATAATTTTAATAACAATGGAGTATGCCAATAGCATAAAAGATGGCTTAACACTAATAAGCTTAGATATTAAAAGTGCCTTTGACTGAGTAATTGGAATTATCTTTTATTAGTTTTAGAACAATGTAATTATTCAAATAATATTTTACATCTTATTAAAGGACAACAACAGGATTCTATTATTAAATGCTCAACTTCTCTATCCTTTTTCTCCCTATTTACTGTCCCTACTAAGAATAAATAAAAATACAGCATTTAAAATATTTTAAATCAACAGTTTCTCTCCACTAGAACAGTACCTTACTGTACTGTGGTGGTTTCACTTTCAAAAAATGTTTATCCCACCCTGGAAAAGCTTGCTGCAGTCTCCAATTCACTGATGTCATCAAGGCCACTGAATACAGGAAGTTTTCTGGCCAATACCTTCCCCAAAGTGACATCACCACAACCAGCCTAAAACCCACCCAGGCTGTAATGTCACAGCTCCCTGGTCCTTCCCTACCCATACAGAAAGTAAAGACTAGAACAAAGAAACGGTATACGAGTCACGTCTTCTGCTGTGAGCTGTCAATCACAGCAGGTAACAGCTCAAATTACCCTTAGCACTTTGACAGCTAGGGAAGTTAGGTGCGAAGGGGGTGGAAGATGAGTCAAAGTTGTACAATTCAGGCTTCACAAAAGACTGCAATTTAACCATTCTAAAAAGCAGCAGTAAAAAGCACTTTGAAAGTCTGTTCTGTAGCATTTGCACTGTTTGTGTTTTAAGTAGTCATTGAATGGCATGAAATGTTATGTAAAACTAACTTAATTAAAGACAGCAGTGTATGCATGTAAAGTCAATGCAGTGACAGGAGATTTAGGAAGAAAGGCCTGCATGATGCAATTTTTTTTTACAAACGAGCTCTGCATTGTGGGATACCTAGAGGCAGCCAAAACAATCAGAATTACTTCAAGATACTAGGCCCCATGTGGTCAGACTCAGAAATTAAGTATAAAAATATTTAAAAACTTGTAAATAGTCCCAGAGTGCTGATAAAATGTAGGAAACGCCAAACTATGATGACATATTTTTTAAGGCTGCGGGTGCAGTTTTCCTTTAATCTCCTTTATCAGAATTCTTATACTTGCATAAAAAATAGGTCCATTTAGTTAAGAGTCTATTAGGATTACCAAAGGAACTAAACAGGGATGTATTTTGTCACCATTGCTTTTTAATTATGAAACCATTTGCAAATTACAGACAATTACGTTCAGATATCAAAGGCATACAGTTAAACAAGTATTTAAACTCCATAACTTTTTTGCTGATGATATTCTTCTGACTGTGAATGAAAGTTATAGATCCCGCTTTGCTGTAATTAATACAATAGAAAGCTTTCAGGAAAAAGTCTGCCTTTAGTTTTAATGATAAAAAAAAATACTGTCTATAAGCTCTAACATTTACAATATGGACAAAATTTTTTTATTTCAAATATATTGTAGAAGGAAAAAAACTTAACTATTTAGGCGTAACTTAACAGACAACATTCACAATATCATAACTCTGAATTACAATAGCTGTGTAACTTCTATAAAAATCTTATTAACAAATGGGACAAGGTTTGACTATCTAAGAGAGACTTTCCATAAATAAAATGAGTATTCTGCCAAAAGTTGTATATATAATTCAATCTGTATCTCCTCCTCTCCCTAAAATAGTATAAAAGAGTTTAATTCATTAATCCTGAGATTTCTTTGCCATCATAATAAGCCTAGAGTTGCTTTGAATCATCATGTTAGAGATTGGTCTCTCAGTGACATTGATTTACCAGATTTAGAATTATACACCCTTTCATTAAAAATCTATATCTCTGGTTAAATATTAATTATAAAGCAAGATGGAAACAGTTTAAAAAAAAAAACATTTGACTGGCAACCACTCATCTGACAAAGTTGTTCCATCATTTAATATTAAACAATACCATGCAGTGGTTGCTAAAAGATTACTTTTCCCATAACAGCAAAGAAGCAATTTATCCTATATTTCAGTGATAATGACGACTTTCAAAAATTGTATTTATAGATATCCAGAATGCAAAGCATGTGTTTTTCTCCTGTTTCCAATAGCTTATACTGGAGAATAATTTTATAATTTTAACTTATCAATAACTCTTAAAGAAAAAAACATGATATATTGGTTTCAGTTGGTAGATAGTGAAAACCTGAAATCAGTTAATTATATAATAAATACATTTGATTTAGCTAATGATATATGTTTGGACATTCAAAACTTTAGACAAGTAACTGAAAGTAGAGCTAATTCAATGCAACCGTTAGAAATTCTCTCTCTAAATTTATTTAACTTTTAATCATTTGGATAAAACAGATTATACCAGGGAAAGGATTATTATCTAAATTGTATAAAGTGGTTAAAGATGAACTTCGGTATTATAAGCCTACTTACTGGAATAATTTTAAAATTATTAATTTGAAGATGAGAACAAAAATAATGTTATTATCATCAAAGCAAACAACCTCTTCACTAAAATGGAGACTGTTCTCTTAGAAATTCATGCATAGAGCTTTTACCATTCTACAGAGTCAAATTAATGTACAATAAGAAAGAATGTTGGGGATGCAAGTCAAATGTTAAAGCTGATTGGCAACATATGTGTTTTACTTGTGTTGCAATTAAACCATTTTGGGATGATAACAATCTATTACTACAAGCTTTATTTAATGATAAACTCACTTTAACTAAATCACACATTTTATTTAATATCCCAATGCCTGCTTGTGTTTCAAGATAAAGTAACCGCTCTTATGGAATATATTAGCAACATCAAGAAAAGGAATCTTCTCCAAACCTGAATGAATTTAAAATCTTGCAACTCTTGCAAGCTCTTGCCATCCCTATAGTGACTTTTTTAGGCGGTTCAAATGACAAATTCACCACTGTTAACAGGTACAAGCAAGCAAAATCTGAGGGTAATGCTACTCAATGCTAGAAGTCTAAACCTCAAAATGCACTCACTCGAGGCACTCCTTAAAATGGAGAACATTGACATCTGTGCAGTGACAGAGACCTGGTTCAAAGCTCCAAAGAGCACTCCTGCATTAACAGGCTATAATTCATACCACACCTTTCGGCCACCAAAGCCGGACCAAAACACTAAAGGTGGAGGCGTGTCCATATTCATTAAGGATATCCACACCTCCAAGCTAGTTGCTCAGCATAATGCATCCGAGATTATCCAAGTTCAACTAACTCTGGACAAAACCGCAATCCAGATTGTAGCTTGCTACAGACCCCCCACCATGCCCCAGGATTCCCACTCCTCTTTTCTTGATACACTGGAAAATATTAAGGTACAACCCAACACTCTAATAATGTGTGATTTCAACTACCCTACCATTAACTGGGAAAACTACTCATGTACCAACTCTTTTGCTCAACGTTTTCTGGAATTCATCAATTCCAACGCCTTGGATCAACTTATCCACATCCCCACCAGGGGCAGCAATATCCTAGACCTGGTCATCACCAACATGGGTGACCGGTGTTCCACACCAGAGGTCAACTCCGACCACAAGCTAATCACCCTAGACATCCACATCCTGCTCCCACCCCCCATTAGGAAAACAACTGTAAAAAATTTCTCCAAAGCCAACTTCACGCTTCTTAAGACAGAAGTGGCAAACTTCACGACACCCATTCCGATGGACAATAGTGGTACGACTGCTGAATCCTACACAAATGCACTTTATAAGCACTTACACAAGTGCATGGATCGTGCTATCCCTAACGGAATCAAGATGCTATCCTCCAAAAAAAGGAAGCCAATCTGGTGGTCTTCTGCCATAAACAAACTCTACAACAGAAGAAAGAAACTTTTTTTTTTTTGCACAGAGTAAAATCCCACAATTGGAGGAACTCCCTGGTCAGCCTCAGTAAGAAGCTGAGATCCCTCATAAAATCCTCTAAAGCTAGTTATGAAAACAAAATTGCCACTGATTCTAAAGACAACCACAAAGCATTCTATAGCTATGTCAAAAATCTCAATGACAACATTCAGATCTGCTCGGAGTTACACCACAATGACACTAAATAAACAGAACCAACTGATACTGCCAACATCCTGGCAGATAGGTTCAGTGCTAACTTTACCCCCTCTCACCCCCTAAAGGGCCCATCTTTATACCGGAAGAATGCAAAGTTCCAGTAATCACGGCTGCACAGGTAAAAACCTCACTCTCCAAAGCCAAGAACACAGCATCCATGGGACCTGACAACATCCCAGGCTGCCTTCTACATGAACTACAGAATGAACTGGCACCCCACCTAAGTACCATGTTCAATCATAGCCTCACCTCAGGCTTTGTGCCCACTGAATAGCGCACCACGACAGTTATCCCACTCCACAATGGGGGGGGGCCACAACAGACCCCGAGAACTACCGCCCCATTAGCCAAACGAGCCTCGTCTGCAAGGCCATGGAACGTATCATCATGAAACTCAAACAGACATTGGAGATCTCCAAACTCTGGACCCCACACAGTTTGGGTTTGTAAAAGGCAGATCATGTCTCCTAAACCTGATAGACTTCTTTGAAGTAGTCACCAAAGCCATAGATGAGGGTAAGGTGGTACACACAGCCTATCAAGATCTTAGCATGGCGTTCAACACCATCCCCCACTCTGGAATTATAGATAAACTCACTAAACCAGGTATAAATCCCTATGTCACAAGATGGGTTGCCAACTGGCTTACTGACAGAACCCACACCGTGAAAGTAGCAGACCAGTGACAAGTGGAGTACCACAGGGTTCAGTCCTGGGTCCTCTCCTGTTTGGTATCTACTTCTCTGAAGTACAGGCTAACACAGAAGGTCTTTGGCTAACTAAATTCGCAGATGACTGCAAACTAGGAGCCATAATCAAAACTCCTAATGATGTCGACATCCTACAAAAGGGCCTCACTGAGACAGATGCGTGGTGTCAAAGACATGGTCTCAAGCTCAATGCCAAAAAGTGCATTGTCATCCCCTTTGGTAAAAACTCTGTACCCATGAACTACCACATACGCGGTAGTCTACTGAACACTGAAAGCTTGATAAGAGACCTTGGGACACAGGTGGACAGTAGTGTCTCCTTTGATAATCACATTGCCACAGTGGTCAGAAATCCTTCTACACGGCACACCTCATCACAAAAGGTTTCTCATCCAGAAAAAAAGAGGTCATTGTTCCCCTCTACTCATCACTCATTAGACCCATTATAGAGTACAACACCCCTTTTGGTATGTACCTCACAAGACATCTACAACAACTGGAAAGGCCGCAAAAATACCTCACAAAGAGGATTACTGGCCTCAAACAGATGCCTTATGAAGACCATCTCAAAAAACTCCAGCTTTACTCCGTCGCATATCGCCTACTCAGAGGCGATCTCTGCCTAACATACAAAGCTATGTCAAACCCAGAGCTGTTGGACATGCTCCACTTAAAGAAATCCCAATCCCTCCGAGCTACACGCTCTAGGGACCTAAACCATGTCACCACTAAAAACAGAACATGCTGGAGGGATAGATTCCTGTCCCAGAGACTTCCCATACTCTGGAACAGACTACGTATCTATGTCAAACAGAGCTCCTCATTAACACTCTTCAAGAAAAATCTTGATGACTGGATGGGTAATAGGAAATTTACCCCGGGGATCACTTCTGTGGTTCTGCTTGACAGGGGCACAGGAAAATAATTTTCTTGGGTGGCGAAAGCCAAGATACCTTTTTGGCTAGGCTTGTATAGGCCCTAGGGCAAATAGCCTAGTACCTACCTATGAACCTAAGCAATATTCTTGAAAGAAGGGGCAGAGAGGGAAATGCATAGATTGAGAGGTTTACCCATTGGAAGGATAGGGCATCCGCTTTCCAGGCTCTGCTGTGAGGTGTCCTGGTGTAGAATTTGGTGAGCTGGTGATTGCGGGGGGGGGGGGGGTCAAAGAGATCCACCTCTGCGGTCTCCCATTTCTGAATCAGAAGGCTGAAGGTGCTTTAACTGCCACTCATGTGGGCCTAGGAGATTTCTGCTTAAGTCGTCTGCCAGTGAGTTTTTTTTTTTGCCTGGCAGGAATTGAGCTTGCAGATGAACCTGCATGTCCAAGGCTGTGTTCCACAGGGCCATGGCTAGCCTGCAGAGTGGGTATGAGTGGGTTCCCCCTGCTTGTTGATGAACCACATAACTGTGGTGTTTTCTGTTTTTATTAGCAGGGGTCCTGGTGAGAGTAGGGATATGAAAGCTGCTAGAGTGTGCTGAACAGCTAGCATCTCTTTTTGGTTGATGTGCAGATGAATTTGACTTGGACTCCAGTGGCCCTGGATGCACTTGTTGTCCAGGTGTACCCCCCAAGCATAGTCTGATGCATCTGTGGTTATGGTCTGGGTGGCATGGGGTTGAGTAAAGGGAAGTTCTTGTTGTGGTTGCATGCTGCTGCCCACCAAAGAAACTCTGTCCTTAGACAAGGTATGATAGGAATGCAAGTTTCCTGATCCTGAGAATGTTGGCACCAAACACTTTTTAAGTACCATTCAAGTTTCATCATATGCAGTCTGGCATATGGAATTAGTAGGATGCATGAGGCCATGAACCCTAGGGCCTGCAGGATTTTCCTTGCTGATAGCTGGGTTCTTGTGCCCATTTGAGTGAAGTAGTCTGTCAGATGGGCTTGTTTGTCTGGAGTAAGGAATGCCATCTGGGTTGCTGTGTCCAAGCTTGCTCCCAGGAATACAATCTTTTGACTGGGGACTAATTTTGATTTCTTTTCATTGATGGTGTACCCCAGGGAGGTTAGAAGGTTTTTGACAAATGTCAGTTGCTGCAACAGCATTTCCTGACTGTCTGCTTGAATCAGGCAGTCATCCAAGTATGAGTAAATTTGAATTTTTCTCTGTCTGCAGTAGGCAATGGCAGGAGCCAGGCATTTTGTGAATACTCTGGCAGCAGAGGATAAGCCAAAGGGAAGTGCAGAGAACTGACAATGCATAGATCCTGCCCTGAAGTGTAGATATTTCCTGCATGAATCCCTGATAGGGATGTGCAGATAGGTTTCTTTTAAGTCTAGGGTGGCTAACCAGGCATCTTTGACCAGCATAGGAAGAAGCTGCTGCAGGGTGATCATTTTAAATGTTGGTACCACCAAGAAGGTGTTTAGAATGGAAAGATCTAGGAGTGGACGCCAAGTGCCCTCTTTTCTGGGTACCTGGAAAAGTCTGGAATCGAACCCTTGACCTCTCTCTTCTGTAGGAACAGGTTGAATTGCCCTTATGGAGAGCAGGGACTGAACCTGGTTTTGTGTCTCTGCCCACTGGTTTGGGGGAAGGTCTGGGAACCATTTTTGGGGTTGTCAGTGAGTGGGAGTAACATTTGTACCCCTGGGATCCAATATTGAGAACTCATCGGTCTTTGACGATGGAAGTCCAGTTTTTTGCATGATGGGCAAGTTTTCCTCCTAGAGGCACGATCAGTTGGGCAGAGGTGGGGAGTGGAGTTGAGAAGTCATTCTTTCCATAAGGGGGTGGTTTATCACTCCCTGTTTTTGAAGTGGAGGCACTCCATTGCTTAGAACTCTGCATACCCTGAGACTGTAGTCTGGGGGGATCTGTTTCCCCTGGGTCTAGTTTGAGATGGGCCTGAGGGGGGTTGGAAAGGACCAATGTTTCGAGGGGCAATGCCTAAATTAATCTAAGAGGCTGTACTTGCAAGAAATCTTTGACTGTCTGCACAGATTTAACTTTTTCTTCCATCTTTTTAAGAACCTCTTCTGCTTTGGTGCCAAAAAGATTGTCCTTATTCAAAGGAGCGTCTAGTAATTTAGATTTGACATGATCTGGCAAGGCCTGCTCCTTAAGCCAAGCATGCCGTCTCAGTACATAACCAGTGACTGCTGCCCTGCAAGATGCTTCTAGGGCATCAAAGCCATATTCCAAAGTATGCCTGCTGACTTGGCTTGCAGAATGCATAAGCTCTTGTAATTCTTTATTTTCCGCACAGTCTCTAAAGGTAGCTATTTTTTGCATAAGTTTCATGATATGTTGTTGGTACTTCAGCATGTGAATCTGACAATTCAAAGCCTAATGGTGTGAGGTGCAGAGGTGTATACCTTCTTACCCCATCTGTCTAAAGCTCTGGAATCCCTGTCCGAAGGGGTGGGATTCTTAGCTGTAGTTGCTTTGATACCTTTAGGCCCCTGGGATAAGACCTCTGGGTCAGCAGTAGGATTTTTGAAATGGAATTTGTGAGAGTCAAGAACTCTGTAGTACCTGTCTGGTTTCCTAGCAGCAGGGGTAAAGTATCAGGAGTTAAACTGGATTCCATAAAGACCTCATCCACAACATCCAGGACTGGGGGTATTGCTAAAGGCTTATGTTGTGGCAAATATAGAAATTCTCTGAGTTTCTTTTTGGACTGGGGATAGTCTTGGCATTCCTAGTGAAAATGCTCTCTTAAAGTATGCAAGGTTTCACCAAAAGAAAAATCCTCTGAAGGAGAAGCAGAGGGAATGGATTCCTCTGCATCTGAATCCTCATAAGCAGATAAAGGCATGTCTTCATAATCAGATACAGAGTCGTCAGACTCTTGTTCTGTTAAAGCTGCTATTTTCCTCTTAGCAGGGGAAGGCTGACTTCCCCTAATCAGCATAATAAGGTCTTCTGCCATTTTAAGCATTTGATGTTGTGGCAAGGAAGCAGGTGCTTGAGTTTGGGTCATTGGTTTTTTAGGTGTAGCGCTTACTCTTGGCCTTAGAAACTCTGTAGTTTTAGACAGAACTGAAGACGTGAAAGAAGTCATCGGTTTGTGTTGAATATCAGTAGTGCGAAGAACTTCCTCAGAAGCTGGTGCCTGCTCAGCGGCTCCAGACCCATCCAAGGTAGAGACATCTGTAGGTTGCGTAGTCAAAGAATTGCCTCGCGGCATACCGGGACTCAGAATGGGTCTCAGTAGAGGCCTGCAAATCCATTAAAGCGGGCATCAGGGGCTGTGAAAGTGGGACCTGTGCAGTCTGTCTCTGCCTTTATCCTTATGATTTTTCGAAAGATCAGTAGTCGAATGGCTTACCAAAGCCATTTCAGAATACGGAGAACGAGAACGAAAGTATTTAGTGACAATAAGGGCCTAATGACGAATAGTTCAGGTGTTGAACAAGGCACAAAACCAACAGCGAGGTACGTCATGGTCTGGGCCTAAACAGGTGACGCAGTAAGAATGGAAATCTCAGTGTGGTATTTGCTTTCCACAGGCAAGACAATTGTTAACTTTTTCTGGCATCGGTTAGAGCAAGAGAATAGGATCCACAACAGGGTACTTAACTTTAGAAGACTTCAGGAAAAATTAATTCAAAAATGAAAACTCAGGTAGCGGCCGACCGGCACTTGTGCAAACTGCTTCTGCTTCAGGCTCCTCGGCAAGAAAGACTGATGTAATGGCGTTGGCTGCCTGTTTTTATACCCCTGATGACCTGATGTCAGTCCTGGAGTGACAGCAACCAACGCAAAAATACTAAGTCTCTGGTATTCGGGCCGACTGAGGGCTACCTGCAGCCAGATAATTCAAGTGTGATGACTGCAACAGTGAAAAACAAAGAACATCTGTGCAGTCACAGAAATTTGGTTCATGGCTGTGTAGAACACCCCTGCCTTAACAGGCTATACCTCATTCCACACATTCCAACCCCAAAATGAGGTCAGGAAGACTAAGGGTGGTGGAGTCTCTCTCTAGGAGAGGCACACCTCCAGACTGGTTTACCAGCATGATGCACTGGAATTACTCCAGCTGCAACTGACGGTTGGCAAGACACCCATCCAAGTTATAGCCAGCTGTAGACCACCTCCATGACTCAGGACACCCACTCCTCCTATGTGGACTTACTTGACTCCATCAAGGTACCACCTAACACCCTAATCCTTGGTGACTTCAACTACCCCACCACAGACTGGTTGAACTATTCCTGCACTAATGCACTTATCCCACGATTCCTTGACTTTATCAATTATAATGTACTAGACCAGCTCATCTTATCCCCCACAAGGGGAGATAACATTCTGGATTTGGTTCTCACAAACATGGGCAACCGCAGCACCACTCCCACAGTATGTTCTCCCCTGATGAGATCAGATCATCAGTCTGCTTCATTCGAAGCATCTATCCTACCCAATCCCCCAGCCATAACCAGGCTAAAATACTTCTTAATCGCTGACTACAGCCTCCTAACATAGGGTATCAGTTGCTTCACACCACTGCCCCATGAGAGGATGCAGACAACTATGCTGAACAGTATGCCATTGCAGTACACAAGGACCTTTACAAGTGCATGGACTCACCCATACCCAAAATAACTAAAACCTGCTCCTTAAGGAAATGCAAACCTGTCTGGTGGACATCCATCAACACACTTTACAACATGCGCTAATACTTGTTTAGATGCTGGAGGTATGTGATTTATGTCTTACAAAGTTTTTTTTTCCACATGCTGTTGTAAAACACAGCTGATTTGTGTTTTACTTTAGTAACAGCAATAGGAATATATGTGCACCTTGGCAACAAAACAGTCACGGTAGAATAAAACTACCAGCTGCTCTTTTGTCCCCTCTTGGGTCTCGCTTCTTTGTTCTGGCAACCGATGTTTTTCTCTCTATTTTTGTAACTTTTAGCGGCAAATACTAAACAAATTGACTAGCTAAAGAGCGCAAACCATAGGGCATCATATATGCCAGTTTGTCTCTCTTAAAAGGGCTAAAACTGTATGTGATATGCACACTCATGTAGTTAGCCAAATCACATTAGTGTTTTATATGCAAACAGGATTGGTTGAAGTACTAATAAGGCTTATCCAATGCCATATGTACTGAATTCATTTATAACTATAGGGCTAGTGTTTTTTTCTGTTTGATACTATTTTGAAATATTGAAATATTTAGGCCATATCATAGCCGATTTTCTCCATTACAGTTAGCATTTACGGCTCTAATGTATTGCGCAGTTACTGTTAGACTATTCTTATACAGTTAAGTACTGTTTTAGATATTCCCATGTACTTAACATTGCTTTGTTTGGTAGAATATTTATGATTGTTTTTTTTCTTTGCCTACTGACGACAAACCCCGTCCCTCAAACCTCGTGCTTGGGGAACTTGTATTAGGCTGGGCTGTTGAGTGATTGTATTTTTCTTTAATAATAAACTGCCATACTGCTTGGGCTACAGAGCGACTAAATTGTCTTACTTGAAATGTATTACACTGAAATGAGAGTGTTCTAATAGTTGTGTCTTATACTGTATTGCACTGTAGAGTGAATGTTTTTTTACTCATGTCTTATACTCCTAAACTTGCATTTTCCTTCCATAGCTTGGACTGTAGAGTAACTTAAGATTGTTTATATAGTCTCCTACATTGCCTACCTCTGCATTGTACTTTAGCCATATCAGCTGCTTTTCTATTACTACATCTTGAACCTACTCTCCCAACTATTTCTACACTCCACCTACATTCTACCCTTGTCTTTCCCAACTTACTGTACGGCAGTCCTCCTCCTCTGACTATTGCCTAACTTTCTGCCTTATCCTTTTATCTCTTTACTCGAAGCTCTTAAATAACCTAACCCACTATCTCTCTGTCTTTACAGTAATCCACTCCAGATGCTCCCTCCCTGCCAATATAATTAAAAGAACTACCTCCTGCTTAACCCAGAAGACTCCCTCAACCTGCCTGCTAGCCGGGTCATCTTGAACGCTGCTACTGTGAGGACTCCCCAATACAATTATTGTGAATGTATGTAGCCAAAGGAAACTACCTATAAACTAGCTAATTAAATTACTTCCTAATACCCATGTTGTGCTTGTCTGCCCTCCCGAGTGTGTGTCTTTAGCAGCCTGCCGCAGACCGCTTGCTACTCTCCCCTCCAGTCTCTAAACCTTGAATAATCATTTTACTTCAAAGACTTACTTAACACTTCTGCTTGCTATCCTTTCTTATGCCACTAGGTGGCATCACCTACCAACACAATAGCTAGTACTATACAATTCTCCGTTGGTTTAGTTCCTAAAGCTGGCTAAACTGTTTTTCTAATTCATACTCTCTATCTCCTTAACTGTTATACAGCCTCTCCCCCCTTGCTAAAACACGGACATATTTCCAGCCTGTTAACAAAGCTTTTCCACCTTAACAGTTTTTCATTACATTATCCACTTACCATAGTAATGTACTACAGCTGCTGATACTTTTTCTGCTGCACTCATAGCCGGCCTTAGGCATAGGCCAACTAGGCGGCCGCCTAGGGTGCCACTCTAGCAGGGGTGCTTTTCCAGTATTTATTTAATGTAATTAGACCAGGATGGGGGCACCAGGTGATGTGGTGAGGGGCACCATGGAGCCCTTTTGCCTAGGGCACCAGTTGACCTAAGGCCACTCCTGGCTGCACTCTCTTCACTTGCTGTATCCCGCTCCCTGCCCCCAAATTCCACCGACCCCCAGTGCTCCTATACTTATTGCAGAAATACACACACCCCCTCATACAACTACCGATCAGATCTCCCTCAGGTTTTTTTAGACCACTCCCACTCCTACACCACACCATCCTACTATCACACTTTCTCTTCCCCAACTCTCACCCTCTTCCACCTCATCCACCTCATTCATTAACTAAACCCTATACGTACCAACCTCTTGTACACAGCCACCTCCTAAACCTACCTCTACCCCCTCTCACTTCCACCACACCTACTTTTCCCCCCTTTCCTCAAACTCCATTCTATACTCTTTCCTATATCTGATCTCCCACTATGTATACCTTAATGCTCACCAACCTTCTACTACTTCAACTAATCTTCTTACATCATCTCACTGCACCCCATGCACCATTACCCTCCTTCCATAAACACCCCACCAACCCACTCCCAAATGAACAACCTAACTCAAAAATTGTCATCTCTTCCTCTTTCCTACCCTTAAACGTTCTAGTCCCTAAAATAAAAATACCCCCTTCTTACTCCCTAACTCCAAAAAACAAGACAAAGCATATTAGATACTACCCACTCATACCAAAATCCAATAGTTTCCCCACCACTATACTTATAGCAGGTGATATTCATCCAAACCCAGGTCCAAACCCAAACCTTACCTCTAGTCCAAACATCCCTCCCACCTCAGCTCCTCTAACTACTCCCCTAAAACAAATTTCCTTCTATTCTATTAATACCAGAAGCATTCTCAACAAACTTAGTCAGTTCCATGCTTGGATAGCAAATCATACCCCTGATGTCACTGCGGTAACAGAAACCTGGCTTAAACCACACAACCTAGATAAAGATATCCTCCCCCCGGCTATAACATGATTCGCCTAGACCGAATGAACACAAAGGGTGGGGGGTTGCCATAGTCTATTCTAGTAATCTCACTATTTCTCTCATCACACATCCAAAGCCATCTTCCTCCCCAGCAGAAATACTGGCAGTTAACCTTAAACTAAACAACTACACTACAATCACTACAGTAGCCACCTACATTCCACCAGGTAATAATATTCCAGTACTGGAAAACATTCTCTCCTATTTTTCCCTGAATATCCCAAATGAAACCATCCTCCTTGGTGACATGAACATCAATTGGCTAACCCTTAATAACCCTGGATCCATGCACAATATTAATCTATATGGATTTACCCACCTAATTACTAAGCAAACACACTCACCCACACAACAAATACCCTCATAGATTGGATACTTGTCTCAACTCCATCCAAATATCACAATCCTGAAACTCTTCCCGATTCCCTGAGTGACCACTCACCTATAAAAGTGCTAAGATATACTAGTCACATCCCAAAACCACACAAAGTTTTTACCAGGCATAATCTCTCCAATTTTAACCCGGAAACTTTTAACACTCTAATATCTAGAGTAAACTGGGACTTCCACACTCATCTTCCTTTAGATGAGGCTGTCATTGCTTTCAACTCTACTTTTCTGGATATCGTTAACTTACTAGCCCCACCTCGTAAAATCAGGACAAAGGTTAAAACATCTCCTTGGCTAACAAAAAACACAAGAACTCTCATGAAGTCTAGAGATAGTTCCTGGAAGAAATGGCTTCAAACAAAAAATCCCTACGATCTACAAAGATACAAAGAAACCTGGTCAAAAGACTAATCAACAAAGACAAAAAAGAATTCTACTATAACCCCCCTTCAACACTAAAATCAGACCCACAAAAATTCTGGCACACAATCAATCAAATGCTCCATCTGGGAAACCCTACCTCACCCAACCCTACCCCAGAAAAGACACCAGTAGACACAGCAAACACCTTCAATACTTACTTTGTTGAATCAATAACCAATCTCTTTAACTCAAATAGCTCCAACACAAAGAACCCCACAAACTCAGCTTTCTCTTCTACAACTCCTTCTAAAATCTTTTCTCTCAAGCCCATCTGTACTTTACTCTCCAAACTTAAAACCTGCTCTGTATCTGCAGATAACATCCCACCCTACTTTCTCCAGTCAGCTGCCTACTCACTTGCCTATCCTATCTCTATCCTCATAAACTGCTCCATCTTAGAATCTAAAGTACCTTCCATCTGGAAACACTTCTATACCATACCTATCCACCAAGGAGGTAGCTCCATTGAAATCTCTAATTTTAGGCCTATTGCCATCCTCTCCCCTCTATCTAAAGTTCTTGAAAAGTGCATTCATACTCAAGTCATGGATGATCTCCCACAGGAAAACCTACTTACACCTACTCAACATGGTTTTCGACCAAAGCATAGTACCTATACGGCACTCCTATCCTTTCTTAATACTATTTCCTTGGCCAGAGATGACCATAAACTTATCTCCTGTCTCTTCCTTGACCTCTCTAAGGCCTTTGATACTGTCTCTCACCCTCTACTACTAAACAAACTATCCAACCTCAACTTCTCTCCTGATAAAGTGGCATGGTGTGTAAGCTATCTTAGAGAGAAATTCCAATCTGTAAAATGGGATACTGCTCTATCAACCCCGCTAAAAATACAAATGCGAGTCCCTCAAGGAACCATTTTACGGCCATTACTTTTCAACATCTTCACAAACTTGCTCTATACCTCCTGCCCATACTCCTCTATTATACAATACGCTGAGGACTCTATAGTTATAACTATAACGAACTCTCACTCAGAACTCTTAACAGCTACCCAGTCATCCTTTAACTCAGTAGAAACATGGCTCTCCAACAACCAACTCATCCTAAACCCTAAAAAAAATTAAACTCCTACTCTTCCTCCCTAAAACAGCTAACTACATTAAGACCTCCTTTGCTATCCAATCACTCAATAAGACACCAATTGTAGCCGAATCAAGCTCAAAACTCCTTGGTATTACAATCGATGACCAACTAAAATTTGATCTCCACATAAATAATTGTATCAGGAAAACCCACCTTAAGCTAAGTCTACTATATAGAAATACCAAATTTCTTAGAAGCCAGAATAGCCCTCACTCATGCCTATCTTGTTCCCTGCTTAACATATTGCTCTCAAATTCTTACTAACCTTAACTCTTCTCTCCTTGCTAGACTTCAGACTACTTATCACAAAGTAGCTAGATTTGCAACCCAACAACCCTACAGATCTCTCCACTGTCTCTCACTAAGATACTTAAACTGACTTGAAATGCCCCAACTCCTCCTTCTCTCTCAGCTCCAAACCATACACTCAATCCTATATCAGCCATCTTTCTGTCCAGCCTTACACTCTATTATCTCCCACTATGCTCCTACAAGAAACCTCCATAGCTCTTCCCAAGACCTTCTACAAATCTACAAGCCCAAATCTAAAGCAGGACAAAACGTATATAGCTACCGCCCCTCTATTGAATGGAACAAACTTCCCCTCGAGATTCGAACACAGGCACATCCCAAACAGTTTAAACTAACACTAAAGGAATATTTCAATAAGAAATGGATCTGCCAATGCTCAAACACTCCTTGAAAACTTTCCATTCTCAACTTTTCCCATCTATGTACTTCTCTCTGTAATACTTACATAACTACTGGTCTGATTTGATAAAAAAAAAAAAAAAAAAAAAAAACATCTGATTTTTGTACTTTATATTCCTTTCTGCTTAACTAATATATGTACAACCAATTGTTATCCGTATAAGATTTAGCTGTATTCGACTTGTATAAAATCTGTACTAATGTACTTAATGTTATACTTGCATGTACTGGAGCTTTTCTCCCTGGGCCTCTGCTGAAAAAGGGCCTCGACTCAGTCAGACATTCCCGGTCAACAAATGTAAAATAAAATAAATAAATAAATAAACCTTTGTCCAAAAGTAAAAAGGAACAAATTCCAAATTGGAAAAAATCCCTCCTCAGCAAGAAAATTAAATCACTAGTGAAAACCTCCAAAGCCAATTATGAACTGAAACTAGCCTCCAAAACAAACGGAAACCACAAAGTCTTCTTCGGTTACGTCAGGAACCTCCATGGCAAAGCCCAGGTTTGTTCTGAATTAGTACATAATGGTACCACTTACACTGATTCTGTTGACATAGCTAACCTGCTATCAGGTAGGTTCAGTGCAAACTTCACCCCCATCCCCTCCAAAGGCCCTTTTGACATCCCCAGTACTTGTCCCGCACCTCACATCTCCATAGATCAAGTGTTAAAGGCCTTATATCCAAGGCAAAGAACACAGCTTCCATGGGATCAGGTAGTATCCCAGGTTATATTCTGTACCATCTCCAACAAGAACTGTCTTCACCATTGAGCATCCTATTCAGCCCCAGCCTATGTACAGGCTTCATTCCAGCAGAGTGGAGAACTGACACCGTCATCCCCTTGCACAAAGGTGATGCCACTACTGACCCTGGAAACTACTGCCCCATTAGCTTGACAAGTCTGATCTGTAAAGCCATGGAGTGTATTATTATGGAGCTTATAAACAAGGACACAGGCAATCTCCAAGCACTTGTCACCACCTAGTTCAGATTTGCCAAGGGTGGATCTTGCCTAATGAACCCGGCTGGCTTCTTTGAGACCGTCACCAAGGCTGTGGATGAGGGAAAGTTAGTACATACAGCTTACCTTGACTTGGCCAAGGCCTAGGACACAATCACCCACTTAGACATCATCGAAAAGCTAACACAACTTGGTGTAAATCCCCATCTCATCAGGTGGGTGGCAAAACAGGTGCCTCCACCTCTGGCAGTAGACCTGTCACTAGTGGTGTTCCCCAGGGATCTGTCCTGGGTCCCCTACTGTTTGGCATCTACTTCTCAGATGTCCAGGCAAAGACAAAATGCCTGAGGCTGACCAAGTTTGCAGATGACTAAGTTGGATGCTGTCACTGACTCTCCAAATGATGTTAACATACTGCAAGAGGGTCTCAGAGCAACAAATGACTGGTGCAAAAGTCATGGCCTTAAGTTAAATGCAAAAAAATATATTATTATACCATTTGGCAAAAACATGGCCCCTATTGATTACCACATCAGTGGCAACCTTCTAAGCACACAAACTGTAGTGAGAGACCTGGGTACTCAGGTTGACGATCTCACATTCGACCATCATTTTAGTAGCAGTGGTCAGAATACTTATGAGATGAACCAAGTAAAAGGCTAAAGTGATTGCATTCAGAAAAACGGAGGTTATTACCTCCCTATACTCCTCCCTCATTAGGCCAACAATTGAGTATAATGCCCCGTTTGGTATGTACCTCTCCAAACACATGCACCAATTGGAAAGGCAGCAGAAATACCTCACAAAGAGAATCCATGGCCTCCAATGCCTGTCCTACATGGACAAGCCTGAAAGAAAAAGCCAGCACCTGACTCCTGTAGCATTGGCAATACTAATTTATTCCATAATAGAACAGCAAAACAGTATCACAGTACACCAACATGGTTGTACCGGTTTCGGCCAAAGCCTTCCTCAGCAACCAAACATGATGCAAAAATAATCAAACCTAACCTGCTATCTCCTTACTTGTATATAAATTCGTACTGTATGCAAGGAGCACCCTCTAGTGCATATAACAGTAATACAAAATTCACAATCCACATAAAAAAATATGATTATATACATAAAAACATAATATGAATATGGATGCTTCAAAAATGATCATTCAGATCCGGAGAAAAAAGGGCCCCCAATTTAATGATCCACATTTTTTTCTTTGTTAGTAAGGATTTCATGTAAAACAACGACTGCTTATTCCTAACCTTAATATGATCAATAACCATGAAATAAAAGATGCCCGTAGGGTGTGTAGAAATATGCTTATACAAAGAACTGGAACCCTTTTTATTCTTAATATCACTAAGATGTTCCCCTATCCTGACCTTAAATGGACGGGAAGTTTGTCCAACATAAAATGCTCGACAATTGCACTGGGCCAAATAAATCACACAGGAAGTGCTACAATTAGCAAAACATAGGACATTGTAAACTTGTGGACAATTATGTGAAGAAAAGGTCTGAGATTTTAACACTCTAGGACAATAGGTACAATGACCACATGGGTAACAACCCAATATTGATCGAACAAATAAACTAATCTGAGTGTTTGAACATAAATCCTTTTCACAAACCCTCTTATAGTGACTAAAAAGGGATCCCAAAGACCGTTTTTTTATGAAATGAATAGTGACACCGATCCCCTATATAGCTATTTAAAACTTCATCCGATTTTAATAGGTGCCAATGATTACGAATGATGTTCATAAAACCAACCGTATTTCTCCCATAAGTTGTTACCAATCGGAGCATATCTGATTTACCAGAATCTCGAACTCGATAAGATAATAACTCAGTTTTATCTTGCTGATTCGCAAAATGGTTGGCACTGGTGATGTCACCCCCTTGATATCCCCTACTCTTAAACCTAGATACAAGATCCCTTCTATAATGGTCGTATGTGGAAGTACTGGAACAAATCCTTTTAACACAAAGGAATTGAGACTTTGGGATATTCTTGATGACATGTTGTGGGTGGAAAGTGGTAGCATGTAATAGGGTATTGAATTGAGGAAATTTTCTAAATATCTCACTCTCAAGAGTGTCCAAGTCAGTTCTTTTAACCAGGACATCCAAGAAAGTTATTTCAGACCTAGAATAAATCAACTTAAATTCAATACCCCATATGTTACCATTCAGATATTCCAAAAATTCCATAAGGAATTCAGTGTCAGCTCTCCACACCATCCAACAGTCCTCAAGATATCTTCTCCATATGTCAATTTCATTAATGTAGATATTATGACCAATATCATAAATCACCTGTTCTTCCACATACGCCATAAATAAATCTGCATAAATGGGGGCAAAAGATGCCCCCATAGCAGTACCCTGAAGCTGCCAAAAACATCTGTCCTTAAAGTGGAAAACGTTATGAATCAGGACCTGTTCTGTCATACAAACCAGAAGGGTATTGAAACCAGGCTTATAAATATTGGCCTTATCCAACCAATATTGCAGGGCCATAAGTCCCGCCGAATGGGGAATGCTTGTATACAGGGAGGTGACATCCAAGGTACATAAAAGCCAATCAGATTCTAGTTGCGTCTCAGAAATGATTGAAAGGGACTGGGTTGTATCCTGAATTCTGGAACGTATGAAAACCAAAAGTGGTTTTAAATATAAGATAAGAAATTCAGACAGAGGTTGTACCGTATTTCATTTCTCTCTATGTGATGGTTCATAATTGGCAGGGAACAGGTGTGTCGGCTTTATTCTTCCCCTCTATCTCTGGGCATTTCTGGTTTATGGGTTTGGCTCTTTGAGTTATTCATTCATTTACCACAATTATTTTATAGTGGTATTTGTGGTGTGATGTTACTTGGAGTTGGGCATTTATTTGAAAATGATAACCTGAGGTATATATGACTCTTTTGGCCTACAGCCAGCATATGGTTAATCTCTTTTTATGTTAGTCGAGTGGGTTTTAGGACATCTGGTTAAGCTTTTTTGAATAAATATATAGTGATTTTGCCTTTACAACACTGATCAAATATATTTTTTATCACCATTTGTTGCAGGTTTATTATTGTTTTTGGCCCATTCTGGTTACGTAGCGAACTATGGAGCTTTGGTAGCTCAATACAGGCTTGGCATGTTTGAGCTCGTTAGCTATTATGGTACCCATTTGGGCCAAGGTTCCTTTGACATTTGTGAAAGGGAAATATATTATTATATTTTATTTACATTTCCCTTTGTTCATGATGTGGAACGCAAATTGTGTGCTGGCAATATGACCTATCAACAATCGTGGTAGTTAGGGTCAATTAATATTTATGGTTGGATTTAAGAATTATATCTATTGATATATTGATTGTCCAACCATTTGTTTGTTGAACATATTTTGGGTTAAATTTATATTTTTTATATCTAGTGAAGATATTTGTGTGCATTTTTATTGACCCTTTGGTGAGTTTTGGTCAGTGATGGAATTAGCAACTTTTATTAAGGGTCTTTCTTCAGACTCTGAGGATCTGGGCATTTTTGGCCTGGCCTCGGGTACAAATGATACTGTTCCTGGTGTCCAAGATCCCACTCAAGACTGCAATTTGGCTTTTGCCAAGATAACTAAGGATCTTATCTCCCTTCGAAAAAATGTTTGGCACCTAAAATTGTTTAGGGCATATCAAAGAAGTTAAATAGTTCCTAGAGGACTTAGGGTTAGATTACAGCCCATGGTGGCTGAGCCGGATGAATGCCTTCTAACGCAATGGGCAGAAGCCCAACAACAGGTTTCTATGACCTTTGTAGATATTTTGAGCAGTTTTTATGAGAGGAAGGTTGAAGAACAAGCTGCTAGTGTACTGATGACCAGCAAAACCGTGGATGTGTTTTCTACACTTTTGTGTTATAAAGACAATATTGAGAAACTTGGTAAAGAGTTGCCTGCATTGGATTTAGGTTTAAATGATAGAAAGGTCAAGAAATTCACCCGGGATTTGGGTGATTATGATAGGGGAAAGCCATCTGATATGCGGCCTAGGGTCAAATTTGGTATGTCCATGGATGCACCCAAAAGAATGAGAGCCACTCAGCCCAAATCCATTTTGAAGAAAAAAAGAAGTAGGGAGTCAACGCCATCAGGCGAGGATTCGTCCTCCAATACGGACTGGGAGGAAGCCCATATTGGTGCTTCCCCAATTTCTAAAAGGAACAACTTAGAGTCAAGTTTTGTTAGGAGGGTCCCTTTAGGCGGAAGTCCCAGAGACGAGGGGGGAGGAAGCATCACAAAACCAGATGGGCTTGGGGAAATCCTTCAAAGGATGACCAAGGTCTAGAGTCCAAAGTTAATAATGTGCACAATATTTCCTCTGTAGTACTGGATGAATAACAAGTTGATGTGCTGAATAAAGGATTAAGTTTTGTGCCCAGGTTTTTTGTTCAGGAGCATTATTTTGCAGAGGATGTGGTAAAATTTTGTCGTAATTTGAATTTAAAATGTTTTTTTCAGGGTTCAGATGATGTTGCCTCTGAGTTTAGGGATTTTCGCTTCAAGTCCTCCAGGTTCAGGCCACCTATACTACCCATTTTACAAACATTCCAAAATGCGGTCCTTAAAGATTTTCATTTACATTTGCATAAACAGGATATGATGAAGACAATTTGGATAAACATCAGAGAACATGCTTAGACAAGCTTATTAACAATAAGGAAATTGTTGTTCTCTCTGCGGACAAAGGGGGAGCTGTGGTGGTCCAGGATTTGGAGGACTATGAAGCTGATCGCCAGCTTTCAAACAGCATCCTTTATCAAGAAATGAAAGTGGATCCAACTATGCAATTTAAAAAAGATATTGACAATTTTTTAGATATGGCTAAAGATGAGGGCATTATTACTAATGAAGTATGCTATCATTTGTAAGGTTGATTGTCCCAGTAGGCAGTACATCTATTTTCTGCAGAAAATTCACAACGATCCTATAAGACCGCCCGGTAGACCGATAGTATCAGGCAGAGGATCCGTGACAGAACCTCTGTCTGAATTTCTTACCTTAAAACACTTTTGGTTTTCATACATTCCAGAATTCAGGATACAACCCAGTTCCTTTCAATCATTTATGAGACGCAACTAGAATCTGACTGGCTTTTATGTACCTTGGATGTCACCTCCCTGTATACAAGCATTCCCCATTGGGCGGGACTTATGGCTCTGCAATATTGGTTGGATAAGGCCAATATTTATAAGCCTGGTTTCAATACCCTTCTGGTTTGTATGACAGAACAGGTCCTGATTCATAACGTTTTCCACTTTAAGGACATATGTTTTTGGCAGCTTCAGGGCACTGCTATGGGGACATCTTTTGCCCCATTTATGCGGATTTATTTATGGCGTATATGGAAGAACAGGTGATTTATGATATTGGTCATAATATCTACATTAACGAAATGGACATATGGAGAAGATATCTTGATGACTGTTGGATGGTGTGGAGAGCCGACACTGAATTCCTTATGGAATTTTTGGAATATCTGAATGGTAACATATGGGGTATTGAATTTAAGTTGATTTATTCTCGGTCTGAAATAACATTCTTGGATGTCCTGGTTAAAAGAACAGACTTGGACACTCTTGAGAGTGAGATATTTAGAAAATTTCCTCAATTCAATACCCTATTACATGCTACCAGTTTCCACCCCAACATATCAAGAATATCCCAAAGTCTCAATTCCTTCGTGTTAAAAGGATTTGTTCCAATACTTCCACATACGACCATTATAGAAGGGATCTTGTATCCAGGTATAAGAGTAGGGGCTATCAAGGGGGTGACATCACTAGGGCCAACCGTTTTGCGAATCAGCAAGACAGAACGGAGTTATTATCTTATCGAGTTCGAGATTCTGGTAAATCAGATATGCTCCAATTGGTAACAACTTATGGGAGAAATACGGTTGGTTTTATGAACATCATTCGTAATCATTGGCACCTATTAAAATCGGATGAAGTTTTAAATAACTATATAGGAGATCGGTGTCACTATTCACTTCGCAAAGGGTGGTCTTTGGGATCCCTTTTTAGTCACTATAAGAGGGTTTATGAAAAGGATTTATGTTCAACCACTCAAATTAGTTTATTTGGTTGATCAATATTGAGTTGTTACCCATGTGGTCATTGTACCTATTGTCCTAGGGTGTTAAAATCTCAGACCTTTTCTTCACATAATTGTCCACAAGTTTACAATGTCCTATGTTTTGCTAATTGTAGCACTTCCTGGGTGATTTATTTGTCCCAGTGCAATTGTCGAGCATTTTATGTTGGACAAACTTCCCACCCTTTTAAGGTCAGGACAGGGGAACATCTTAGTTATATTAAGAATAAAAAGGGTTCCAGTTCTTTGTATAAGCATATTTCTACACACCCTACGGGCATCTTTTGTTTCATGGTTATTGATCACATTAAGGTTAGGAATAAACAGTCTCATGTTTTACATGAAATCCTTACTAACAAAGAAAAAAATGTGGATCATTAAATTGGGGGCCCTTTTTTCTCCGGGTCTGAATGATCATTTTTGAAGCATTCATATTCATATTATGTTTTTATATATATAATCATATTTTTTATGTGGATTGTGAATTTTGTATTATTGTTATATGGACTAGAGGGCACTCCTTGCATGCAGTATGAATTTATATATAAGTAAGGAGATAGCAGGTTAGGTTTGATTATTTTTGCATCATGTTTGCTTGCTGAGGAAGGCTTTGGCCGAAACCGGTACAACCATGTTGGTGTACTGTGATACCTTTTTGCTGTTCTATTATGGAATAAATTAGTATTGCCAATGCTACAGGAGTCGGGTGCTGGCTTTTTCTTTCAGGATTGACTTTGGTGTTTGGCCGTGCACATGCCGTTCGTGCAGGGGTTGTTTGATTCTACGTGGACAAGTTCAAATCACTATCACTCTACTCAGTATCATACAGACTGCTCAGAGGTGATCTGTGTCTCGCCTAAAAGGCAGTCTCAGACCCTGCCCTACTAGAGATGCTCCATATCCCCAAGTTTAACTCCTCAAGCATTACCCACTCAAAACACCTAAATCTAATGTGTTACATCAACAAAACCTGCTGGAGAGACAGGTTTGTCTCCCAGAAACTACCCTGCCTCTGGAATAGACTTCCCATACATGTCAGAGTACCTTGCTGATCCTCTTCAAGTGCAACCTTGATGACTGGATGGGAAACCACAAGCTTGTCCCAGGGGTACAACCTGTGTCCCTCACT